>NC_083324.2:58817309-59140445 GCF_963455315.2 Globicephala melas
CAGAAAACACAACTACCTGTGTAATAAACAGGATGGGCTCAACTTCCTTTTGTAGCAATTCTCTGTGATGTTTAAGTTAGAGGTGAGATTTTGGCAAAATTCTGATGGCATCATTGACAGAGACCCAGAAATAACCAGTTCCTGCCTTGTTCACCCAACCTCCCTGAGAAAATCTGGACTAAGTGAGTTATGTGCAAAACAGATGACAGGGAATAAAAGTAAAACCTAAATAATAGCTGGGAAAACATCCAATAGCCCCAGTGCAATGACTTTTTGGTAAAAGTTAGATGGGAAAACACAGTTTAGGCTCAAAGACCCAAGAGAGCTCCTAGTTTCCCCACCACCACTCACACGTCCCCACCGTGGTCTAGGATGGTTGGAGTCCCCAGAGCAGGGATGGATGACAGCCTTACCTGCACGCAGAGAGAAGGTGTCTTCCTTCCTAACATGTAGCCCAACAAATGATCTGACCAATTTGGTTAACAAAAAACCCTCCTTTGGTTGTATAAAGTCAGGAGAGGTCTAGGCTGAGGCCAGTTTGCTGCAGAAAGATGGGTAGAAACCTCCCTCCCAATAGATAGCTCTTATTAGAGTGAAGAGAGGCTTTTTCAAGAAAAATGTATATTAATTCAACCAAAGTGTTATCAATCATCATTTACAGTCAAAATGTTGCCACAAGTGTTTTTCTTAAGTGCTTACCATGTGGCATATTAAGTAATTAACTAATGAGAATATGACAAAATAGGATATACATGCAAGATACTGGGCTGGGTACTGGGGAGAGTACGTCAATAAATAGTCACATAAGTACTCTCTTCAGAGGACTTACGATCTGGAAGAACAGACAAGAGAATCCATCTATTCAACATGGAATGTGATGAGAACAGTGGAGACCTGAGAACCCAGGTCAGGAGCCCTCTGGTGCTGAAAAATATCAGAGGAGGTGTCAAGGAGGTAGCTGGATTTGAATGGGGCCTGAAAAGATTGGTAAATAGTCTAAAATAAATATTACATATTTCCCCATAGGATTAGTGTACACTCACAACATAAATGGTAGCCATTCTAGGGGGGATATTTTAATCAAGTGAAAGAATAAAGCAAATCACCCACAGTCCCACCAGATTCCAGCTCCTCTGACAGAGCATGATGGGAGGGAGGTCCCTTCGTGAGGAGGGACACATACACAACAAGGCACAGAAGTGGGAAGGCACAAGGAGACATGAGAAAACAACAATAGAGCCAGATTTGCTGGGATGCAGGGGTTACAAAAGGGAGGCTGGAACGGTCTCTGTCCACCCTACAGACCTGAGATACGCACCAGGAGACCTGAAATCCTCCCAGGGGCCACAGCTGGGTTAAGATGCTGCCAGAGAGAGACGAGTTGGACATCCCTGCTCCCAACTTGCTCCAGGCCCATCTGTTCTTGAGGGCTGGGTTCTTCTCAGCTAGGTAGCCAAGCAGCACCCCTTTCTAGGTATCGATTAGTACTTTTAATTTCCTAAAAATTCTGCTTGAACCAGGGAGCCAGAAACTCTGATTCCCTGCAAGGGCCAAAGATACCACAGCAATCTTAAATGGACTGCAGTGACCTTGACCAAGACCAAACCACAGAAATAGCCCAGGGAACCCTGCCCAGAGGTCACACATTAACCAGAGATCTATAAACCCCAAGCCTGTGAACTTGAATAGAAAAAAAAAATGCATCTTTATTTTCATTAATCTTTAACTGCAACACAGCATTTCCTTCTATTACAAACGAGAGCAGTGTTAACAGTACCCATGACTTTGTCACCAACAGAAAACACAGATATTTTCATATCATATTACAATTATTACTATTAATTCAAAATATTTTATCGTCATTTCAAAATTCATTATTAGACTCATCACTGGATCTTGTTATTAAATGTGTAAAAAAAAGAAGCAGGAAAATTTTTAAAATATTTGGTTAACTGCATTTCATTACAATTAGGCTCTTTTATAATCCTATGTATTTAATGTTATGCATTTAAATACATTACCCTAAGAAAAGTCCACAGGTTCCCGACTGCCAAAGAGGTCCATGGCACTAAAAATTCAGAGCCGCTGGTCATAAAGGAATAAGGAATTGGTCTAAAAGTCAGACTCAGCATCAAATCTGATTAATAGAGGGGACATTGTTCTGAATACAGTGAAGTAGTTCAGAAGGTAACTGGTGAGAAAGGGCGACAGTTGTCCTCTAGGCACATTCTCTAAAAGCGACACTATTTTTTAAGTTAACATATGATGCACTCCTTTCTAAGACTGTGATGAAGGGATCAATAGAAATACAGGATCATAAGATACCAAGAGAAGGCAATCAAAGGTAGCATCTTAAACTCCCATTCCTTCCCTCTCTTATCCCCCCACCCCCTTGGCAATCCTAAGTCTGTTTTCTATATCTGTGAGTCTTTTTATTTCATAGATATGTTGATTTGTATGACATTTTAGATTCCACATGTAAGTGATATGTTATGATATTTGTCTTTCTCTTTCTGACTTAGTATGATAATCTCTAGATCCATCCATGTTGCTGCAAATAGCATTATTTCATTCTTTTTGATGACTGAATTATATTCCATTGTATATATATACACCACATCTTCTTCATCCATTCATCTGCCAAGTTTGGGATTAGCAGAGGCAAACTATTATATATAGGATGGATAAACAACAAGTTCCTAATGTATAACACAGGGAACTATATTCAGTATCCTGTGACAAACTGTAATAGAAAAGAATATATATATATAACTGAGTCACTTTTCTGCACAGAAGAAATTAACACAACATTGTAAACCAACCATACTTCGATAAAATTTTTTTAAAAAACAAACAAAGGTAGCATCTTTTAAAGTATTTGCTTCTCTCTGAGTCAAAGGTCCTAGCCCTGCCTCCTGGCTCAGTCCAGACCCAGGCTTCACCTGGGTACATGTCTGACATAACTAATTTTTGTACTTGCTTCTGTCCAACTGCTCTGGACACATGTGAAACCCTAGATGGGGAGGGGCACTGAGAATGGCAGGGTGGAGGAGTGGCAGCTTATGAATGGAAAGAGCTAGACCATTGAGAACTCTGACACTTATAGGCTCTGACCAAACATCATTCAGAGAGAAGGAATGTTCTCGCAACTCATAATATCATGATCTTGTAGACAAATTGGCTGAAATCTTCCATAAAGGCAGCAAGATCTTAATTAGAGCTGCTCGCCTCAAATTGAATTGCTGGATTAAGCAGGTTGAGAGAACTATAATACTGGGGGTAGAGAGGTGGGGGGCACTGGTGTGGGTGCACAGCATAAAAGGAACTTGTCCTTTTCCCTTCACATGGTCCACTTTGATCACTGCAGGTACCGCAGTCCTGCAGCAGAGTGGCATATGGCATTGGGTTCTTTGAAGCTGGCTTCACCAGTGATTAACTGACCAGCAGAACCTGTGCTGGGAAGAAAGGGAACCTCTGAGTGAGGCAGGGCTGTAGGGCTAAGGGTACCTGTGAGTTCTGCAGAGGAGATGCTGTGACACCCTTCTTCTGCCGACACAACTGTGGGAGACAGCCAGAACTAAGACATACAAGCCACTGAGGATTCTCAGAAACTGACAAGGAGGAGCTATGGGGGAAAAAACCAACTAAATTGTCTTTGGTCAAGGAGTGGGAATCTGAAGAGATAGAAATTTATGTATTACTGTAACTGGCCTCATTTTAGTAATAGGTGGGCAAAACCTATGACTTTTCCATTACACAGTCAACAGGGAATCAAATGTTCAGGTTGTTGGCTCTTGGGACCCAAGTCAAAGAGGGAAAAGAGGATGCTAGATTTCATGCTCAGCTTAATATTACCTGTTCCCCGCTCTCCACTTTTGAGGTGAAGCATCCAGCCTTTTTGGAACCGTGGGATCATGAAAAATCTTACACAAAGAACCTAGGGGCAGGACAGGAATAAAGACACAGACGTAGAGAATGGACTTGAGGACATGGGGAGGGGGAAGGGTAAGCTGGGATGAAGTGAGAGAGTGGCATGGACATATATACACTACGAAATGTAAAATAGATAGCTAGTGGGAAACAACCGCATAGCACAGGGAGATCAGCTAGGTGCTTTGTGACCAACTAGAGGGGTGAGATAGGGAGTGTGGGAGGGAGACTTAAGAGGGAGGAGATATGGGGATATAGGTTTATGTATAGCTGATTCACTTTGTTATACAGCAGAAACTAACACACCATTGTAAAGCAATTATACACCAATAAAGATGTTAAAAAATAATAATAATAAAAGAAGAAGAAAAAAATGTATCAATAGAACTGCTCGCTCCAGGGCTTAGAAAACCATAACATGGCAAATCTTCCTCAAGAGATATAACTGAGGAAAATGGTTCAGAGGACGATGAAGCCAGGTGACTGGAGTTCTGTGAAATGATGCAGTGTCAGTCCATACCTGCCTCCATGTTACTAAGACACCTCCCCATGGTTTGTCCAGGGGAAAAGGATATGAGATCAAAGCTGAAAGAAGGTGCTCCTGTATAGTAAGAAAACAACCATTCCCTTAACTGTATAAATAATTTTTTTAATTAATCTAACATTTGGGGTCTAAAATTTTCCAGCTGAAGTCATAGCTTTGCAAAATATCCAAGTAGGAAGGACTTGAAGTGAACTTTAACAAAGAGAATTCTCCTACAGAGAGTAAAAAAGAATAAGTTTAGGTTAATAGAAACCAAATTAAGTTCTTTATCACTCTTACGGTAATGTCCTCTCTCTGGGATATCTAGTTAAGTAAATACTCTTTTTTGATAATTGGCATTTAAACCCCAAACAATGCAGTGGTAGACAACAGAGGACAAGGACAAACTTGAAGCCCAGAATCAGTCTTTCCATCTGAAGTCTCCTGTGTTTTATAAGAAACAGTGAGGATGTGAGAGATTAAAGACATGAGAAAGAAAGAAATGTAAAATAATTTAACATGTTCTTTAATAATTACACCTTTTCAAATAGAAGAAAGCTGAGGCCTCGATATTGAGAAAAGTAAATGTGAGGGCATTCCTTTTCCAACATAAATTCTCCCTGTATCCATCACCGAACAGCACTGCTTGAAAATTTAATTGAATATTTTCTATGTCTAGGGAGCTGTGAATAATGGCAACAAGGAGAGTAAATAATAATTCAAGGTCCTTTGCAAATCTTAACTTTCAAGCAAACAGTAACATTCACAATACTTTCCAAGTTGAAATTAACAAATTTAAATTGTCTACGACTTTCAGTAAGCATACTAACATCATCGTGGTACTGAATGTGGGGGAGAGGGTTTTGGACAAGAGGAGAAGAGACTCATTCTTTACATTTTTCCCTGTGTTTATTGCTCAAGGGCAAAAGACAGCTGTTATTACCAGGGTCTTATCCATGAGAGAGAGAAGCAGACAGATGGGAGGGTCACACCCACTGAGTCTGTGCTGACCTCTCATCTGACTGGCCAGGCCACGGGCCATCACCATGTTAAGACCTCCACCCTGCCCCATCTTACAACACAGACTTTCATGTTGGATCCAGAGAAGCATTTAATTATATGGCGCAGTGAAAAGAACACTAGTCTAAGAGTCTGGAGGTCTGTGATCTAATCCATACCCCCCTAATAACAGCTGCGTGGCCATGGGTGGTAACCAATTTCCTCATCTCTCAAATGAAGAGGATGCACTAGATCAGGGGTCTACAGACTTATTCTGTAAAGAGTCAAATTAATAAATATTTGGGACTTTGAGGGCCACATGGTCTTTGTCCAACTACTCAACTCTGCCATTGTAGCACAAAAGTAACCACAGATATACATAATCAAAGTGTGGCTATGTTCCAATAAAACTTTATTTACAAAACAAATAGTAGGCTGAATTTGGCCCAAGGGCTGTTAGGCTGTAGTTTGCCAATGCCTGGACAAGATGACTTTTTATATCCTTTCCAGCTCTGAAATCCCATGAACCTTTGATTCTAAAATTGAGGTAGGCAGTTAGTCTTAGCAGATGGGTTTGCCATGCCCAGGAAGAAACAGCAGACAGACCCAGAAAATGAGGACGACTTGATGGTCTCTGAGCCTAAAAATCCACCCACATCTGGCAGTGCAATAAGGCAAGAAAAATAAATAGACATTCTAAGAATTGAAAAGTAGGTAATAAAACTGTTTCATTTGTGGAAGATATGATTGCGTGTATTCAAGGAGAAAGAGAGAGAGAGAGAGAAATTATCAGAATAAGTAACAAATAAGCTGGTCAGTTATCTATTCATCCCCCATCTATTCCATTTCTCCCTTGTCCTGTACTGTATTGAAGGGAACAACTTTTTGCAATACTACTTTTGTCCCCTGGCTTCTATCTACACTCATTCAGCCAATGGAAGGGCCTGGCTGAATAGTAGTGGGGGTGGGAGTGGATCCAGGGTGTTTTTCTCTCTGATTTCTGTGGCATCTCAGGGAAATACTGATTCTTTCTAGCTCCTGCAGCACGGCTGTCTATGGTTCCACTTTTGCTGAGTGATGCTGGTCTCTGGGCTTCAGTAATGCTACCTTCTTTTTTAATTCCTCCAGTTTAGAAATGGAAGCAACTTACTGTTTTTTTTTATAATTTGGATGCCCCATTACCTCTCCTCTTTCAATTTTCAATTCCTCTTTCACCTGTTAAAAGTCTCTTATATTAAGTTCTTTCCATATAAAATACTTAAAATAGTTTCTGTTTTTGTGGTTGGAAAACAAGTTGCTATGTAATACAAAATCAATATACAAAAATTAATTTTGCCTCTCTGTAACAGCAACAAACAATTAGAAAATGAAGTTTTAAAAAGATACTATTTGCAATAGTGTCAAAAATATAAAATACCTAGAAATAAAAATAATGAAAGATATGCAAGTCTTCCACACAGAAAACTATAAAACACTATTAAGAGACATTGGAAAAAAATCTAAATAAAGAGGGAATTATTTTTATATAGAACATATAGGTACTAATTACAAAAGAAAATATTGATAAACTAGACTGTATTAAATTTTAAAGCTTCTAGCCATAAAAATACATGATTAAGACAGGGAAAAAAACAAACCATAAGATAGGAAGACATTATATATATATATATATATGATTGTAATAAGGAATATTATATAAAAATAAGGAAAAGACAGACAATACATAATGCAGTAGAAAAAAGGACAAGATCCAAACTTCAAGAAGTAAAAGGGGAAAGTCATAAAATATTTTAAAAGCAAACAGACTGCTAAAGCTTAAAGGAAACATACTGTAGTATTTCTAAGAGGAAAATGAATATCTGAACAAAATTTTTAACACATACATAGAAATTATGTTGAGTGGAGTTCCATATTAGTAGGTAAAAATATGCATATTAGAAAACTTTCAGGCAAAAATGTCTTCGTATTAATCATCAAAGAGAAAGAGAATTACAGAAGTATTGTTTTTTTAAAAGAAAGAAAGAAAAGAAAAGAAAAATGAACAAGAAACTAGAACATAAAGCTACCCAAAGAGTCAATGAATATGTACAGTGGGTGGCCTCATTACTGATGAAAGAAATCCAAATTGAATAACACTATACCACACACAGTATGGCTAAAATTTAAAAGATTGACAATACCTAAGATTTGCAACTCTATCTCATGAACTGCTGGTGGGAGTATAAATCAGTGCAACAACTCTAGAAAACATTTCGTCATTATTTCCTGAAGCTGAATATATCCATGCCACATTTCCCAGCAATTCTGCTCCTGGATATATTCTATGATTTCTAACAGTAGAAAACATATATGTGTGCCTCAGTAGACAGACATCAGTTATGATTGCCAAAGACATGGTTCAGCCCAAATGTCCAACAGTAAAAGGATAAATAACGATAAACTTACACAATAGAGCAGTACATAACAGTGAAAAATAAACAAAACACAGCTACATAACACAATGTGAATAAATCTCTCAAAATAATGTCAAGGAAAAGAAGACTGTTCTGGACATGCTTCACTTGCCCAGAAGATCCAATCTCCACCCCTCTCTGCTCATCTCTGTGCTGGGAGCCTGACCAGCACAGATTTCTCCAAAAGGATCTCTTGTTCTCTGGCTTCCGGTCGGATCCCACCTATAAGAAGCAGGAGAGAGGGCAGGAGGACAGAGGAGAGGATGTCCGTTCCTTTGTCTCCCTCTGCCCGGGCGTGGTGGGCGTGGAGGGCATGGGTGGCCAGTCCCATGTTTGCTGCAGAGCAGCTCAACACAGAGACAGGGCTCAGGGTCCGTGTGACTGCCCGCCCCTCAGACCAGTGGCTCGGGAAGTCTCCCCACTCCCCCATTGTTGGTATCAATGCTGTAACCCCCACCTTGTTGATTTCCTTTAATCATGCACAAACCTTGTATATAGTCTCTTTATCAAACTCTTCTAAATCCTCCTTTTGGATATGTTGTTTCCTGCCAGGAATCTGACCCATGCAAAGCCAGACCCAAATGCTTACAAACTACACTGATATAAAAAGAGACAAAACTAAACTACAGCTCAAGGGAATGCATACATAGGTGGTGAAATTATAGAGAAAAAGAAGGAAGAAATTGGCATGAAAGTCAGGAGAGTGGTTAATTTATGGGAAGGGAGGGCATTCTGGGGTGCTGGCAATGTCCTGTCTATCTGGGTGATGGTTCAGTATTCTTTGCTTTATAATAATTTATTAAGCTGTACATTTATGCTTCATGTATTTTTACAGTGTGCTTGCCATTGTTCATGATAAAAACAGATCAGAGAAAAATAAAGTAAGGGGGAAATTTTACTTGACTGCCACATCCCATTAGATGAGCTTCTGTTTTAAGAACACAGATGTCAAGTGTATAATTTAATCAACCTCATACAGTTTGGAGAGAAAAGCAGAAATCCAGACTGTTGAAAACTGTTTCCTCTAATTATAGTGAGATTGAACCAGGAATATCAGTTTACAGGCCTGTAGGTGATCTCATTGGCCCAGAGAATAGAAGGAAAGGTGAGAACACAGAGAAAGAGATGGAGTGTTTGAGCAAGAGGGCATAGTGACCATGAAAAGGGAAGCTAAAAAGAGATTTCAGAAATACACAAAACCAAGTTTAGTATTGCAAAGGCATGTGGATGCAAAAGGGTACATAACAAATGTATGCTTACATCTGGCCTTGCGTTATTAACATGGAAACAATTTCACTTTCAGTTATTAACTTCTGGATAATCCTCACAATATCTCAATAATTGATAGGTAGGTAGAAAATTCAAAACATTTACTTGCCCAGAACCATAAAAGAAATTTCTAAACAAAGAAAAGTTATCAGAATACCGTCTATGTTAAGTGTGTTTGCTACAGGCAAGCTCGTTCCTTGCCCAAATTAAACATAAAATGCAACATATTGGGAAAATAAATATAGGTCATGGGATGAACGTGGACTATTTCAGTGCAGTCACATTAATGCCTTGTTAAGTCATGGTGTAATCTACTGTGGAGAAGAATTACAGGCTCTAATCTAGTACCACTAGCTACATGTATTCAAATCATGTGGACAGATTACATAAATAACCTACTAGTGTAGTAAGTGACATTCCAAATACTATTGTGCATAGCCTAATAAACCAAGAGACAAACACCATCTCTCGGAGAGTCTCAAAAATTGTCTATTGGCCTAAAAACTTGTTATAAAGTTTAAAAATAACAAAACATGGTCAGGATTATTAAAGCTTCTCTGTTGTGGAGAAGATAACATAGAACACATTTCACTCAGTGGAGGAAGCCTTAGTTCATAGCTGAGTTGGGAAATATCCTTCTGTATTCCTTGGTGGGCTTAGGGTGGTTTAAGTCCTGTGGCCATAGCACCAAACTGGAACACACTCTGCTCTAAAAGCAACATCTCTACATTTGTTTCATTAATCCAAGATATCTTAGGAAGTAGAATTTTTCACAAGTGAATATTTTATCATACTCCTTTGATCCTTCCAAGAGAACTAAATTGCATTCAGGATTTTTAAATGTTGTATAGCAATTTAACTGCCACCTGAAATGCCAGAATTTTATTTACTGTCATTTGTCTTTTTAATTTTTTTTAAATGTTAAATTTCATTTGATTTTGGAATAGATAATATTTGTACATGATATAAAACTCAAATGCACAAGGTGTTCTGTGTAAAATTTCCCTCCCAGGCCTCTTTCTCAGCAACTGGTTCCCAAACCATGAGCCGTCTGTGTAACTGAGAGGCCATCTCAGAAGTCCAGATCTCAGTCTCCCCCTCTGCACTCTGAGATAATAATATTGGAGGACCTCACTTGCTTCTCCATAAAGACCCTTACAAACAAACTCAGAGAGGCCCTCAAGGTCTCTGGGCATGTTGGGAGACGCACCATTTCATGAGAGCAACAAGGCTTAAATGAACTGACCAGCTCAGTGTGGTCACTGGGTCAGTGCGGTCATCACGAACTGGATTATGCAGCATCACACAGGGGTCAGGGTCTTTCTGAATCCTTAAACCCACCTTAGGAAGGTTTTTCCATCAGCAAAGGAGCTTGCTGTATTCATCCCTGTGTTGTCCCATTAAGAAGCGTTACTCTCCCACCACTGTTGACTAAGAACAAGTTGTATAGAGTCCACAAGTTTCCACAAGATCAGTGTTTGTCAATATGGTTGCCCTGGGCATATGTATCCATGTTTGACATTTTACCTACTTCTTGTGGTACAAATTCACAATTTTGTGATGTAAAATGAAGACTATTTCTTACACCAATTTTATTGTTTGGTATTATTGACCTTACCTTACTTCAACAAGAAGGGTGACAGATTTAAATGGGGTGAAATTTGATTGAATTTTCAATGCTCATCAGTCATTGCTAAAGAATGGCTCCCAAAACTTAGGATGCAAAGAAGATAACTTGGAGATTGCAAAGGATACACACCGAAGAGAAGTAATGATTTCCTCTGGGCTGAGAAAGGAGGCTTGAGGATGTATTTTGCATTCTTCTTGCCCATCTGCATTTTTCCCTGAATAAATGTATAATGCTTCTGTAATATGAAGAAATAATCAGCTCTTAAACTATATAAGAATTATTGTTCCCATTTACAGGTAGCAAAACTGAAGCAGTGATGGCTTGAGTGACTTGCCCATTGTACCTCAGAGATTCAGTAGGAAAATGGAATTTCAGATGGGGTCCTCCAGGTCTGAGTCTATTTTTTAGCCCACTGACTTTGCTGTCTTTTATAAGAGTGCTGTATCTTGAAAGCATCTCTTGAAGACACCTCTGAGGTTAATGCCTTAGAAAAACCAATCAAACGTAATGACTTTGATAGAGACCATTTCACATTACTTTTACCAATCTATTTTTCTTGGTTCACGCTCTCAAAAATGTCTAACTTTCCCCAGTGACACTGTTCACACTGATTAGTTTTTAACAACATAGGCAAAGATTTAAGCTGATCATCTATGAGGCGAAAAGAAAATGACAGTAGAATTCAATTCTCTGGGATAGGCAGAAAATATGCAATACATCACCATATTAGGAACCATCAGGACTGCATTACCCAGCAACAACTATGACAGCTAAAGGGGACAATGCTGACAGTCTCATGAGGTCCTTGGAGTAACCTCTCTCCTCCTCCACACCCACTCCACCCCAACTAATCTCCAGACCATTTTTTGTAGCTCTTAAAGTTGTCAATATAAGTGGTTCCAAAGCCCTGAAGTGTGAATTTTGTGGTGAAGAGAAATAGGAAATATGGAATTTCTAGAGGATAGAGAATTCTGGTAACATATATTTAGTCTAATCTCCTCACAGACAGAACATTTAAAAAGACAGAACTTTGACCTCATTAACAGGTGGTGGGCTTTGCTTCTTAAGGATTTGTATTTCCATGGAAAAGTAAAACCATTTGTCTAGTTTACATAATAATTTTTCCAGGAGAGAGGAGTTGGAGTAGAATTGGGGTCTCCCTCAAGGAGAAATGTAGGAAAGGGATCTGTAAGTGATTTACAGCTGCTCTGTCACCCCCTCTCATTAGAGTTGCCATCACTCCTCAAACTTGGGTGTCCTCCTCCTCCAGGTCATTGTTCCCATGAGATAGAATTTGTCTCTACTTCATGTGGCAACTGACCTGCCCCGAATCCAGAGAACTAGAGTAAGATGGATTGAGCTGGTGCGACCTTCCACCTGCCAGGCTACCTGGAGCCAGGGATTAGGTCCTAAGGAGCAAATCAACAGGCTAATTCAGATGTGATAAGTCAGAGATGTTCAGCACATCCCACTCCTCAAGGATGAGATGCAAGACCAACATGCAAATAGGTCCAAGAACATCCTACAGGCCTGACTATGGGATGGAGCTAAGAATCAGGGGCAGGAGAAGAATGGAGAACAGCTGGTCAGAGATGAGCATATAAAGTGTCTGTGCAACTTTGGATCGGGGATTCCATTGCTTGTCTTTACTTTAGCAGTGGACAGAATACCCAGGGTTGCACCTGACAGGCTTAAAACAGATTCTACTGTTTTTAAGAATGTCCTCTACAGCTTCATCTCAAAAGCCAGTAGGAATTGTTAGATCCATGTTCTATGCAAAATTAAAGTGCAGTTATTTCCCCGGAACTCTACTTTTTCTCTACTTACCATGTGTATCAGTCAGACTCTTGGTTGTAAGCAACAGAAGTAGACACTGGCTGCTAAAGCAAAAACATTGTGATAATCCACAGAAATGTTGGTTGGGAGGCCTTGAAACCAAGGCAAGGAGGAGCTTGGGCACAATGTCAAAAACCATGGCGCAGATGGCCTACTAATATGGTCCTACCAAAGACTAGAGGAGCCTGCTGTGGCCACTGCCACCTCTGCACCAGTCAGTGAGAAGCTGCACCTGGGCCTGTGTGCTCACACTTCTCCCTCTGGAACAGCTTCTCTCATAGGTATTTCTGATGGCTGAATCCTAGGACACATGCTACACTTTACCTGCAAAAGAGGCTGTAAACTTGAAGTTTGACTCTACACTAAGGATGTAGGACTCAAAAATAGAAACTTCCCCAAATACAGAAAAAACAATTCAGAAGGTAATGGGCAATTTTGACAGGGGTACCAAGATAATTCAATGGGGAAAAATACTCTTTTCAGCAAATGGTGCTGAACAACTGGACATCCACGTGCAAAAGAATGAAGTTGGAATCGTACCTTACTCCACAGGCAAACCTTTACTCCAAGTGGAGCGTAAGTCTAAATGTAAGAGCTAAAACCATAAAACTCTTGAAGAAAACAAAGGAGCAAATCTTTGTGACCTTGGGTTAAGCAGAGCCTTCTTGGATATGGCACCAAAAGCATAAGTACCAAAAAACAAAACAAAACAATAAATAGGATTTCATCAAATTAAAAACTTTTGTCTTTCAAATCATACCATAAAGAAATGAAAATTAAAAGATGCTCAGCATTGCTAATTATTAGAGAAATGCAAATCAAAACTGCAATGAAGTATCATCTCACACCTGTCAGAATGGCCATCATTAAAAAGTCTACAAATAACAAATACTAGAGAGGGTGTGGAGAAAAGGGAACCCTCTTACACTGTTGACAGGAATGTCAATTGGTGCAGCCACTATGGAAAACAGTGTGGAGGTTCCTTAAAAAACTAAAAATAGAACTACCATGGGATCCAACAATCTCACTCCTGGGCATATATTCAGACAAAACTAATTCAAAAAGATACGTGCACCCCAATATTCATTGTAGCACTATTCACAATAACCAGGACTTGGAAGCAACCTAAAGTCCATCAACAGATGAATGGATAAAGAAGATGTGATATATATATATATATAATGGAATACTACTCAGCCATAAGAAAGAATGAAATAATGCCATTGAAGCAACATGGATGCACCTAGAGATTATCATAGTGAGTGAAGTAAGTCAGACATAGACAAATATCATATGATATCACTTATACGTGGAATGTAAAATAGGACATAAATGAACTTATCTATGAAAGAGAAACAGACTCACAGTCATAGAGAACAGACTAGTGGTTGCCAAAGGGGAGGGGGGTGGGGGAAGGAAGGACTGGGAGTTTGGGATTAGCAGATGTAAACTATTATATGTAGGATGGATAAACAACAAGGTCCTACTGTATAGCACAGGGAACTATATTCAATATCCTAAGATAAACCATAGTGGAAAAGAATATGAAAAAGAATGTATACATATGCATAACTGAATCACTTTGCTGTACAACAAAAATTAACACAAAATTGTAAATCAACTATTCTTGGAAAAAATAAATTTTAAAAAAAGAAAGTGAAAGATGACACACAGAAGAAGAAAAAGAACTTACAAATCATATATATATCTTGATTGTTTCCTGTTTGCCTGGTGGTAAGGGAAGGATTCCCACCCTAGAGTTACGTGGATGGCAGAACATGCAACACCCAACACAGAGCAGATGAGATAAACAGCAGCTGATGAGCCACATACACTCACAGCCCAGGGAGGAGGACACTTGCCCTGTAGGGCCACACAGCGTTGCACAGAGGAGCAGAGGGAACCATCAGGAGCTCTGGAGCTTAACTTTGTGCCATCAAGAGGGTGGATGTTTTCTGGTTTCGAAGAAAGGATGTGATTGGTTTATTTGAATAATTCCATGGGCCGGCAGGAAATTGAAACCTGCTACCCAAGCATAAGCAGGCACCACATTTGGTCCATTTGACAAGAAGGGTTATTTGGTTATGGGATCTGACACATGGAGCAGAGTTAGGGCATTCAAGGCCCTTTTAATTTTTCCAGGGTTCGAGACAGCACATGATATTGAACCTTAGTTTCACGTCTTACACCACCAGAAGGCACCAAGTCTTACAAGGGACTTGTATCCAGGATATATAAAGAACTCTTACAACTGAACAATAAAAACGCAAATAACTCAGTTTAAAAATGGGTACAGGATTTCAATAAACATTTCTCCAAAGAAGATATACAAGTGGCTGATAAGCATGTGAAAAGATGCACAACATTATTAGCCATTAGGAAAATGCAATGAGATACTACTTCATGCCTACTAGGTTGACCATAATAAAACACACACACACACACACACACACACACATACGCACCCAAACAGTCGGCAAGGAAGTAGAGAAATTGGAGCCCTCATACATTGCTGAGAGGAATGCAAAATGATGCAGCTGCTTTGGAAAATAGTTTGGCAGTTCATCAAAATGTTAAACATAGAGTTACCTGTGAAACAGCAATTTCACTCCTAAGTATATACCCAGCAGAAATGAAAACATATTTCCACACAAAAATTTGTACGTGAATGTTCATAGCAGCATTATTTGTAACAGCCAAAAAGTAGAAGCAATCCACATGTCCATCAACTGTTTAATAGATAAATAAAATGTGGTTTTTTCATGCAATGGAATATTATTAGGCAATAAAAAGAATAAATTATCGATACCCCAACATGGATGAACTTTGAAAACGTGCTAACTGAAAGAAGCTAGTCACAGAGAACCTACTGTATAATTCAATTTATAAGAAATATCCAGAACAGGAAAATCTGTACAGACAGAAAATAGATTATTGGCTGCCTATGGCAGGGGGTGGGGGAGTGTGAGGAGGGACTGCTAATGGTCATGAAGTTTCTATTTGGAGGATGGAAATGCTTTAAAATCGATTGTCAAGATGACTGCACAACTCTGTGAATGTATTAAAAACCATTAAGTTGTACACTTTAAATGGGTGAATTATATGGTATGTGATTTATTGAGATACAAAGTTCTTATTTTTTTAAAAAAAAGGTAATGAGTAGCCTGAATATGACTGATGCAAGTGGTTTAACCATTCTCAAATATCTATTTGAATCTTTTACTTTAAAATATCTTAACAAAATTTGGAAAGCCCTCTCTATGGCTTATTGATTAGTGTATATTCCCTTATAAATCTCCTATAATCTTGTCAAAGTTGTTATTGATGGCAACAGTGAAAAACACAGCAGTTAAGAAGGTAGGTGAGAACTGCAATTTCACTTTTTAACCATCTGGGTAAACAAGATTTGGGGACTAGACTGAAGATTTCTTTTAGAGAAAGAAGGTTAATAGAGACCATCTAAATGAGGAAATTGCACCTCAAAAATGTTAACTAGATTTTCCAAGGTCACACAGCCAAATGATGAAGGCATTGTGTACTGTGGAGGCATAACATAGCATCTGTGGTAGCCAGCTTCCATGGTGGCTCCCAGTAATCCTCGCCTCCTGGCACTTACAACTTAGGTAGCCCCTCCTCTCTTTCCCATCACTCATTCCGGGGGAAGCTCACTGGATGTCGTGATGGCACTCAAGCTACCTATGGGGAGGTCCACGTGTCATGGAACTGAACCTTGCTGATGACCACATGAGTGGGGCTTGGATGCATACCCTCTCCCAGTTGAGCTTTCAGATGAGACTACAGCCCCAGCTGAAAGGTTGATTGCAGCCTCATGAGGCCATGAGCCAGAACCATCCAGCTAACCACTCTGAACTCCTGCCCCACAAAAATAGTGAAATAATAAATGGGTGTAAGATACCAGGTTCGGGGGAAGTTTATTACACAGTAACAGATAACTATATACCATTTATGCTCTTTCCACCCTGAAAGCTACTTCTTATCTGGGAACTGTTAAATATTTACAATGATTTTTCAGGCTGCATGAGTTAAAATCCAAACCCTAGTCACTCTGTTTGGGTAGGACTTTGATTTACATTTCTCCATTTAAGGAGAGGAAAATTAAATATCACAATATTTGAGCAATTTTTTCAATCTGTCTAGGAGATTTTTGTTATTCAATGAGAGCAAGGCACTGCATTTTAAAGTAGGACAACTTCTCAGGTAAATTGTTTCTGCTTTTGTTGCCAAGGTAATTAAATCAAATCATATATGTCCCTTCTGGTGGAGCCTCCAAATATTCATTGAAACAGCCTGGTGCTGTGTACACTGCCTCCTGCTCTCTGTGCTGTCTGTTAGCAATTCCACCCATGTTTCTAAATCCACTCTGATGGAATTTCCCAAGAGCCACCCAATATTACTAACAAACCTAGAGCCAGACAGAAGGAAAAATATGGGAAGAAGTCAGTATATTTTATCCTCCACATTGTGGAAGCAAAACCTACAAGGGGAGAAATGTGTTCCCAGTAAAGTTCACTACTACTTACATCACAGCCCTCCTGGCCTCTCCCCTCACTTACTGGAGACTCCAGCACTGCCTTGGTCTCCTTTTTCCCTCTGTCCGTATCATCCTTCTCAGTGACTTCACTAAAAACATAGACGCTACCCGGCAAGGATTTCCTGTCTCTCCTTCCACCAAACCTCCAACCCACCAGCTTCTGTATCCACAAGGGGACTCCCACCCATGCTCCAATCTGTGGTCAAGATCTCCACGTGTGCTTCACACTTCATCTCCTCTTAAATACTAAAGGATTTTACTGGGTCTGCAATTTCTCCCTCTCTTTATATTAAACCCAGAAGTATATCAATATGTCTTTATATCACGTCTCTGAAAATACTCTCTCTTAACCCCATATCCACCTCTGGCTGCTAGTACATGCCTATGATTTCCTTCCTGGCCAAAAGCCCTCAAAGCAGATGTTGATTCTTGGTGTCCCTGTTTTGCCATGTTTCATTTTTGCCTTAACCCGCCTACACTCGGTCCCTAACCTACAATGGTTCAACTCATCATTTTTCAGCTTTACAATGGTGTGAAAGTGATATGCATTCAGTAGAAACTGTACTTTGAATTTTGATCTTTCCCAAGGCTAGTGATATGCAGTACAATGCAGCAGCTTCCTGTCAGCCACACCACTATGAGGGTGAACAACTGGTACACTTACAACCACTCTGTACCCTTACAAACATTCTGTTTTTCACCTTCAGTACATTATTCAATAAATTACATGAGAGTTTCAACACTTCATTATAAAATAAGCTTTGTGTTAGGTGATTTTGCCCAACTGTAGGTTAATGTCAGTGTGCTGTGTACATTTTAGGTAGGCTGGGCTAAGCTGTGACGTTCAGTAGGTAGATTAGATGCATTTTTGACTTACAGTATTTTCAACTTATGATGGGTTTATTGGGGTGTAAATCCATCTTCTTGAGGAAAATCTGTAGTTAAGTTTTGACTCTATTATTCCATTGATATTACTTTTAGCAATTAATACTAAATACCACATGTTTTGTCATTTCCACTGGACATTTTCCTATCCTCATCTTACTCCATCTCATATTCAATCTGGTAATCACTCTCTCCTTATCAAAATCCTCTCCTCCCTTGCTTCCTAGGACACCACACCATCACACTCTTCCTCTTACCATTCAGGCCACTTCCCCTCAGTCTCCTTTCCTGACTCCTTCTCTTCTACCTGCTTTCTAAATATTGTCATTTCTCAGGGCCCAAGGACATCTCTTCTCTCTCCTGAAAATCACTCATCTACTCCCA
Source organism: Globicephala melas (assembly GCF_963455315.2). Lineage (NCBI taxonomy): Eukaryota > Metazoa > Chordata > Mammalia > Artiodactyla > Delphinidae > Globicephala > Globicephala melas. The sequence continues at coordinate 58,835,771 of NC_083324.2, forward strand.
ACATATGAAAATACCTATAAATGCCAAAGAATCTCATACTTATGCCTCCAGATTCAAATACCCAACTGTCAGCTTGAGAGCTCTACTTGTCATACATATATATTAAACTTCACATGTCTAAGGAATAACTCTTAATTTTCAAACAAATTACTGTCTCAGACATTCCCATCTACCTAGATACTCAAGCCTGAAACTAACTGGGATGTTCTCTGTAATTTCTCCCTCTCCCTGAACCTCCATCCACATGCAATTCAACAGCAAGTCCTCTAGAGCCTACCTCCAAAATATGTCTTGAATCCATGCACTTTGTGTCAAATTCCACCCACCTGTAATACTGCAACACGTCCCTTTTTCAGATTTTTTCCCTCCACTCTATTCCCTATACAGTCGCCAGAAAAATCATCCAGGAACATGACACTTAACAATCTCAATAACAAACTCATAACTCTCTACCCACATCTCCAACCTCACCTATGCCACTCTCCTCACTTGTGAACTATGATCACATGAACTTTTATTTCCTGGAGTAAATCATGGTCTCTCCTGTCTGGGAGCTCCACAATTACCATTATAAATCATAAATCATTGAACAAATCCCAGAGGGGAGGCCACTTGTTGAGTGGGAAGAGCATAATGGTGTATTAATTATCTATTGCTATGTAACAAATGTCCCCAATGTCATTCTCTCTAAAGTGAGCTCTCACCCCTGTCCCATCCACCAGGCTCTTTACCTGATTAGTTTCTTATTATCTTATATATTTTAGATTAAATGTCTCTAATTTTCTGAGCACATCTCAGGTCTCTTATTCTTTCTTTTTATAAGTTCTTTATAGTTTATTTACTTGTCTATTGCACATCTGCCCCTACTAGACTCTTAACCCCATAGCAGATCACCATGTCACTTTTATTCATTCTAAACTCAGTGCCTAGAACAGTGCTCTGAATATATTAAGCCCTTATTAATATTTGTTGAATTAACAATAATGGTAAAGCAATATGAGATTCATAGAATCAAAAATATTCCGTTTAAGAACTGTAAATTCAAAAGACCTTTATAAGCAAACTGGTCATTCTTTTGCAAAAGATACATATGTTATCAGTATGCCTTGCACTTAAGAAGTTTATGAAACACAATAATGCAAAATTACTACATTCCCATTGCCACAAGCCACATATTTGTGAATGTGTGGGTACAAGGTTATGTTTATTTCTTAAAAGTCCTTTTCTACAATTCTAATTCCTGTTTCCAGCACCTTCTAATTTAGATTAAATGGAATCTGTCCCTTCAAACACTCTTGATTCATCTTAGAGTATTTGACCTTAAAAGGCCACCTATCAGAAGCCTAAAAATATCAGCCCCAGATACAGAGGCTTGCTTGTCTCATTTCTTTAACCACTAAATTAAATGATAAATGAAAGCTGCTCTAAGGTTGGGGGAAGGACTATCAGAAGTCTTACTTGTAAAGCAGAATTGAAGTTGAAAAAAGAGGCAGAATGAGACACATTATACAGGCATCAGCAGCCACAGGGGAATCCTGCCAAAAAGTTGAAAATAGATTCTCGAGGGTGACCTTTGTTTTGTTTTGGGGGGGGGGGGTACGCGGGCCTCTCACTGTCGTGGCCTCTCCCGTTGCGGAACACAGGTTCCGGATGCGCAGGCTCAGCGGCCATGGCTCACGGGCCTAGCCGCTCCGCGGCATGTGGGATCTTCCCGGACCAGGACACGAACCCGTGTCCCCTGCATCGGCAGGTGGACTCTCAACCACTGCGCCACCAGGGAAGCCCAAGGGTGACCATTTTTAGTCTATTTTATTTCTTTTTATTACCCTTCCCAGGTAACAAAAACTTCAACTGATATGAACCCTTTTCACAAATGCAGCTTGTAATACGGTCTATTTATAGTCTTATTTTATTTGATTTAATTATTCTCCTATAATTCTCCTGGTATTAAAAGTCCTTTTGATGGTTGTTCTCTTTTCCATTCCAAAGTCATTAATCTCTGTTCCCTACCTGAAGTGAGGGATGCCCTGTGACTGACAGCCTTTTTTATAGAGAGCAGGGAAGGACTTGGCAGCTGTTCCAAAGTGTCAAACGAGATGGCCTGAAGAATGCTGCAGAAAAGTGTCACCAAATGGGGACGTGACGTCACACTAATGAGACTGCCTCCTTGTCGTCCACTAATAAAATTCTCTGATGTGTACCTCTTGAGAGAAAGATTTGCTAGGAGGGAGGTGTGTTGGGTAATTTCTTTTGTACATTTTATATGACTTTCACAGTCTTCAAACTCTCAAAGGCATAGAGATTGCCTTAAAAATGCAAATAATGAGAAGAGATTTTTTTAAAAGACTGTATTATTTTGAATTAAAACACAGTGCCCTTTTGAGAATGATATTATTTTCTAACATCTTGGAGTACCTTCTATACACCAAACTTTTACCACAAAATTGATGCTTTTTATTCATTTCTAAGGTATATCTGAGAGTATGCCAAAATATTAATTTGAACTATGACATTACCTTAGAACATATGATTAGGTATTCAATTCTCTATTCTCTTGTTTCATTTAGTCTCTTGTTGAGTTCAATTTGTTCAATTCAATAGACATTTCTTAAATGCCTACTATGTGCAGGCACAATTTCCAGTACTTAAAACTAAATTAAAAAATTAAGTTTCTCAAATTGCATCTAAGAGACATGAAATAGTTCACAGTCTTCCAGGAAAGAGAGAAAAGTGGGTGATAGTGATCATGAGAGTGTCCACAAGCCTTCATTCCCCTGTGATTTCTCTGGGCCCAAGTCTTTCACCTGAATCCTAATCTGTTTCTTCTAACCCGTTAAGATCTCCCATCTTCACTTCAAAATCAGGGTGCTCAGAACAGATTTTGCCATTCTTCCCAACCCCATTCTAGTTCCCATTCCTAGATTCCTAAATATCAATAATAACCATCAATGAGCACATATATGTGGGAGGCACTGCATTAAGTGTGTTACACAGATTATCTGATTTAATGTTCAAAATATTCCTATAAACTAGGTTATATTATTAGACTATTTTACAAATAAGGAAACCAAGACTTAGACAAGTTAACTAACAAGCCCAAATAACTAGCAAGTGGTAGATGTAGGCAGGTGATGAAAATCAGACTCTAGGGCTACACTGTCCAGCAGCATGTGTGACCACTGGGCATTTGGAATTTGACTAATGCAACTAAGAAATGAAATCTATAATTTAATTTAATTTAATTTAATTTTAAAGACTAATACTTAATTCAGTTATTTTTCAACTATAAACTTTATGAAATCTAAATACAGATCAAGAATTTCTGATGAAAATTAGCTTCCAAGTTGATATGTGCTGTAAGTGTAAAATATATACCAGATTTTGAAGTCCTAGTATGAAAAGAAGAATGTAAAATATTGATAATTTTTTATATTGACTACATGTTGAAATGACATTTTGGATATATTAAGTTCAATAAAAATATATTATTACAATTAGTTTTACCTATTTATTTTTACTTTTTTAATGTGTCTATGAGAAAAGTTTAAATTACAGATATGACTCACAGTGAGCTGGAAGACAGAGTAGTGGAAATCTTAAAGCTGAACAGAAAAAAGGAATAAAGAATAAAAAGAAAGGAAGACAATTTAAGAGACCTCTGGGACAACATCAAGTGTACTAACATTCGCATTATAGGGGTCCTAAAAGGAGAAGATAAAGAGAAGGGGGCAGAGAACATAATTGAAGCCATAATAGCTGAAAACTCCTCTAATCTGGAAAAGGAAACAGACATCCAGGTCCAGGAAACACAGGGAATCCCTTAATAGCCAAGACATAGAATCAATCTAAATGTCCATCAACAGATGAATGGATAAAGAAAATGTGGTATACATATAATGGAATCTTATTCAGTTTTTTTTTTTAAAGAAATTCTGTCATTTACAACATGGATAAACCTGGAAGACATTATGCTAAGTGAAACAAGTCAGACAGAGAAAGATAAATACTGTATGACCTCTTATATGTGGAATCTAAAAAAGTCTCACTCACAGAAGCAGAGAGCAGCACAGTAGTTGCCAGGGGCTGGCAGGAGAGGGGAATGGAGAGATATTGGTCAGAGGGTAAAAAGTTTCAGTTATGCAGGGTGAATAAGTGCTGGAGTTCTAATCCACAGAGTGGTGACTCTAGTTAGTAATACTGTATTATAATCTTAAAATATGTTAAGAGAGTGGATCTGAAATGTCTTCACTACAAAAATATATATATATATTCATATATATGTATATGAGGTGATGGATATGTTAATTAGCTTGTTACATCATTTTAGAATAATTACATTGTGATTATATTTGATACATATAGCAAAACATCGTGTTGTACACTGTAAAAATACACAATTTTTATTTATCAATTATATTTAATAAATGAAAAAATAAATAAATAATTAAAATTTTAACTGCAATAATTTTGGAAGACAGAAAATTAGAGTGGAAGGAAAAGGGGACATAAAAAAAAGCAGTGTCCAGTGAAAGTACTCAGTAAGGTCATAGAAATAAATCCAAAATATTAGGAATGACAGTAAAAGTAAATGGACAAAACCAGCCAGTGAAAAGATAGACAATTTAAAGCTGGTAATTAAAAAAAACAATCCAGCTCTATGCAACTTAAGAAAGACAAATGTTAAAACACCAAGGACAGAGAAAGTTAGAAAGTTAAAGCATGGAGAAACTATCCGGGTAAAAATTAACCAAACTAAAACCAGTGTAACTCTCTATTAATTAAAAAAAAAAAAAAAAAACCTAGTAGCTCTGAAACCTAGTTGCATGTTGGAATAATTTGGAGAAATTTTTTAAATTACCAATCTCTCACACCAATTAACTCAGAATTTCTAGAGTTTGGAACTGAGCATGGATGTTTTTAAAAGTTCCCTAAGTGATTATTATGTCAGATAAGGATCATAAACTTCTACTTTCAGGCAAAAAGCATTTTTAGGGATGAAGAGATTCACAATATATTAATAAATATATGTTAATACAAATCTTTAACCAGGAAGAAATTAAAATCCTAAGTCAGTATGTAAATAATGATACAACTTCAAAATATGGGTAAAGAAATAATTGGTAGATTTGGAAGAATATTCATACTATAAGATTTTAAACACTATTCTTAGTAAAAGAGAGCTCAAGTAGGGAAAAATAGAGGGATAAGTAACATACTTAGCAAATTTGAACTACTGATATACCTAGAATCCAACACTCAGTAATTAGCAACTACGTAAAGAAAGCACATGGAATATTTACAATATTTATTATCTTGACTTTAAACCAAGTCTCAACAAAACACAAACAAAACTGTGTTACTATATAGATGATATCCTCTTATCAAAATAAAATTAAGTTGGAAATAAAAAACAAAAATATATTTTTAAAATGATGTATTTGGTCATTTTAAAACTTTATATAATTTTTATAAATTTTATATAATTTATTAATCAAATAAGATATAATAATGGTAGTTAGAAAATAGAACTAAGTAATAAGGAAAATACTACACATCCAAACTTGGAAAATGTTGTTCAAATAGTTCTTAGAGAGGAATTTCTAAACTTAAATACTTAAATTTTTAAAAGAAAGTTTAAAACACACTGAAATAAGAATTTATCCTAACTAGTTTTTTAAAAATAAAATAATAAATCTTACTTAATGTTGTTTTGAAGGGATGGTATAATATAATATTAATATCTAATTTGTGGAGACTAAAAATAAGATAGACCTAAAATATTTGACAGTAATTAGATACAATAGGCAAAAGGAAGCAAGTAAAGGCAGAAAACTTTCAAAGACAGAAATAAAACTATTTCTATTTGCAGATGAGAGACATATCTAGAAAAACCAAGAGAATCAATGGAAAAGCAATACAAACAATTACAGAATTTAGCAATGAAACCCTAATTTTAATATACAGAAACCAATAGCTCTCTAATGTACAAACAATAGCTAGTTAGAATATATAATGAAAGAAAAGGCAATTTACAGAAAAATAGCAAAGAAAAATACCTTGTTGTAAGATAAAAAGAGATATGCACACTTATATGAGGAAATTTTTATATTATTTCTGAAATATAAAACAGTAGACTTGAACAAATGAAAAGACACAATGTTTTTGAATAGGAAGACTAAACATAAAGATATCAATTCTCCCTAAATTAATCTGTAAATTTACTTCAATCACAAAATAATGCCAGTAAGTTTTTCCGCAGATACAGATAAGTTGATTTTAAAGTTAATATTTAGGAGAAACCTTCAAGATGGTAGAGGAGTGAGATGTGGAGATTGCCTTCATCCCCACTAATACATGAGAAATACATCTACATGTGAACAACTCCTACAGAACACCTACTGAACGCTGGCAAAAGACCTCAGACCTCCCAAAAGGCAAAAAACTCCCCACGTACCTGGGTAAGGCAAAAGAAAAAAGAAAAAACAGAGACAAAAGAATAGGGATGGGACCTGCACCACTGGGAGAGAGCTGTGAAGGAGGAAAAGTTTCCACACACTAGGAAGCCCCTTTACTGGAAGAGAGGAGGTTGACGGGGCGTGGGCAGGAAGCTTCAGAGCCACAGAGGAGAGCACAGCAACACGGGTACAGAGGGCAAAGTGAAGAGATTCCCACACAGAGGATCCATGCCGACCAGCCCTCACCAGCCTGAGAGGTTTCTCTGCTCACCTGCCAGGGTGGGTGGGGGGCTGGGAGCTGAGGCTCCAGCTTCAGAGGTCAGATCACAGGGAGAGGAATGGGGTTGGCGGCGTGAACACAGCCTGAAGGGGGCTAGTGCGCCACAGCTAGCCAGGAGGGAGTCCAGGAAAAAGTCCGGACCTGCCTAAGAGGCAAGAGACCATTGTTTCAGGGTTCGTGAGGAGAGGGGATTCAGAGTACCACCTAAACAAGCTCCAGGGATGGGCATGAGCCACGGCTATCAACGTGGACAACAGAGATGGGCATGAAACGCTAAGGCTGCTGCTGCAGCCACTGAGAAGCCTGTGTGCAAGCACAGGTCACTATCCACACCTCCCCTCCCAGGAGGCTGTGCAGCCCGCCACTACCAGGGTCCCGTGATCCAGGGACAACTTCCCTGGGAGAACACACGCCATGCCTCAAGCTGTTGCAACGTCACGCTGGCCTCTGCTGCCGCAGGCTCGCCTCCCCCTGCATTCCGTACCCATCCCTCCCTGTGGCCTGACTGAGGCAAAGCCCCCTAATCAGCTGTTACTTTAACCCCATCCTGTCTGAGAGAAGAACAGATGCCCTCAGGAGACCAACATGCAGAGGCAGGACCTAATCCAAACTTGAACCCCAGGAGCTGTGTGAACAAAGAAGAGAAAGGGAAATCTCTCCCAGCAGGCTCAGGAGCAGCCAATTAAATCTCCACAATCAACTTGATGTACCCTGCATCTGTGAAATACCCAAATAGACAACGAATCATCCCAAAATTAAGTTGGTGGACTTTAGGAGCAATGATATATATATGTTTCTCCTTTTTCTCTTTATGTGTATGCTTCTTTGTGTGATTTTGTCTGTATACCTTTGCTTTTATCATTTGTCCTAGCGTTCTGTCTGATATTTTTCTTCTTCTTTCTTTTTTTAATTACTTTTTAATTTTTTAATTTTTAATAAATATTTTTTATTTTAATAACTTTATTATTTTTTCTTTCTTTCTTTCTTTCTTTTCTCCCTTTTCTTCTGAGCCATGTGACTAACAGGGTTGTGGTGCTCTGGGCGGGTGTCAGGCCTGTGCCTCTGAGGTGGGAGAGCCGAATTCAAGACATTGGTCCACAAGAGACCTCCTGGCTCCATGTAAAATCAAATGGCGAAAGCTCTCCCAGAGATCTCCATCTCAGTGCTAAGACCCAACTCGACTCAATGACCAGCAAGCTACAGTGCTGTACACCCTATGTCAAACAACTAGCAAGACAGGAACACAACCCCACCCATTAGCAGAGAGGCTGCCTAAAATCATAATAAGGTCACAGACACCCCAAAACACACCACTGGACGTGGTCCTGCCCACCAGAAAGAAAAGATCCAACCTCCTCCATCAGAAAAAAGCACCAGACCCCTCCACCAGGAAGCCTACACAACCCACTGAACCAACCTTAGCCCCTTGGGGCAGACACCAAAAACAACGGGAACTAAGAACCAGTAGCCTGAGAAAAGGAGACCCCAAACACAGTAAGTTAAGCAAATGAGAAGACAGAGAAACAAACAGCAGATGAAGGAGCAAGATAAAAACCCACCAGACCAAACAAATGAAGAGGAAATAGGCAGTCTACCTGAAAAAGAATTCAGAGTAATGATAGTAAAGATGATCCAAAATCTAGGAAATAGAATGGAGAAAATACAAGAAACGTTTAACAAGGCCCTAGAGGAACTAAAGAGCAAACAAACAATGATGAACAGCACAATAAATTAAATTTAAAATTCTCTAGAAGGAATCAATAGCAGAATAACTGAGGCAGAAGAACACATAAGTGACCTGGAAGATAAAATAGTGGAAATAACTACTGCAGAGCAGAATAAAGAAAAAAAAAATGAAAAGAACTGAGGACAGTCTCAGAGACCTCTGAGACAACATTAAGCACACCAACATTTCAATTATAGGGGTCCCAGGAGAAAAAGAGAAAAAGAAAAGTACTGAGAAAATATTTGAATAGATTACAGATGAAAACTTCCCTAATATGGGAAAGGAAAAAGTTAATCAACTCCAGGAATTACAGAGAGTCCCACACAGGATAAATCCAAAGAGAAACACACCAAGACACATATTAATCAATTATCAAATATTAAATACAAAAAAAATCCAAAGCAGCAAGGAAAAAACACAAATAAAAATAAAAGGGAATCCCCATAAGGTTAACAGCTGATCTTTCAGCAGAAACTCTGCAAGCCAGGAGGGAGTGGCAGGACACATTTAAATGGATGAAAGGGAAAAATCTACAACAAAGATTACTCTACCCAGCAAGGATCTCATTCAGATTTGACGGGGAAATTAAAATCTTTACAGACAAGCAAAAACTAAGAGAATTCAGCACCGTCAAACCAGCTCTACAGCAAATGCTAAAGGAACTTCTCTAGGCAAGAAACACAAGAGAAGGAAAAGATCTACAATAACAAACCCAAAATAAATAAGAAACTGGTAATAGGATCATACATACGGATAATTACCTTCAATATAAATGGATTAAATGCTCCAACCAAAAGACATACACTGGCTGAATGGATACAAAAACAAGACTTGTTATATATGTTGTCTACTAGAGACCCACTTCAGACCTAGAGACACGTACAGACTGAAAGTGAAGGGCTGGAAAAAGATATTCCATGCAAATGGAAACCAAAAGAAAGCTGGAGTAGCAATTCTCATACCAGACAAAATAGACTTTAACATAAAGACTATTGCAAGAGGCAAAGAAGAACACTACATAATGATGAAGGGATTAATCCAAGAGGAAGATAAAGCAATTTTAAATATTTATGCACCCAACATAGGAACACCTCAATACATAAAGCAAACGCTAGCAACCATAAAAGGGGAAATCGACAGTAACACAATCATAATACAGGACTTTAACACCCCACATTCACCTATGGACAGATCATCCAAAACGAAAATAAATAAGGAAACACAAGCTTTCAATGACACATTAAACAAGATGGACTTAATTGATATTTACAGGACATTCCATCCAAAAACAACAGAATACACTTTCTTCTCAAATGCTCATGGAACGTTCTCCAGGATAGATCATATCTTTGGTCACAAATCAAGCCTTGGTAAATTCAGAAAATTAAAATCATAACAAGTATCTTTCCTGCCCAAAATGCTATGAGACTAGATACCAATTACAGGAAAAACTCTGTAAAATATACAAACACATAGAAGCTAAACAATACACTACTTAATAACCAAGAGATCACTGAAGAAATCAAAGGGGAAATCAAAAAATACTTAGAAACAAATGGCAGTGAAAACATGATGACCCAAAACCTATGGGATGCAGTGAAAGCAGTTCTAAGAGGGAAGTTTAGAGCAACACAATCCTACCTCAAGAAGCAAGACACATCTCAAGTAAACAACCTAACCTTACACCTAAAGCAATTAGAGAAAGAAGAACAAAAAACACCAAAGTTAGCAAAAGGAAAGATATAAATTTCAGATCAGAAATAAATAAAAAAGGAATGAAGGGAAAAGAGCAAAGGTCAATAAAACTAACAGTTGTTTCTTTGAGAAGATAAACAAAATTGGTAAACCATTAGCCAGACTCATCAAGAAAAAAGGGAGAAGACTCAAATCAATACAATTGAAATGAAAAAGGAGAAGTAACAACTGACACTGCAGAAACACAAAGGATCATGAGAGATTACTACAAACAACTACATGCCAATAAAATGGACATGCTAGAAGAAATAGACACATTCTTAGAAAATCACAACCTTCCAAGACTGAACCAGGAAGAAATAGAAAATATAAACAGAACATCACAAGCACTGAAATTGAGACTGTGATTAAAAATCTTCCAACAATCAAAAGCCCAGGACCAGATGGCTTCACAGGCGAATTCTGTCAAACATTTAGAGAAAAGCTAACACCTATCCTCAAACTCTTCCAAAATATAGCAGAGGGAGGAACACTCCCAAATTCCTTCTACGAGGCCACCATCACCTTGATACCAAAACCAGACAAGGATGTCACAAAGAAAGAAAACTACACACCAATATCACTGATGAACATAGATGCAAAAATCCTTAACAAAATACTAGCAAACAGAGTCCAACAGCACATTAAAAGAATCATACACCATGATCAAGTGGGGTTTATCCCAGGAATGCAAGGATTCTTCAGTAAACGCAAATCAATCAACGTGATACACCATATTAACAAATTGAAGGAGAAAAACCATATGATCATCTCAATAGATGCAGAGAAAGCTTTTGACAAAATTCAACACCCATTTATGATAAAAACCCTGCAGAAAGTAGGCAAAGGGGGAACTTACCTCAACATAATAAAGGCCATATATGACAAGCCAACAGCCGACATCATTCTCAGTGGTGAAAAACTGAAACCATTTCCACTAAGATCAGGAACAAGACAAGGTTGCCCACTCTCACCACTGTTATTCAACATAGTTTTGGAAGTTTTAGCCACAGCAATCAGAGAAGAAAAAGAATTAAAAGAAATACAAATTGAAAAAGAAGTAGAACTGTCACTGTTTGCAGATGACATGATACTATACTAGAGAATCCTTAAGGTGCTACCAGAAAACTGCTGGAGCTAAACAATCAATCTGGTAAAGCAGCAGGATACAAAATTAATGCACAGAAATCTCTTGCATTCCTATACACTAACAATGAAAAATCTGAAAGAGAAATGAAGGAAACACTACCATTTACCATTGCAACAAAAAGTATAAAATACCTAGGAATAAACCTACCTAAGGAGATGAAAGACCTATATGCAGAAAACTATAAGACACTGATGAAAGAAATTAAAGATGACACAAACAAATGGAGAGATATACCATGTTCTTGGATTGGATTGGAAGAATCAATATTGTGAAAATGACTATACCACCAAAAGCAATCTACAGATTCAATGCAATCCCTGTCAAACTACCAATGGCATTTTTCATGGAACTAGAACAAAAAAAATCACAATTTGTATGGAAACACAAAAGACCCCAAATAACCAAAGCAATGAAAGAAAAACAAAGCTGGAGGAATCAGTCTCCCTGACTGCAGACTATACTATAAAGCTACAGTAATCAAGACAGTATGGTATTGGCACAAAAACAGACATATACATCAATGGAACAGGATAGAAAGTGCAGAGATAAACCCACGCACATATAGTCACCTTGATTTTGATAAAGGAGGCAAGAATAAACAATGGAGAAAAGACAGCCTCTTCAATAAGTAGTACTGGGAAAAGTAGTACATGTAAAAGAATGAAATTAGAACACTTCCTAACGCCATACACAAAAATAAACTCAAAATGGATTAAAGACCTAAATGTAAGGCTAGACACTATCAAACTCTTAGAGGAAAACATAGTTAGAACACTCTATGACATAAATCACAGAAAGATCCTTTATGACCCACATCCTAGAGAACTGAAAATAAAAACAAATATAAACAAGTGGGACCTAATGAAACTTAAAAGCTTTTGCACAGCAAAGGAAACCATAAACAAGATGAAAAGAACCCTCAGAATGGGAGAAAATATTTGCAAATGAAGCAACTGACAAAGGATTAATCTCCAAAATTTACAAGCAGCTTATGCAGTCTCATATGAAAACAACAAACAACCCAATCCAAAAATGGGTAGAAGACGTAAACAGACATTTCTTCAAAGAAGATATACAGATTGTCAACAAACACATGAAAGGATGCTCAACATCACTAATCATTAGAGAAATGCAAATCAAAACTACAATGAGGTATCACCTCACACCAGTCAGAATGGCCATCATCAAAAAATCTACAAACAATAAATGCTGGAGAGGGTGTGGAGAAAAGGGAACACTCTTACACTGTTCGTGGGAATGTAAATTGATACAGCCACTATGGAGAACAGTATGGAAGTTCCTTAGAAAACTAAAAATAGGACTACCATGTGACCCAGCAATCCCTCTACTGGGCATATACCCTGAGAAAACCATAATTCAAAGAGTCATCTACCACAATTTTCTTTGCAGCTATATTTACAATAGCCAGGACATGGAAACAACCTAAGTGTCCATCGACAAATGAATGGGTAAAGAAGATGTGGCTCATATATACAATGGAATATTAGCCATAGAAAGAAACAAAATTGAGTTATTTGTAGTGAGGTGGATGGACCTAGAGTCTGTCATACAGAGTGAAGTAAGTCAGAAAGAGAAAAACAAATACTGTATGCTAACACATATATATGGAATCTAAAAAACAAAAAAAAAAGTCTGTGAAAAACTTTGGGGCACAACAGGAATAAAGATGCAGATGTCAAGAATGGACTTAGGGACACGGGGAGGGGGAAGGGGAAGCTGGGATTAAGTGAAAGAGTAGCATGGAGTAATATATACTACCAAATGTAAAATATATAGCTAGTGGGAAGCAGCTGCATAGCTCAGGGAGATCAGCTCAGTGTTTTGTGACCAGCTAGAGGGGTGAGATAGGGAGGAATGGAGGGAGGGAGATGCAAGAGGGAGGAGATATGGGGATATATGTATATGTATAGCTGATTCACTTTGTTAAAAGACAGAAACTAACACACCATTGTAAAGAAATTATACTCCAATAAAGATGTTTAATTAATTAATTAATATTTAAAAATAAACAGGCAAGATGGGAAAGTTCTGAAAATCCATTGCACCTCAATGTGAATATAATTAACATCACTGTATTGCACACTTAAGAACTAGTTAAGTCAGTAAATTTTATATGTTTTTCACTGCAATTTTTTTAAAAACAGGATAAAAACACCTTCATCCTGATTGCCACTCAGCATTCTCATCTGACATTACAGATAAAGCCTCTTCTTTAAGAGTATTTATCTAGCAAACTAGAAATACTGATCACACTGAACTTTAATACATTTCTTCTCAAGTGATACAACTGTGCTTAGCACAAAGTGAGTGATCAATAAATATAAATCATAGGTAACCTCCTACTTTCCCTGTAAATGTGTTGTTATCAATAAATCTATATGCATTTCAAAAAAAAAAGGTGAACAAGAAAACCTAAAAAAAAAGATGAAAAAATGAGAAAGGCTAATTCAAATAGATACTAAAATATTATTATAAAACCTCCATATTTAAAATTGTGTGCTATTCAGGAAATCAATGGGTAGTATCAGAAAAACAATGGGTTAAAAAAGACTATCTAGAAATAGACCCAAGTGCATATGTAAATTTATTATGTATTAAATATGGTATCTCAAATCAGTGGGGGAAAATATGAAAATATTAATAAATGGTATTGAGAAAACTGAATAGTCATTTGGAAGAATGTGTCATTGGATCTATATGTCACAACATACACCAGGATCAACTCCAATGAGTTAGATATCTAAATGTAGATGGATGGAAAGGAAGGGAGGGAAGTGGGAGGGGAGAAAGAAGAAAGAAAAGAAAGAAAAAGAAAGAAAGAGAGAAAGAGAGAAAGAAATAAAGAAAGAAAGAAAGAAAGAAAGAAAGAAAGAAAGAAAGAAAGAAAGAAAGAAAGAAAAGAAAGAAAGAAAGAAAAGAAAGAAAGAAAGAAAGAAAGAAAGAAAGAAAGAAAGAAAGAAAGAAAGAAAGAAAGAAAAGGGAGGTAGGAAGGAAGGAAGGAAGAAAATGACAGAAGTACTATAATAAGATGTGAGTAAATTCCTCTGCTACCTGGGAGAGGGGAAGAAATTCCTAACCATGACTCAATGTCCAGAAGCAATAAAATAAAAATGGATAATTTTGAAAAGTTAAAAATAAACAATCTTCGTAACGTAAGGCAAAAATAATAATAACACTATAAGCAAAATCAAATGAAAATGATAAATCATGAAAAAATATTTGCAATTTATATCACAGCAGAGCTGATATCCCTAATATATAGTTTCTAAGAAAAGCCAGAAGAAAAATAAAGTAGTTGAAAAATAGTACACCACATACCTATTGGAATGTCCAAAATCCAAAACACTGACAACACCAAATGCTGGTGACAATATGGAGCAAGAGGAGTTCTCATTCATTGCTGGTAAGAATGCAAAATGGTACACCCATTTTGGGGGACACTTTGGCAGTTTCTTATAAAACTAAACATAGTCTTAGCTAAGACCCAACAATCGCACTCCTTGGTATTTACCCAAATGAGCTGAAAACTTATGTCTACACAAAACCCTGCACATGGCTGTGTATAGCAGTTTTATCCATAATTGTCAAAAATTGGAAGTAACCAAGATGTCCCTCAATAGGTGAATGGATAAATAATCTGTGGTACAGCCAGACAATGGAATATTATTTAGTGCTAAAAAGGAATGAGCTATCAAGCCATGAAAAGACCTGGAGGAAACTTAAGTGTATATTACTAAGTAAAAGAAGACCATTTGAAAAGGCTACATACTGTATGATGCCAACTGTACAACATTATAGAAAAGGTAAAACTATGGATACAGTTAAAAGATCAGTGCTTGCCAGAGGTTTTGGGGAGGGATGGATACATAGGCAAGCACAGAAGATTTTTAGGACCATGAAACTATTTTGTATAATAGAATAATGTTGGATACATGTCATGTTACAGAGTATTCATTTGTCAAAACCCATAAAATGTGCAACATCAAGAGGGAATCCTAATGTAAACAATAGACTTTGGATGAAAATGGTGTGTTAATAGCTATCCATTGAAATGAGCAACAACTCTCGTTGAGATGTTGATAGTGGGGGAGGTTGTGTACATGTGGGTACAAGGGTGTATGGGTATTCTATGTACCCTCAGTTTTATGTGCATCTAAAACTACCCTGAAAAATAAAGTCTACTAAAAACTAAGTTAATAAATTAGTAAAATTAATTAGTCTAATATACATGTAATTAGAGTCCCATAAAAGAGGAGTGGCAGGGAAAAATATATTTGAGGAAATAGTGGTTGAAATTTGATGAAAACTATAAAGCAGCAGATCCAAGATGCTCAACAGACTCCAAGAAGAAACATAAAGAGGTACACCATAATCAAATTGCTTAAAATAAATGATAAAGAGAAAATCTTAAGGCTAGAGAGGGGGAAATTAGCACATTATTTATTTTTAGAAAAGATAATTATGACAGCTGACTTCTAGACAGAAACCCTGCTGGCCTGAGGACAATGGAATGATATCTTTAAAGTAATGAAAGAAAAACTTGTCAACATACAATGCTATACTCAATGAAACTAACCTCTAAAAGTGAAAGCAAATGAAGCCTTGTTCAGATCAACAAAAACTGAGAAAATCTCACCAGCACCCCTGTACCTGAGCACCCAGAGTAATGAACTACATACCTGCAGGTAAATCTATGAAATCTTAAAACTCAATTCGTTCAGTGAATTAATTTCATGTGTCAGATACTTTGTGATATCTGATACTCTGTGTCAGATACTCTGACTTAGTGGCTCTCAAGCTCGACTACACAGTAGAACTATCTGAGAACATTTTTAAAATTAGAGTTATCCATGTCCCAGCCAGAGCAATTAAGTAAGACAATGAGAGGGGCCTGGCTGGTGATTCTAATATATAGGTAGGGCTCAAACCAGCTGCCTAACTTCACCCCTTAAATCCCAGCCCATTTCCAATCTCCAACCTGCCCTGCTGAAAATAGTTGACATACAGGTCAGGCATGTTTTCCATCAGTTAAATAAAAAGAAATATAATGAACAGGGAAAGCCATATGAGGAATATCAAGTGAACAATTTCACACTTCATCTGCCATCAAAATCACAGTTTAAGGTTGTTTGCTTCACCCATTGGGCTGAAGAAACTCCTTGGCCTCTCCTGAGGGCAACATTTTGGATCCTCCAGAACCCACAAGTAAGTCAGTCTTGTGTATGGTTCTGTGTCTTCCAGAGAAAACAAAGGGGAGAAATGGTAGGTCTTTTTATCTCTGTGCTGCCATCTTGACTGCTTTTCCTGTGTTCAAGTTTGCTTTTCTCCTATAGGTTCTTCCTTTGCTGAGTTGACAGACTCCTAACTCTCTGTCATCAGTCCTTCAAGAGCTTCTCTTTCCCATCCACTAGGTGACATATTCTGAGTCACTGACCTGTTAGCAGGGAAAAACAGGTCTCTTTCTTCCAACCTGGCTTAATAGGCTTAGACTTAAGCCTATTAATATAAAACCAAAGTAAATATTTCTTTTCATAGCCCAACATTTATTGTTCCTAGACAAAATTCCTTTTCCAGTAATTTCCACAATAAAAGTACTTTTCTGGGGGTCAAGTCTATGTTAGGTGAATTCAATACTCTGTTATAATCTATACAAGAAGAAAGTATTTCACAACAACAGAAATATTTTAAATCCATTCCATTTCTAATAAAATCTCTGACAATATGGAGTTATCTGTGTCCTACCTTATTTCTTAATAGCACCCCTGCTTACTTTCAAAACCCTCCTACTTTGGATAAATTATGTTTACCTTGTTTGTAGACCAAATGAAGACCAGTTTTCACCAGTGACAAAGAGGAATTTTCCCACATAGCCAGCACTCATGAACGAGCTCATTCACACAGCCTAACCATCCTCCCTGGGCATGGTACCACAACCCGTGAAAAGGCCAAACTGTTACAGCCCCAGTAATTAGAACTAAGACTAAAAGCAATTAATTCTATAAGTTTGAGCTGTTACATTTGATTCTCCTAAAATCGTGTCATATAACTGGGGTATTATGGAGGTTTGTTGACAAAATGAAAATAAGAGTAAGTGTTAAGATAAGCAAAATGAGAAGACAGAAAAACACAACACAGATGAAGGAGCAAGATAAAAACCCACCAGACCTAACAAACGAAGAGGAAATAGGCAGTCTTCCTGAAAAGAATTCAGAATAATGATAGTAAAGATGATCCAAAATCTTGGAAATAGAATAGACAAAATTCAGAAACATTTGACAAGGACCTAGAAGAACTAAAGATGAAACAAACAATGATGAACAACACAATAAATGAAATGAAAACTACTCTAGATGGGATGAATAGTAGAATAACTGAGACAGAAGAACGGATAAGTGAACTGGAAGATAAAATAGTGGAAATAATTACTGCAGAATAGAATAAAGAAAAAAGAATGAAAAGAACTGAGGACAGTCTCAGAGACCTCTGGGACAATATTAAATGCACCAACATTCGAATTATAGGGGTTCCAGAAGAAGAAGAGAAAAAGAAAGGGACTGAGAAAATATTTGAAGAGATTATAGTTGAAAACTTCCCTAATATGGGAAAGGAAATAGTAAATCAAGTCCAGAAAACACAGAGAGTCCCATACAGAATAAATTCAAGGAGAAACACACAAAGACACATATTAATTAACCTGTCAAAAATTAAATACAAAGAAAGCATATTAAAAGCAGCAAGGGAAAAACAACAAATAACACACAAGGGAATCCCCATAAGGTTAACAGCTGATCTTTCAGCAGAAACTCTGCAAGCCAGAAGGAACTGGCGGGACATATTTAAAGTGATGAAGGAGAAAAACCGACAACCAAGATTACTCTACCCAGCAAGGATCTCATTCAGATTTGATGGAGAAATTAAAACCTTTACAGACAAGCAAAAGTTGAGAGTTCAGCACCACCAAACCAGCTTTACAACAAATGCTAGAGGAACTTCTCTAGGCAAGCAACACAAGAGAAGGAAAAGACCTACAATAATGAACCCAAAACAACTTAGAAAATGGGAATAGGAACATACATATTGATAATTACCTTAAATGTAAATGGACTAAATGCTCCCACCAAAAGACACAGATTGGCTGAATGGATACAAAAACAAGACCGTTATATGTGCTGTCTACAAGAGACCCACTTCAGACCTAGAGACACATACAGACTGAAAGTAAGGGGATGGAAAAAGATATTCCATACAAATGGAAACCAAAAGAAAGCTGGAGTAGCAATTCTCATATCAGATAAAATAGAATTTAAAATAAAGGCTACTAGAAGAGACAAAGAAGGACACTACATAATGATCAAAGGATTGATCCAAAAAGACGATATAAAAATTGGAAATATTTATGCACCCAACATACGAGCACCTCAATACATAAGGCAAATACTAACAACCATAAAAGGGGAAATCAACAGTAACACATTCATAGTAGGGGAATTTAACACCCCACTTTCCCCCATGGACAGATCATCCAAAATGAAAATCAATAAGGAAACACAAGCTTTAAATGATACATTAAACAAGATGGACTTAATTGATATTTATAGGACACTCCATCCAAAAACAACAGAATACATATTTTTCTCAAGTGCTCATGGAACATTCTCCAGGATAGATCATATCTTGGGTCACTAATCAAGTCTTGGTAAATTTAAGAAAATTGAAATTGTATCAAGTAGCTTTTCCGACAACAACGCTATGAGACTAGATATCAGTTACAGGAAAAGATCTGTAAAAAATACAAACACATGGAGGCTAAACAATACACTACTTAATAACGAAGTGATCACTGAAGAAATCAAACTGGAAATCAAAAAATAACTAGAAACAAATGACAATGGAGACAGGACGACACAAAACCGATGGGATGCAGCAAGAGCAGTTTAGGAGGGAAGTTTATAGCAATACAAGCCCACATTAAGAAACAGGAAACATATCGAATCAACCTAACCTTGCACCTAAAGCAATTACAGAAAGAAGAACAAAAAAACCCGAAAGTTAGCAGGAGGAAAGAAATCATAAAAATCAGATCAGAAATAAATGAAAAAGAAATGAAGGAAACGATTGTAAAGATCAATAAAACTAAAAGGTGGTTCTTTGAGAAGATAAACAAAATAGATAAACCATTAACCAGACTCATCAAAAAAAAGGGAGAAGACTCAAATCAATAGAATTAGAAATGAAAAAGGAGAAGTAAAAACTGACACTACAGAAATACAAAAGATCATGAGCGATTACTACAAGTCTCTCTGTGCCAATAAAATGGACAACCTGGAAGAAATGGACAAATTCTTAGAAAGGCACACCTGCAAAGACTGAATCAGGAAAAAATAGAAAATATGAACAGACCAATCACAAGCACTAAAATTGAAACTGTGATTAAAAATCTTCCAACAGTCAAAAGTCCAGGACCAGATAGCTTCACAGGTGTATTCTATCAAACATTTAGAGAAGAGCTAACACCTATCCTTCTCAAACCCTTCCAAAATATAGCAGAGGAACACTCCCAAATTCATTGTACGAGGCCACCATCACCTTGATACCAAAACCAGACAAGGATGTCACAAAGAAAGAAAACTACACACCAATATCACTGATGAACATAGATGCAAAAATCCTCAACAAAATACTAGCAAACAGAATCCAACAGCACAATAAAAGGATCATATATCATGATGAAGTGGGGTTTATTCCAGGAATGCAAGGATTCTTCAATATACACAAATCAATCAACGTGATAAACCATATTAACAAATTGAAGGAGAAAAACCATATGGTCATCTCAATAGATGCAGAGAAAGCTTTCGACAAAATTCAACACCTATTTATGATAAAAACCCTGCAGAAAGTAGGCATAGAGGAAACTTACCTCAACATAATAAAGGCCACATATGACAAACCAACAGCCAACATCATCCTCAATGGTGAAATACTGAAAGCATTTCCAGTAAGATCAGGAACAAGACAAGGTTGCCCACTCTCACCACTCTTATTCAACATAGTTTTGGAAGTTTTAGCCACAGCAATCAGAGAAGAAAAGGAAATAAAAGGAATCCAAGTCAGAAAAGAAGAAGTAAAGCTGTCACTATTTGCAGATGACATGATACTATACATAGAGAATCCTAAAGATGCTACCAGAAAACTACTAGAGCTAATCAATGAAGTTGGTAAAGTTGCAGGATACAAAATTAATGCACAGAAATCTCTGACATTCCTAAACACTAATGATGAAAAACCTGAAAGTGAAATCAGTAAAACACTCCCATTTACCATTGCAACAGAAAGAAAAAAAATATCTAGGAATAAACCTACCTAAGGAGACAAAAGATCTGTATGCAGAAAATTATAAGACATTGATGAAAGAAATTAAAGATGATACAAATAGATGGAGAGATATACCATGTTCTTAGATTGGAAGAATCAACATTGTGAAAATGATTCTACTACCCAAAGCAACCTACAGATTCAATGCAATCCCTATCAAACTACCACTGGCATTTTTCACAGAACTAGAACAAAAAATTTCACAATTTGTATGGAAACACGAAAGACCGCAAATAGCCAAAGCAATCTTGAGAACAAAAAACAGAGCTGTAGGAATCAGCCTCCTGACCTGAGACTATACTACAAAGCTACAGTAATCAAGACAGTATGGTACTGGCACAAAAACAGAAAGATAGATCAATGGAACAGGATAGAAAGCCCAGAGATAAACCCACGCACATGTGGTCACCTTATCTTTGATAAAGGAGGCAGGAATGTACAGTGGAGAAGGGACAGCCTCTTCAATAAGTGGTGCTGGGAATACTGGACAGGTACATGTAAAAGTATGAGATTAGATCACTCCCTAACACCATACACAAAAATAAGCTCAAAATGGATTAAAGACCTAAATGTAAGGCCAGAAACTATCAAACTCTTAGAGGAAAACATAGGCAGGACACTCTATGACATAAATCACAGCAAGATCCTTTTTGACCCACCTCCTAGAGAAATGGAAATAAAAACAAAAATAAATAAATGGGTCCTAATGAAACTTCAAAGCTTTTGCACAGCAAAGGAAACCATAAACAAGACCAACAGACAACCCTCAGAATGGGAGAAAATATTTTCAAATGAAGCAACTGACAAAGGATTAATTTCCAAAATTTACAAGCAGCTCATGCAGCTCAATAACAAAAAAACAAACAACCCAATCCAAAAATGGGCAGAAGACCTAAATAGACATTTCTCCAAAGAAGATATACAGACTGCCAACAAACACATGAAAGAATGCTCAACATCATTAATCATTAGAGAAATGCAAATCAAAACTACAATGAGATATCATCTCACACCAGTCAGAATGGCCATCATCAAAAAATCTAGAAACAATAAATGCTGGGAAGGGTGTGGAGAAAAGGGAACCCTCTTGCACTGCTGGTGGGAATGTGAATTGGTACAGCCAC
The DNA here is from genome assembly GCF_963455315.2 of Globicephala melas. NCBI lineage: Eukaryota > Metazoa > Chordata > Mammalia > Artiodactyla > Delphinidae > Globicephala > Globicephala melas. The sequence continues at coordinate 58,857,636 of NC_083324.2, forward strand.
TATGGAGAACAGTATGGAGGTTCCTTAAAAAACCACAAATAAAACTACCATATGACCCAGCAATCCCACTACTGGGCATATACCCTGAGAAAACCAAAATTCAAAAAGAGTCATGTACCAAAATGTTCATTGCAGCTCTATTTACAATAGCCCGGAGATGGAAACAACCTAAGTGCCCATCTGCGGATGAATGGATAAAGAAGATGTGGCACATATATACAATGGAATATTACTCAGCCATAAAAAGAAACGAAATTGAGCTATTTGTAATGAGGTGGATAGACCTAGAGTCTGTCATACAGAGTGAAATAAGTCAGAAAGAGAAAGACAAATACCGTATGCTAACACATATATATGGAATTTAAGGAAAAAAAAGTCATGAAGAACCTAGGGGTAAGACAGGAATAAAGACACAGACCTACTAGAGAACGGACTTGAGGATATGGGTAGGGGGAAGGCTGAGCTGTGCCAAAGCGAGGGAGAGGCATGGACATATATACACTACCAAACATAAGGTAGATAGCTAGTGGGAAACAGCCACATAGCACAGGGAAATCAGCTCGGTGCTTTGTGACCGCCTGGAGGGGTGGGATAGGGAGGGTGGGAGGGAGGGAGACACAATAGGGAAGAGATATGGGAACATATGTATATGTATAACTGATTCACTTTGTTATAAAGCAGAAACTAACACACCATTGTAAAGCAATTATACCCCAATAAAGATGTTTAAAATAAAAAAGAGTAAGTGTTAATAATGCCTATACATTTGATTTCTATCTGTCATTCATATGACAAGCCTGGACCCTCTTGACCCACCACTGCTCTCAGTAAAGCATGCATGTACCCTTTACACCTATCTACCTCTACAGTGTTTACCCTCAGGAGTTACTGACATATGTTTTTCACTTTTCCTGGTTAAAAATTCCACCCTTTACAATTTGTATTCTGTCTTAAACATTGGTAGAATCAATAGCATAAGACAATATCCACTATTACAAAAAGTAAGAGGAAATAGAGTGGATTCACCATGGTTTAACCGAAGTCTTCGTGAGGGTAGCTGGATGAAAATAGGCATACCTTCCACAGTCCCCATAGTGCCAGCTCTGTATCTCTTTCTTCTAACAGAGCCACTCATAAAATCTTCTAAATGGAATTAGTTTCTTTCAAATAACAGATGAATTTACAATGATTGTTTCTACATAGCTATTCACCATTAATAAGCTGGACCTTTAACCCAGGCCATCACTGAAATATAGCAGGCATGTCTCTCTAGAAATATACCAGAGTGATGTGCTATATCTATTGACCTTTGCAAATAATCTTGCTTTGTGAATAAAAGGGAATGTTAATTTCCTCAAGAGTAGGAGCTGAGGTAGTTGTCAAAGATAAAAGAGAAAAGGACAGAATAGGAGCAAACTTTAAAGGTGCTCTGGGTACTGAAATAAGGATAGCAAAGGAGATAGGGGACCTTGAGAATGACAGCAAACTAAAATGGGATTTAGAGGTCCCCACGTATAATGTATTCAACGACACTTTTTATTTCAAATGGACAAGCAACAGAGCAGAATTAATGCCGTGTGGAACTCATGGCTGTGCATTGAAATACACCAAGTTACCAAGACTCATGGGAGTTCTGAACAACCCAGGTGAATGTGGCACCCTTTACGGTGTGTCTGACCAGCAGAATACAGATTTGATTTTCTGATCCTTGAGAAAAAAGTACAAAGCAGTCACTTTGAGCTAAGCCTCCAAATTACAGCTGTGGTTCAGCTTGGATTCCTTTTGTAGAATAAAACTTGCTGACTAAGGCAATAAGATTTGATTTATCTTTTCCATTTAATGGTGTTTATCAGACTAGAATTTGTCTCTTGTTACCACTCTGAATACATTGGGCTTTGCTGGATACCTAACTCAATACATTTATTTTAACCTCATTGTGGCTATCCGGAAATGAATGTGCTAATTAATAGTAGAAACCAAAGAATAAACATAGAGAGTAAATGCAAAAGGAGAATATTCTTTAGGAGTGGTGTCCAGCTATATTTTAGACAACTCTCAGTTGGCCAAAAAACACACAAAAAAAAGTACCCAGGGGCTTTCAGCCATGAGGAATCAGACAAAAGAAAAAAAAAGCAGATTGAATGTAGAAATAATTTGTCATTTCAAAAACCTTCCAAAGTGCAATAAAAGACTACTTGGAATCTAATTGAAATGATTCTGGGAATGAAATTACATCAGTGCTTGGTGAAGGCACATTAGGATAATACAGTTGCTTGAGTGAAAAGCTAACGGAGTGCTCAGTTTGGCCTAATGGTGCATGAGGAAGGCACCTTCCAGGGTCACCCACTCCAGCACCACCACAAATCACCATGATGGAGTACACGGAAGACACTAGACTAGGCAGGTCCCTTGCGGTGCACGTCAGCAAGGCCCCCTTTGACTTCAGCTGGAATTACTTGGGATAAGAACAAAAAATAGTAGTGTGTATATGTTATTCCCAACCTCCTAATTTATCCCTCTGTAATAACCTATATGGGAAAAGAATCTGAAAAAGGATAGATAAATGAACACATATAACTAAATCACTTTGTTGTACACATGAAACTAACACATTTTAAATCACCTATACTCCAATATAAAATTTAAAAATTTTTTAAATAAATAACAGCGTTTTGCCAAACTCTCCACAAGCATCCTGTTTCAGGCTACTCTGAGGATGAAGAGTGTTTCTCTCTCCCATACAGAAATAAAAGGGCACTCGGCTAACCCCTTGTAAATGGAATGGAAGGTCTGAGCCCTACATTTCTTTAAAATCATTCTGTTTAGTTCAACCAATATTACCTGAACATACCTAAGTACTAGGCACACTCTGTACTTAACATTGGGGATCCTGCAAGTCACAACACTTATTTTCATAAAGTCACTGCATAGTGGGGGATAAATTATAATAACGCAATGTGATTATACTAAAAACATGCATGAAGTCCAGAATGATTTGTTCCATCTGAAGAATTCACACACATGGAGATGCCTAAGGTTCACCCTGCAGATAAGGTGGAGAAAGGTACACCCACCCAACATGGAGAAGGAAGTAACTGGAGTGAATATCCAGACTGCTATTGCCAAGGTCACTGAGGGGGTTATACAGCAAGGGTCAGGTTGCCATCCAGCTGTGGGGGCCTTTTAAGTTTAGACCTAAGCATTAACAGAGACTTCACAATAAAATCTTTGCTTGAAAGAGTTGTCTATTTTCTTTTTCTCTAATTCTTTTCTTCACATTTTCCCTTGAGCCTACTCCAAACAGGCATTTAACTTCACCACTCCACTAAAATAGCTTTTGTCAAGATCACCAGTATCTTTATGTTGTAAAATCCATAGTGAATTTTCAATCCTTAAAAATGTGATCATCCAGCAACATTTAATAGAATTGCCACATCTTTTTTCTTGAAACCCTTTCTTCCTGTGGCTTCTGGGACATCAGTCTCACCTCCCACCTCAAAGACCTGCCTTCCATCTCCTGTGTGGTTCCTCCTCATTCCCTGTCACTCTGTGTCGGAGAGCCCCAGACCTCAGACCTCTGGGCTCCATTCAAACTAAATTCCTAGCATAGCTCACACTTACAAAAAGTAATTAAAAAAAAAAAAAAGCTCCTTTTGAGGATGTAAACACATTAAGAAAAAAAAGCATCTAAATGCTGATGACTCCCACGTTTATGCCTCTAGCTTAGACCTCAACAGTGAACTCCAAGTTCGTATATCTCACTGCCTACTAAGCATTTGTACTTGAAGTCTCATAGGAGTCTCAGCCTTACCACAACCCAGAAGAAACTTCTTACTCCTCCCCAACCTGTTACTGCTCTGATCTTACTCACTTCAGTTACTAGTTTCTCCATTTTTCCTTCGTTCATGGCGGAAAACTTGTTATCACCCATGACTCTTTTCTTTCTCTTACATCCCACTTCGAACCCAACACAAAATCTCTTTCAAAATACACCCAGACTCTGACCTCCTCTCAGCACCTCCACTGCCCAAATATTGGTCCAAGTCACAATCATCCCTCACTGAGAATATCGTAACAGTCTCCACAAAGGGTCTCCCTGCTTCTGTTCTTGTGATCAGAGTGATTGTTCAAAAACTCAGATCAGATCATGGCATTCCTCTGCTCCAATCCCTCCAATATCTTCTCACCCAAGTCAGAGTAAAATCAACAGTTTCCTCCCAACTCTGCTACCCTAACCTCACCCCCATTACTTCCACCCACTCTCTTCTCACTCAGTCTTGGCCACTTGAGCCTCCTTGCTGGTCCTAGAACATGCAGAGCATCCTCCCACTTCAGAATTTTACACATACTCTCCCCTCTGCTTCCAAAGCTCTTCTCTCCCAGAATCGCATGGCTCACTTTCTCACTTTCTTTAGGACCTATTTCAATATCACCTTTGCCACAAGATCTTCCATGATCATTTTTTATGAAAGAGCAACTCCACCCCTTTACTCCAACATTCCTTCTTCCCCTCTCCCTGCTTTTTCTAAATTGCACATATTACCAGCTGACATATTATGTGTTTTTGTGTGTATTTATTTGTCTGCCCACCTCCACCAGAATGTAAGTACTGTGAGGATGAAGACTTTGCCTCTTGTGTTCACTGGTGTACCCCCCCAGCTCTCAGAATGGTGCCAGCTGCATAGCGGGTACCTAATAAAAATTTATTGACTGACTGTATGAACAAACAGAAACAGTTCCTAGCAACTGAGTACTCAGAAGAAAGCCAGTTCTTTAGAATGCTATCAATTACAGTTCCTCCAAAGAAGCTAGAGACATACCAGAACCACAGAATTCCAAACAAAACACACACAGACACACACACACACACACACACAAATGCATGTACATACACAGAGTATGTACTGAAATTCTCATAATTGAATACAACTGCAATAACTTATAAGGTCCTCTGATAAACTTTATAAAGTTGCTAGTTTCAGTACCTCATCTTAAGTGTTGTTATATCTTGGACTAGATTTGCACTTGAACCCTATCTGAGTAGTAAGGTCAAGGTTCTACTGCCTTTGGAGAAAAGTTTATACTAACATTTCTTGAAGAATTTTGGGAGAAAACTAGGTACTAAAATTTATGATGTACATGTCCTTCTACTAGGAATTCCATTCTGGGTATATAACCTAGTTTCCTACACTAGGTAAATAACCTAGTGTTCCATGTGTACACAGGGAGAGATGAATGGGAAATGTTTCTTGCAGCATTATTTGTAATAGGGAGAAATTAGAAACAACCTAAATATCTACCAAAGGAGGATGGATGTATAAACTGTGGTCTGTTCATACAGTAGAATACTAAGTGGCCTCCAGAATTAGAGACTTATTTATCAGCTTGAATAAAGCTCAAAAACATTGTTGAGCAAAAGGGCAAGTTGCAGGATGCATACCATATAACACCACTTACCTAAAGCTTGAAAGTGTGTGGCACGATACTATATAGGATTTATGGAGACAAAAGCAGCAGAGTAAAAGTATAAAATGATAAATACCGAATTCAATAAGGTTGTTACCTCTGGATAGGGTGGGATGGAAGGAGGGGCATGGAGGTCTAAACTGTATCTGCAATGACTTTTTTTTAAATTTTATTAAAGTAAGTTGATTTACAATGTTGTGTTAATTTCTTCTGTACGGCAAAGTGACTCAGTAACTCAGTTATACATATATATTGGTATATATATCACAGGATCTTTTTGTTTATCCATCCTATATAAAATAATTTGCATCTGCTAATCCCAAACTCTCAATCCTTCCCTTCCCCCCTCCCCCTTGGCAACCACAAGTCCATGAGTCTGTTTCTGTTTCATAGATATGTTGATTTGTATCATATTTTAGATGCCACATAAAAGTGATATCATATGGTATTTGTCTTTCTCTCTCTGACTTAACAAAGAAAATACTTCTGAAGGAAATGTGTCAAGGTTTTAAGATTTGCCAAAGCTTGGCAGCACTTTTCATTACTTCTCTCTGCTTTCCTATGTGCTTGAAACATTTCATAATAGAAAGAATTCTTTTCCCCAAATTAGGGAAAACCAGATAAAGAGCCCCCTTAACACACTGCAATATTAATGAAGCTCGATTATATTTACAAGGGCATTCCAGGTGGAGAAAATTGTATTTGCATAATTGCTTATTTTGGTAACACTAGTAGTCAGAGTTAAATTATGAAGGATTTTATAAGTCATGCTAAGCAGTTGGAATTTTATTCTGTTGGCAATGGAATGTCATTGAATTTTAAGCAAGGGAGTAACGTGACTTGATTTACATTTTAGTGAGATCACTCTTGGAGCACAATTTGGGGAATAGAATGGAAGACTGAAGTGGATGGGGGTAGTCAGACCAGTTTGGAGGCTTTTACAATGATCCAGGCAGAAGACAAAGCAGTCCTGGACTCAGCTAATGACATGGGTATGGAGAAAAGCAGATGAATGCAAAAGTTTTGGGGAAATAAAGTCAACAGGATTCTGATGGGCAAAGTACAGGAGGATGTCTGGGGTGCCTTTCAAGTTTCCAGCTTATTGGAGTGAGGGGATCATGATGCACTAGGATAGAGAATTAAGGGGAAGCACAGATTTGGGAGTGGCCAGGGAGACAAAGAGTTAATGCATGTTGAATTCTAGCTGTCCTCAGACATCACTGGGGAGGATACACAAGAAGCAGGTGTATCAACAGGTCTGCAGCTCTGGGAGAGAATTCAAAGCTAAAGATACATATTTGGTAAATAGATATTCCACATTCATGGAAGTGAATGAGATCTGTCTGGAGAGTACAGAGACAGAGATTAAGGAGAGAAGAGAACAAAGGAAGGAACTCTGAGATCATACAATTGAATGGGAGATGCCAAAGAGGATCCCACAAAGAAGACTGAGAAGAAATGGGTGGAACTGTGGAGGAAGAATCCAGAGATCATGGGAGGCAATTTCATGCCACGGAGCCTGACAGCTGAAATCGGTCAGCCCAACCCCTCTGCTCTCCCCAGCACTGGAATGATTGACAACTGGCTCCTCCTTGTGAAGGTGAATTTCTCCATTTGGGCTTTGGGTGACTTGAAAGTAGATGTGTAAACCCATGAAGAACATTGGTATGTCGTCAAGAAAAGTCTTAAGGGATCAATTTCCAGATCCTCAAATTCCATATGACCCCTCCTAAAACCGACCTTCCCGGGATTACACTATGCGTTAAATGGTCTTTCCCCACTCCCCTTCAATGGTCACTTTCTTTTCTCTTCACAAAAGAAAGGCATTCTCCTCATGTATACTTGTATACATTCCATAGGATATACAAACCTCTAAAGGGCCAAAGAAACCATTCAAGCTTTTAGTCTCAGCAAAACCTTCCTGACTCAACTGGGCCTTGTGTGTTCTGCGAGCCTGCAGATTTCCGTGAAGGGCTCAGCGTGGCTCTAAAATCCTGGGTTCCACATCTGCCTTTGTGGCCTCTTCTAATCCTCCATATTTCCTGCCACTTATTCCCACGTTCATTTCTGCACAGGCTTTGACCACCTTCATGAGGGTACATCTTGGAAGCTCCTGGCCTCAGCTTCTCTGGTGCTGTGGGAGGGTGGGAGCTCACACAGGTGAAATCCCACAGGTAAGGAAGATAACTCTCTGCAGGGTGATCCTGGAGCTGTGACTCAGGCAGGTAAATGCTTCTCCCCTTATTCACAGAGAGGTGGTCCTGACACACATTTTGGCAGCAGCCAGGCTTCTGTAGCAGAGGCCAACAGGCAAAGCTCCCTTTCTTGACCCTTCTACCCCTGTCTCACTGTTCCCTGCAGGCAAGCCTTTGTCTCAGGCTCCACTTTAGTGGGAACCCAGGCTAAGAGAGTTGGGATGTTCTGAATTCAGATATTTTGTCAGATGGAACAGAAGGAGTGAGGGCAATTTCATCTAACAACTTCCCATCTCCCATTCCTAGACAACTGCCAAAAAGCAGTTAAGGAGATTGCTTGCTAGGAGAGAAAGCAGAACGTGAAAAGTACAAAAGGCCAGTGACAAACTCAAGGCAAAGGCTCTGATCCTCCTTCCTATCTGTGCTAGAACTAGAATATTTGAGACATGTGGAAGGTACACCAGGAAATCCAGCTAGCTAGGAGGCGCACCATCTCTGCATGTTTTCAGTGAAAAGCATTTGGTGAGAACTCACATATATGCTTTCATGATCTCAAGGAGGAAGTGTAAAACTTCCTCAACCAGTCAGTGTTACAGCTTCAGGTAAAAGAATACATGTGAAGGTGAGTTAGCACCTTATAGTATCTTGAACATTTATTGAGATACGTAGGAGAAACAAGTTCATTAACTTGTACTGAAATGTTACTGAATCCATATTCTCGTTTCTTAGTGCAAGCCTCCTGTTTGTTGTCAACGACTCTTACGCTTGTTTATTCATTGCTATTACACCTACGTTAAATTTAGGTTAACTTGATAGAAATATGTTCTTGATTTCACTGTAAATAATGTGTAAAATCATTAATCCACCTCTTACAAGTTCCACACTTACTGGTGGCCCAAGACCTTCTTTTCTTTCTGCTATGAATTTCCACAAAGCAGGTTAATCTACACCCTTGAAGCAGAGCATTTCCTTGTGAATGGAAATAGGGAAAAATGTTCCCCAAATCGATTGATGTAATTGCCCTGAAATTTAGAAAAATTATTCTAATTAATTTATCCTCCTCAGAAACAGATATGCTCCTTAATTCTCTCAAATGTATAAAGATAATTATATTCAACTTGAAATGAAATCATGGGCCTGTGTATAATATTGAAGCATGTGACTCTCTGACCTCCACATATTTTTGAGGCAGTTTGAAATGACGTAGAAAATTTAAATTTAGGTGAATATATAGGTCTCCATTCACAGCCAATGAGAAAAATCCTAAAATACACACTTTCCAGTTTTGTGGAGTTGGTTTTTACTCAGTTGCCATCTAGTCTTAGCTCCATACACAGGAGTCTGTAAATGAAAGAAAAACAGGTATAATTAGGGGGTATTTGATAAGCCTTGATAAAGACTTCTTGGTATATTTCCCAGGAAATGAGAACGTTAATAATTCTAAAGACTAGCTAAAAAATACTGTGACAAGTCAGTACTTTTCTATGTTTTGCCTTGAACAAATTTAAAAATAGGTATAACAGTGGTCAATAGTTAGATTATAAAATATAATTTTTGATATATCACTATGAATCTGAGTATATAACTTGGAAAAATTTTCTAAGAATTGAATGATGTATAAAAATCATTCCACTTTCTTCTGTTTACTATTTAAATAACATCTCTCATGTAACACTCAAAAAAGTAGGAATAGCATTGATGCTTAATCTTGTCTCATTCAAGCAATAAGTTATATTTATCTATGGACACATGACGTAATTAGAAAAAAGAAAATATTGACCTCACAAAGCAATGCGGTTCCCATAAAATTTTACTTTCCAGATTTAATAATCATCATGATCTTTAACAAATATATTGATTTGATAATCATGTATTTAAAATAATTATAACTTATACCAAGACTTCAGCCTTATCTTTTGAGAAAATATTAAAATTTCCATTTATGTACATATTTTTATTGCAGAGAAGTTTGATAGAATAATGCATAAGACTTTTAGCATGAAACTATATTTTGATACAATTCTATGGGGAAACACATATTTCAAGGAGAAAAGATAATGATGGAAAATTTTCATCTGTAAAAGAGCTCACATATGTATTTTTTTGTAGATGATATCAAATCATGAATATCAAATCATTATGAAATTTAGATTTCTTTGTTTACATTAAAAGTTATGTAACAGTTTTGTTTTGTAACTGAAATATTTATTTGTATCAGAAATTACATCCTTTTCAACTGTTTCAATTTATGATGAAAAATTTTAGATGGTTGCATGAAAATACATAAGGGGATACATAGTTTTTAAAAATTTATTTGGCAGTTATGCAGGAAAAAGTATTTGAAGAGCACTATATTATTTTCCACTTGCTACTGTAACATGTTACCACAAACTCAGTGACTAATACACATGTATTCTCACACATTTCTGTAGGTTGGAAGTCTGACATGTGTCTCACCAGGTTTAAAGTAAAGTGTTAGTGAGACCTTCAAGATGGCAGAGGAGAAAGATGTGGAGATCACCTCCCTCACCATGAATACATCAGAAATACATCTACATGTGGAACAACTCCTACAGAACACCTACTGAACACTGGCAGAACACCTCAGACTTCCCAAAAGGCAAGAAATTCCCCACGTACTTGGGTAGGGTAAAAAAAAAAAGAAAAAACAGAGACAAAAGAATAGGGACAGGACCTGCAACTCTGGGAGGGAGCTGTAAAGGAGGAAAAGTTTCCACACACTAGGAAGCCCCTTCACTGGCGGAGGTGGGGGATGGTGGGAGGGAAGCTTTGGAGCCATGGAGAAGAGCACAGCAACAGGGGTGCAGAGGGCAAAGTGGAGAGATTCCCACACAGAGGATCAGTCCAGACCAGCACTCACCAGCCCAAGAGGCTTGTCTGCTCAACTGCTGAGACAGATGGGGGCTGGGAGCTGAGGCTGGACTTCAGAGGTCAGATCCTAGGGAGAGGACTGGGGTTGGCTGCATGAACACAGCCTGAAGGGGACTAGTGTGCCACAGCTAGCTGGGAGGAAGTCCGAGGAAAAGTCTGGACCTGCCTAACAGGCAAGAGACCATTGTTTTGGGGTGTGCAAGGAGAGGGGATTCAGACCACCACCTAAATAAGCTCCAGAGACAGGCGCGAGCCACGGTTACCAGCGCAGACACCAGAGATGGGCATGAGATGCTAAGGCTGCTGTTGTGGCCACCAAGAAGCCTGTGTGCAAGCACAGGTCACTATCCACACCTCCCCTCCCAGGAGCCTGTGCAGCCCGCCACTGTCAGGATCCCATGATGCAGGGACTTCCCTGGGAGAATGCATGGCATACCTCAGGCTGTTGCAACATCATGCTGACCTCTGCTGAGGCAGGGTCACCCCGCATTCTGTACCCCTCCCTGCCCCTGGCCTGAGTGAGCCAGAGCCTCCTAATCAGCCACTGCTTTAACCCTGTCCTGTCTGGGCAGGAACAGACGCCCTCAGGTGACCTGCACACAGAGGTGGGGCCAAATCCAAAGCTGAACCCCAGGAGCTGTGCAAACAAAGAAGAGAAAGGGAAATCTCTCCCAGCAGCCTCAGGAGCAGTGGATGAAATCTCCACAATCAACCTGACGTACCCTGCATCTGTGGAATATCGGAATAGACAACGAATCCTCCCAAAATTGAGGTGGTGGACTTCGGGAGCAACTGTAGACTTGGGGTTTGCTTTCTGCATGTAATTTGTTTCTGGTTTTATGTTTATCATAGTTTAGTATTTAGAGTTTATTATCATTGGTAGATTTGTTTATTGATTTAGTTGCTCTCTTCCTCCTTTTTTTTATATACAGATTTTTTTTCCTTTTTCTCTTTCTGTGAGTGTGTATGTGTATGCTTCTTTGTGTGATATTGTCTGTATAGCTTTGCTTTTACCATTTATCCAAGGGTTCTCTCTGTCTCCTTTTTGTTTCATTGTTTCTTTTAGGTTTTTTTGCTTTTTTTTTGTTTTGTTTTTTAGTATTGTTTTTAGTGGTGTTATCATTGGTGGATTTGTTTTTTGGTTTGGTTGCTCTCTTCTCTCTTTCTTCTTTTTCTTTTTTTATTACTTTTTAATCTTTTAAGTTTTAATAAGTATTTTTTATTTTAATAACTGTATTTTATTTTATTCTTTATTCCCTTCTTTTTTTCCCCCCTTTTCTTCTGAGCCATGCGGCTGACAGGATCTTGGTACTCTGGCTGGGTGTCAGGCCTTTGCCTCTGAGGTGGGAGAGCCGAGTTCAGGACATTGGTCCACAAGAGACCTCCCAGCTCCATGTAATATCAAATGGCAAAAGCTCTCCCAGAGATCTCCATCTCAATGCTAACACCCAGATCTATTCAACGACCAGCAAGCTACAGTGCTGGACACCATATTCCAAACAACTAGCAAGACAGGAACACCACCCACCTATTAGCAGAGAGACTACCTAAAATAATAATAAGGTCACAGGCACCCCAAAACACACCACTGGACGTGGTCCTGCCCACCAGAAAGACAAGATCCAGCCTATCCACAAGAACACAGGCAGTAGTCCCCTCAACCAGGAATCCTACATGACCCACCGACACAACCTTAGCCACTGGGGGCAGACACCAAAAACAATGGGACCTATGAACTTGCAGGCTGTGAAGAGGAGACCCCAAACAGAGTAAGTTAAGCAAATAAGAAGACAGCAGATGAAAGAGCAAGATAAAAACCCAACAGACCAAACAAATGAAGAGGAAACAGGCAGTCTACCAGAAAAAGAATTCAGAGTAATAACAAAAGATAATAAAAAACCTTGGAAATAGAATGGAGAAAATACAAGACATTTAAAAAGGACCTAGAAGAACTAAAGAGCAAACAAACAATGATGAACAACACAATAAATGAAATTAAACATTCTCTAGAAGGAATCAATAGCAGAATAACTGAGGCAGAAGAACGAATAAGTGACCTGGAAGATAAAATAGTGGAAATAACTACTGCAGAGCAGAATAAAGAAAAAAAAATGAAAAGAATTGAGGACAGTCTTAGAGACTTCTTGGACAACATTAAATGCATACATATTCAAATTATAGGGGTCCAGAAGAAGAAGAGAAAAAGAAAGGGACTGAGAAAATATTTGAAGAGATTATAGTTGAAGAGTTCCCTAATATGAGAAAGGAAATATTATTCAAGTTCAGGAAGTACAGAGAGTAGAGTCCCATACAGCTTAACCCAAGGAAAAACCTTGACACCAAGACACATATTAATCAAGGTATCAAATACAAAGAAAAAATGTTAAAAGGAGCAAGGGAAAAACAACAATAATATACAAGGGAATCTGCATAAGGTTAACAGCTGATCTTTCAGCAAGAACTCTACAAGCCAGAAGAGAGTGGCAGGACATATTTAAACTGATGAAAGGGAAAAACCTACAACAAAGATTACTCTACCCAGCAAGGAACTCATTCAGATTTGACAGAGAAATTAAAACCTTTACAGACAAGCAAAAGCTAAGAGAATTCAACACAACAAAAGGAGCTTTACAACAAATGCTAAAGGAAATTCTCTAGGCAGGAAAGACAAGAGAAGGAAAAGACCTACAATAACAAACCCAAAACAAATAAGACACTGGTAATAGGAACATACATATGGATAATTACCTTAAATGTAAACAGATTAAATTCTCCAACCAAAAGACATAGATTAGCTGAATGGATACAAAAACAAGACCCATATATATGTTGTCTATTAGAGACCCACTTCAGCCCTAGAAACACATACAGACTGAAAGTGAGGGGACAGAAAAAGATATTCCATGCAAATGGAAATCAAAAGAAAGCTGGAGTAGCAATTCTCATATCAGACAAAATAGACTTTAAAACAAAGTCTATTACTAGAGAAAAAAAAGGACACTATATAATGATCAAGGGATCAGTCCAAAAAGAAGACATAACAATTGTAAATATTTATGCACCCAAAATAGGAATACCTCAATACATAAGGCAAATACTAACAGCCATAAAAGAGGAAATTGACAGCAACACAATCATAGTAGGGGACTTTAACATCCCACTTTCACCCATGGACAGATCATCCAAAATGAAAATAAATAAACACAAGCTTTAAATGAGACATTAAACAAGATGGACTTAAATGATATTTATAGGACATTCCATCCAAAAACAACAGAATACACATTCTTCTCAAGTGCTCATGGAACATTCTCCAGGATAGATCATATCTTGGGTCACAAATCAAGTCTTGGTAAATTTAAGAAAATTGAAATTGTATCAAATATCTTTTCTCACCACAACGCTATCAGACTAGATATAAATTACAGGAAAAATTCTGTAAAATATACAGAAACATGCAGGCTAAACAATACACTACTTAATAACCAAGAAATCCCTGAAGATATCAAAGAGGAAATCAAAAAAATTCCTAGAAACCAATGACAATGAAAACACGATGACCCAAAACCTATGGGATGCAGCAAAAACAGTTCTAAGAGGGAAGTTTAGAACAATACAATCCTACCTTAAGAAACAAGAAACATCTCAAACAAACAACCTAACCTTACACCTAAAACAATTAGAGAAAGAAAAACAAAAAAAAAAAAAAACAAAATTAGCAGAAGGATAGAAATAATAAAGATCAGATCAGAAAGAGATGAAAAAGAAATGAAGGAAACGATAGCAAAGACCAATAAAACTAAAAGCTGGTTCTTTGAGAAGATAAAGAAAATTGATAAACCATTAGCCAGACTCATCAGGAATAAAAAGAAGAAGACTCATATCAGCAGCATTAGAAATGAAAAAGGAGAAGTAACAACCGACACTGCAGAAATACAAAGGATCATTAGAGATTACTGAAAACAACTATACCCCAATAACATGGACAACCTGGAAGAAATGGAAAAATTCTTAGAAATGCACAACTTTCGAGACTGAACCAGGAAGAAATAGAAAATATGAACAAACCAATCACAAGCACTGAAATTGAGACTGTAATTAAAAATCTTCCAACAAACAAAAGCCCAGGACCAGATGGCTTCACAGGCGAATTCTATCAAACATTTAGAGAAGAGCTAACACCTATCCTTCTCAAACTCTTCCAAAATATAGCAGAGGGAGGAACACTCCCAAACTCAATCTACGAGGCCACCATCACCCTGATACCAAAACCAGACAAAGATGTCAAAAAGAAAGAAAACTACAGGCCAATATCACTGATGAACATAGATGCAAACATCCTCAACAAAATACTAGCAAACAGAATCCAACAGCACATTAAAAGGATCATACACCATGATCAAGTGGGGTTTATTCCAGGAATGCAAGGATTCTTCAGTGAAAGCAAATCAATGTGATACACCATATTAACAAATTGAAGGAGAAAAACCATATGATCATCTTAATAGATGCAGAGAAAGCTTTCAACAAAAGTCAACACCGATTTATGATAAAAACCCTCCAGAAAGTAGGCATGGAGGGAATTTACCTCAACACAATAATGACCATATATGACAAACCGACAGCCAACATCATCCTCAATAGTGAAAAACTGAAATCATTTCCACTAAGATCAGGAACAAGACAAGTTTGCTCACTCTCACCACTATTATTCAACATAGTTTTAGAAGTTTTAGTCACAGCAATCAGAGAAGAAAAAGAAATAAAAGGAATACAAATTGGAAAATAAGAAGTAAAGCTGCCACTGCAGATGCAGATGACATGATACTATACATAGAGAATCCTAAAGATGCTACCAGAAAACTACTAGAGCTAATCAATGAATTTGGTAAAGTAGCAGGATACAAAATTAATGCACAGAAATCTCTGGCATTCCTATACACTAATTATGAAAAATCTGAAAGTGAAATGAAGAAAACACTCCCATTTACCATTGCAACAAAAGAATAATATACCTAGGAATAAACCTACCTAAGGAGATGAAAGACCTGTAAACAGAAAACTATAAGACAATGATGAAAGAATTTAAAGATGATACAAACAGATGGAGAGATATACCATATTCTTGGATTGGAAGAATCAACATTGTGAAAATGACTATACTGCCCAAAGCAATCTGTAGATTCAATGCAATCCCTATCAAACTACCACTGGCATTTTTCACAGAACAAGAACAAAAAAATTTCACAATTTGTATGGAAACACAAAGGACCCCAAATAGCCAAAGCAATGTCGACAAAGAAAAACAGAGTTAGAGGAATCAGTCTCCCTGACTTCAGACTATACTACAAAGCTACAGTAATCAAGAGAGTATGGTACTGGCACAAAAACAGAAAGATAGATCAATGGAACAGGATAGAAAGCCCAGAGATAAACCCACACACATATGGTCATCCTTTCTTTGATAAAAGAGGCAAGAATATACAATGGAGAAAAGAGAGCCTCTTCAATAAGAGGGGCTGGAAAAACTGGACAGCTACATGTAAAAGAGTGAAATTAGAACACTCCCTAACACCATACACAAAAGTAAACTCAAAATGGATTAAAGACCTAAATGTAAGGCCAGACACTATAAAACTTTTAGAGGAAAACATAGGCAGAACACTCTATGACATAAATCACAGCAAGATCCGTTTTGACCCACCTCCTAGAGAAATGGAAATGAAAACGAAAATAAACAAATGGGACCTAATGAAACTTCAAAGCTTTTGTACAGCAAAGGAAACCATAAACAAGATGAAAAGACAGCCCTCAGAATGGGAGAAAATATTTGCAAATGAAGCAACTGACAAGGGATTAATCTCTGAAATTTACAAGCAGCTCATGCAGCTCGATATCAAAAAAACTAAAAACCCAATCCAAAAATGGGCAGAAGATGTAAACAGTCATTTCTCCAAAGAAGATATACAGATTGCCAACAAACACATGAAAGGATGCTCAACATCACTAATCATTAGAGAAATGTAAATCAAAACTACAATGAGGTATCACCTCACACCAGTCAGAATGGCCATCATCAAAAAAATCTAGAAACAGTAAATGCTGGAAAGGGTGTGCAGAAAAGGGAACACTCTTGCACTGCTGGTGGGAATGTAAATTGATACAGCCACTCTGGAGAACAGTACGGAGGTTCCTTAAAAAACTAAAAATAGGACTACCATACGACCCAGCAATCCCACTACTGGGCATATACACTGAGAAAACCATAATTCAAAAAGAGTCATGTACCATAATATTCTTTGCAGCTCTATTTACAATAGCCAGGATATGGAAGCAACCTAAGTGCCCATCAACAGATGAATGGATAAAGAAGATGTGGTATATATATACAATGGAATATTACTCAGCCATAAAGTGAAATGATATTGAGTTATTTGTAGTGAGGTGGATGGACCTAGAGTCTGTCATACAGAGTAAAGTAAGTCAGAAAGAGAAAAACAAATACCATATGCTAACACATACATATGGAATCTAAAATAAAAAGATAAAGGAAAAAAAGTTCTGAAGAACCTAAGGGTAGGACAGGAATAAAGACACAGGCGTAGAGAATGGACTTGAGGACACAGGGGCTGGGGAAGTGTAAGCTGGGATGAAGTGAGAGAGCAGCATGCACATATATACACTACCAAATGTAAAATAGATAGCTAGTGGGAAGAAGCCACGTAGCACAGGGAGATCAGCTCTGTGCTTTGTGACCACTTAGAGGGGTGGGTTAGGTAGGGTGGGAGGGAGGTGCAAGAGGGAGAGTATATGAGGATATATGTATACGTATAGCTGATTCACTTTGTTATAGAGCAGAAACTAAGAACAGAAAAGCAAAGTGTTAGCAGGGTTGTATTCCTTCATGGGGATCTAGGAGCAAGTTCATTTCCTTGCCTTTTCTGGCTTCTAAAGCCACCCACGTTCCCTGACTCGAGAACCCATTCCTCCATCTGCAGAGCCAGCAACGTGGACCCAGTTCCTTCTCACACTGCTGTCTCTCTGTCTCTCTCCTGTCTCCCTTTGTGATCACAGTGGACCCACCCAGATACTCCAGGATAATCACCTACATTAAATCAACTGATCATCAACTGTAATTCCATCTTCAGCTTAATCCCTTTCTGCCACAACCTGACCTAACATGTTCCACGGGCAGGGATCAGGATGTGGACATCTTTGGGGGCATTATTCTGCCTGCCACAACCACTGCTCTCTCATTCCCACCCACTTCTTCATTTTCTGCTAAAACACACCATCAGTTATTCTCTTTCTTTATATTACCAACTCCTTTCTACTTGTTTCTTCCTCAGGAGTAGAGAATACATCTACCTTATTCACCATGTGGCCTATTTGTCATGCATAAATGAATAGATAACAAAAATCATTTAAACAAAGACTTCTGTCCAGTTTGAACTCCCCAGATAATGTCCTACCTCTCTCTACCCCTTCACAGCAATAAATGGATGTTGAATTCTGTCAAGTTCTTTTTCTGCATCTATGGAGATGATCGTATGATTTCTCCTTAATTTTGTTCATGTGCTTTATCACATTGATTGATTTGTGGATATTGAATCATCCTTGTATCCTGGAATAAATCCCACTGATTATGGCGTATGATCCTTTTAATGTGTTGTTGAATTTGGTTTGCTAATATTTTGTTGAGGATTTTTGCATATGGGTTCATCAGGGATATTGGCCTATAATTTTCTTCTCTTGTGGCATCCCTGGTTTTGGTATCAGGGTAATGTTGGCCTCATAAAATGAGTTTGTAAATGTTCCTTCCTCTTCTAATTTTTGGAAGAGTTTGAGAAGGATTGGTGTTAATTCTTCTTTGAGTGTTTTGTAGAATTCATCAGTGAAGCCATCTGGTCCTGGACTTTTGTTTGTTGGAATGCTTTTCATTACTGTTTCAATCTCCTTACTGGTGACTGGTCTGTTCAGATTTTCTAATTCTTCAAGACTTCTTCAAGTCTTGGTAGGTTGTATGTTTCTAGAAATCCACCCATTTCTTCTAGATTGTCCACTTTTCTGGAATATAATTATTTGTAATAGGCTCTTTTGGTCCTTTGTATTTCTGTAGTTATCAGAGCATCTCTTTCATTTCTGATTTTAAGTCTTGTCTCCTTTTTTTCAGGAGAATCTAGCTAAATGTTTGTCGATTTTGTTTATCTTTTCAAAGAACCAGCTCTTAAAATCATTTGGTCTTTTCTACTGTCTTTTTATTCTCTATTTCATTCATTTCCATTCTGATCTTTGTTATTTTCTTCCTTCTACTAACTTTGTGGTTTGTTTGTTCGTTACTTTTCTAATTGCTTGAGGTATAAAGTTTTTATTTGAGATTTAAATGTCCTGTTTTTTGATGTAGGCATTTATTGCTATAAACTTCCCTCTTAGAACTGCTTTCATTGCATCCTGTAAATTTTGGTATAATATATTTACATTTTCGTTTGTCTCAAGGTATTTTTTGATTTCTCTTTTGAGTTCTTCTTTTACCCACTGATGGTATATAGCATGTTGTTTAATCTCCAGTTATTTGTGAATTTTCTAGCTTTCTTCTTGTAATTGATTTCTAGTTTTATTTCACTGTGGGCAGAAAAGGTGCTTGATAAGATCAAGTTCATTTTCTTAAATTTTTTAAGACATTGTGTAAACTAACATATGACTTATTCTGAAGAATATTCCATGTACCCTTAAGAAGAATGTGTATTCTGCTGCTGTTGGATGAAATGCTCTGTAGATGACTGTTAAGTCCATCTTGTTTAATGTGTCATTTAAGGCCAATGATTCTTTATTGATTTTCTATATGGAATATCTATTCATTTTTGACAGAGGGATATTGAAGTCCCCTACCATTATTGTATGCAATCTATTTCTCCCTTCAGGTCTATTAATATGTGCTTTCTCTACTTAAGTACTTCTATGTTGGGTGCATAAATATTTACAAATGTTGTATCATCTTGTTGGATTGACTGCTTTATCATTATATAATGCCCTGCTTTGTTTCTTATTACAGTCTTTGACTTAAAATCTAATTTGTCTGATACAAGTATAGTTACTCCAGCTTTCATTTAGTTTCTATATGCATGGAATATCTTTTTCCATCTCTTCACTTTCAATCTGTCTATATCCCTACCCAGGCATATGGAATGATTCTCAACATCACTAATCATCAGGGAAATGCAAATAAAAATCACAATGAGATATCACCTCACACCTGTTAGGATGGCTATTATCAAAAAGACCACAAATAACAAATTTGGCAAGGATGCAGAGAAAAGGAACCATTGTACATTATTTGTGGGAATGTAATTTGGTGCAGCCACTAAGGAAAATAGTATGGAGTTTCCTCAAAAAACTGAAAATAGAACTACCATATGATCCATCAATTCCACTCCTGCCTATATAACTAAAGAAAATGAAAACACTAATTCAAAAAGATACATGAACCCCAATGTCCACAGAAGTGTTATTTACAATCATCAAGATATGGAAGCAACCTAAGTGTCCATCAAAAGATGAATGGATAAAGAAGATGTAGTGAATATATATATATATATATAGAGAGAGAGAGAGAGAGAGAGAGAGAATATTACTCAGCCATAAAAAAGAATGGAATTGTGCCATTTGCAACAAAGTGGATGGACCTAGAGAGTATAATGTTTAGTGAAATAAGTCAGACAAAGACAAATACTCTGTGTTACCACTGATATGTGGAATCTAAAAAATAAAACAAACAAATGTATGTAACAAAATAGAAACAGACTCACAGATATAGAAAACAAACTAGTGGTTACCAGTGAGGAGAAGGAAGGGGGAGGTGCAACAGGGATTTGGGATTAAGAGATACAAGCTACTATGTATAAAATAGATAAACAACAAGAATGTATTGTACAATACAGGGAAATATAGCCATTGTTTTGTAATAACTTTAAATGGAGTATAATCTATAAAAATATTGACTGTCTATGTTGTACACCTGAAACTAATAAAATATTGTAAATAAACTAACTTCAATTAAATAAATACAAGCTCAAACAACAAAAAGTGTACAGTGTGATGATCTGACATACATATACTTTGGGAAATGATTACCATTCTCAAGTTAATTAACTCATCCATCATGTCACATGGTTTCCTTTTTTTTTTCTTTGGTGTGTGTGGTGAGAACACTTAAGATCTACTCTCTTAGCAAATTTCAAGTGTACATTACAGTATTACTAACTATTGTCACTATGTTGTTCATTAGATCCCCAGAAATGTTTCATCTTATAACTTAAAACTTGTACCCTTTGGCCCCTATCTCCCCATTTCGTCCATACCTCCAGCCCTACAACCACCATTCTGCTCTCTGTTTCTCTAAATTTGACTTCTTTTCTTTTTATACTATATTTCCTATGAATTTCAAGAAGTCTCAATAAATAAAGGTTATATTTCAGGGTCAAAATTCTTTGGATTTACACCTTTATGAACACTGACTTTTAAAAAAATAAATATAAATCATTAGCATAATTCCAATATATCTACATACTTACTCAAAAGAAGTCTACATAAGGATATTTATTGATACATTATTTGTAATACAAATACCACAACTGCAGAAATACCACAAATGTTCAAAAAATAAAAATAATTATTGGTAAGCATGGATTTAATATTGCATTTTGTTCCTGTGTTCTGGCTATTTTATAATTGTTTTTTTCCCTCCTTCTCTTGCTCTCTTTCTTTGTGATTTGATGATTTACTGTAGGGATATGTTTATATTCCTTTCTCTTTGTCTTTTATATCTACTATAGGTTTTTTCTTTGTGGTTACCATGGAGCTCCCATAATAAAACACCTTAGACTTATAACACCTTATTTTTAGCTTATGATAACTTACATCTGAACACATTCTAAAGCTCTAGGCCACCCCCCTCGAGTTTTATATGTTTGATGTCACAATTTATATCTTTTTATCTTGTGTATACCCTAACAAATTATTGTAGTTATAGTTATTATTGCTACTTTTGTCTTCTAACATTCATACTAGATTTATAAGTGATTAACACACCACCATTACTATATTAAATTATTCTTAAATTAACTATATATTTACCTTTAGCAGCAAAATTTATACTTTCATATGCTTTTCTGTTACTAATTAGTACCCTCTTGTGTCAACTTAAAGAAATTCCTTTAACATTACTTATAAGGCTGCTTAATGGTAATGAACTCCTTCATTTTTCACTTGTCTGGAAAACTCTATATATCTCCTTATTCTGAAGAACATCTTTGCTGGGTAGAATTTTGTGGTTGGCAGTTTTTGTCTTTTACCACTTCGAATGTACTGTGTCACTCCCTTCTGGCCCACAAAATATCTGCTAAAAATTTGATAGTCTTATGAGTATTTCCTGGTACATAACAAGTTATTTCTCTTGTTGCTTTTAAGATTCTCTCCTTGTCTTTAACTTTTGACAATTATAGTGTGTCTCAGTGTGGATCTCTTTGGATTCATCTTATTTGGAACCCTCTCTGGGCTTCCTGGATCTGCATGTGTGTTTTTTCCCCAAGTTAAGGAAGTTTTCAGCCATTATTTCTTCAAGTTTTCTCCCCCTTTCTCTCTCTCTTCTTCTAGGACCTCCATAATGTGAATATTGGTCCACTTGATTTTTCCCCATAAGACCCTAAAGCTATCTTCACTCTTTTCATTCTTTTTTCTTTTTCTCCTGTGACTGAATTAATTCCACTGCCCTGTCTTCATGTTGGCTGAGCCTTTATTCTGCTTGATCTAGTCTACAGTTGAAACCTTCTACTGAATTTTTCAGTTCAGTTATTATATCCTTCAGTTCTATCATTTCTGTTTGGTACTTTCTTGTATTTTATATCTCTTTGTTAAAATTCTCACTTTGTTCATGCATTGTTTTTCAGATCTCAGTGGGCATCTTTATGATCATTATTTTGAACTCTTTATTGGATAAATCAGTTATCTCCATTTCTTTAAGGTCTTTTTCTGAGGTTTTATCTTGTTCTTTCATTTGAAATACATTTCTCTCTTCATTTTCTTGATTCTCTGTAGTGGTTTCTGTGCATTAGATAAAACAGTCAACTCTCCCAATCTTGACAGGGTGACCTTGCGTAGGAGATGAAACTTATTGTTCAACCATGCCCTAGCTCCTGGCTGTCTCTCAAACCTTTGTGACTGTCCAAGCTGCCTTCTTTGTTCTTAGTGGCTCCCAGTAGTTGAGGGTGTGCAAAGGTCTTTTAGTGTCCCAAAGGGGGAGGTTCTCATTCAGCACCTAGATTCAGGCTAATTGGAACACGGATGGTCTCCTCAGACAGCAACTTTTAACATATACAATATGCCTCTTTCAGAAGGTGACTGAGAGATGGCTGTTTTTGTCTGTTCCCTCTGCATTTAGCTCTGGGATTATAGAGAGTTAAGAACTGTTTCTTTGTTTGCTTCCATCCCATTGAACCCATGGACACCAGACCCACTGGCCACCAGGGCCAGGTTATCAAGGGATGTGTCCTCTTGGCAGCAGCCATAAATGTGGGGGCACCAGGTATGTGCAAAAGCTCCTTTCAAAGAGACACCAGGGACCTGGGGTGGGGCAGAGGGGGAGCATGAAGAATGTGCCTGCTGGCCTCCCCAGTCTCTGGGGAAGATTGCAGTCATGCCCTAGATGTGTGTTAAATTAGAAGCCTGCCCCTCAGGCCACAGGTTTTAAGATCTGCAAATAGGCCTCTTTCATGGAAAGACTTGACATTTCAACCTGCTGCCTCTGTGCTATGCCCTGGTGGCATAGCTGTTTAAGAACTGTGTCTTACAGTTCTTAAACAGTCCTATGGGTAATCCCTCTGGCTACCAGAGCCAGGCAACCAAGGGGTGCATCCCCTGGGTGGCAGCCACAATAGCCAGGGTGCCAGACATGTGTACAAGCCCCTTTACAAGTGATACCAGTGACCTGGAGTGAAGCAGAGGGAAAGCACAAAGATGGTGCCCACCAGTCATCCCAGTCTCTGGGGAAGATTGCAGTCATGCCCTAGATGGGTGTTAAATCAGAAGCCTCTCCCTTGGGCCACAGGATTTAAGATCCGAAAATGGGCCTCTTTCGTGAAAAGACTGGATGTTTCAGTCTGCAGCCTCTTTGCTGAGTCCTCATGAAGCTGTTAAGAACTGTGTCTTAGTTCACAACAGCCTTGTGGGTCTTGGGACATAAACCTCATAAGCTTTCAGAGCTGGATGTTTTGGAAGATCATGTCTCAGGTGAAAGCCTTAAAAGTTGGGGCATCAGATATGGGATCCAAACCCTTCACTTCTCAGAGAGAGCTGAGAGTGTGAGTTCCCTCCCAGTTGTATGCTGCCGTAGCGGGGATGGATTTTTGGTGACATTGTGTCTCAGCCCCTCCTACCATTTCAAAGTGGGTTTTTCTCATTTTCCTGCTGTGTAGAAGTCACTCAGCTTGTTTCTCTTGGAGGGAATTATTCCATATGTTGTTGTAGATTCAGTGTGTCTCTGGGAGGACTGAGTTCAGGAGCCTCCTGTGTCACCTTCTTGAACTGAACTCTCCCAATCTCCAGAATTTTAAGAAAATTTTTAACCACTCCCATGTAAGTTCTATTCTAGAGCTAATATTAATCCTTTAAAGAATGTTTCAACATTCAAAGGACATTTCCAATTTCTATAATTGTTTATCAGATTTGTAATATTATGTAAATTATAAGACTTTTATATCCTTATAATTGACTTTTTTCTATTTTCCTTTTGAACCTTTAAACAGTAACCAATTTGTTTGGACATATTAGCTATATTTAATTATAAACAGTTTTTACATATATTGTACCATTTGATCTTACCATTAAAGTAATTTCAGTATGATGTTGCTTTTGAACACTGGAGTCTACACTCTGAAAATGTGTTCAGTAGCCCATAATGTGGGTCCTGAAGACCCAAGGCCGAGAAGCTAGGATCACAGAGGGTATTATGCATGGTCCCCCATGTGAGGAATGCTGTAGGGATTTCTCTTTGGCAGACCAAAGGGCAAGCTTCCTACTAAAGGCATTTATAACATGCTAACAAATAACCATAGGGTGTATTTACAAGATATGTGAGAGAGCCTGACAGGCACAAACTGATGAACATCAAAGACAAGTTAAGTGAGCTATTTCCTATTTACTCATGAGAAACAAACAGCTCTAGTGGAAAATTTTAGGCTCACTGGATTCCATCACTTGAAAAAATCACAGAATTTTTCCCTGGAAATATCTTTAGAGATCATCTAACTCAACATTGCCCCTTTCCTAGTTTTATTTCATACTTCATTTACCCATTTACTGGCACAGACAGATGCCTCTAAATTTCTATACACATAAACATTTATGCATGAATATTCAATTTGAAAGTTACACAGGATGTGCTCATTAGAGATTATGTGACTTCCTTTGCATCTTTCCTCCTTAAAGCTCTAAGGCAATGACCTTTCTTGAGTTAATATTAGAAAAAGCACAATATTTGATTCTGAGAGACCTAAATACTAAGGGAGCACGGAGCTGTGAGACAGAGAAGAGGCAAAACCGTAGCAGGCACGTGTGAGAATCTGAGGGTTGAAAGAGATGCAGAAGGGCCTCCCAGGCCCTCAGTGCATCTAAGAAGATGAGCAGAGAGCTTGCCATGTGGAAAAGCGGAAAAGGAATTGGGCTGCTATGACAGAACCTCAGTTTTAAAAAAATATCATGGTCAACATTCTTTCCAGGTCCAATTGCTCTCATTTGAAGTAAGAGAATTTGAATATCATCCCCTTTGCCTGCCACCACTCTCCTTGCTGAGCAGCAGAGAAAAAGCTGGGGTTGGGGTGGGGATGCAGGGAATTTCAGGTTCCAGTTTCAGTTCTGATTCAAGCTTGCTGTGTTACCTGGAAACAGCCTAACCTTCCTGGCCTCGGTTTCCTCACTTGGTTACTTGAGGTTAGACTAGTTACTGCAGTAAGATCCCTTCCAGCTCAAATACCCTGTGATTATACATGTATCTCCTGACCAAAGCCTTGCCTTAACATAGGCTGCCAAAATGGAATCAGTGAAACTAGAGTCCAGTAGGCTCCTGCCTGAGTGTAGCAGAAGGACCTCAGGGGAGCCCAGCGTCTCCTCTAAAGCTGTCGCCTAAAACGAGGTCCACCCCAGCTCAGTTTTAGAATCTGCATCTTCCACAAGGCTGAAGAGCATGACTGAATATTGCAAATCTGAAATACAACTCATTCACTCTGTAAATACAAATGCCAGGCTCATACAAATGCCAGGCTTGGGTGGGAGCTGGGGGTAAGAAGATGAAAGGCAGGAGGGCAGAGACAACTTGTGCTGTGTGAGTGGCAGAGAGGAGATGTGAGGGAGATCTGGGGAGGCGGACAGATTGGGGAACTTCCTGCAAGGAGTGGGGATTTCCCAGGAAGCCTGCACAGCCTTGGAGCAGGCACAGGAGCATAAGCATTTGTAAGATGGTAACGGGTAAAGAGCGTTTGCAGGCAAAAGGAACTGTTTGGATAAAGGGAGAGTGAAGGGCATTGCTGTTTAAAGAAATGCTGGAAAATGTACTAAAGCTAGAATGTAGGGTGTCGGATTACAGCTGTAGGCAACAGCCCCAATGGAGAGGTTTTCAAGCAGGAGGTAGAGAGACTTGGATTTGTTTCTAGGAGGGAAATGACAGCAGCTCGGAGGATAGAAGGGGCTGGTGAAAGGCTGGAGCAAGGAGACCAGACAAGGGGCTCCAGCAAGCAGATAACCAGCTCATCCTGGCTCACACCACTTGCCATTTGAAGGACGGTATCTGAATTATATTCACACAGCCATCTGGTTTGGTCAGTGGTAGATACATACAGAGGTACAGAGAGACTTTCCAGAAGCCATCATGAGAATCAGCCAAATCTCTAGACCAACAGTGACAGTCTTGTTACAGAAATAAGACCATCATAATTCTTATTGTACAATTTATTGCAGAAATTCGTAGTATGCTACTGTGCCTGTTGTAACGCACATCCACAGGGGAGACTCCCAGAATGGATGTTCATTTCGCCATCATGGTCCTCTTCCCTCTACTGCTGACCTTGCCTGAACACTGGACATCTGGGCGCTGGGGCATGCTTTGTTAGAAAGTTGACAGATATCATTTCCAGGCTTCGTTTTTGTTTTTGTTTTTGTTTTTACACGGACTATCCAAGATAATTAATTTCATAGAATCACATAAGTATACAGAAAACTCAGGTCTGGAGCAAATAGGAAAATTTAACTCAAGATTCCCATTTCTTCCTACTAGCTTCCACTTCTTATTCTTAACAATCACTCAAAAACCTGATGGTGTGAGACTGCTGTAACCCTGGGAGATATCTGTGAAATACCAAATGAAATGACCCTTTTAGATTTCTACAGCAAGCGAGTCCCTCCCGCACCCCTTGCCTTGGGATCTCATAATGCTCTATGAAAGCAAAGCTCATTAAGGCTCCCCTTGTACAGTGGGCAGCATTATTATTCTCATTTCTCACACCGACAAAGCAAAGTAGAGAGATGTTTGCAGTTGCTTGTCCAACTTTGCCATTCTAGTGGCAAAACTAGAAACACAGCTCAGTGATGTGCCCTCAACTACTATCAAACAGCTTTGTACTTTCAAGCAAAGCTGAAGTAACTTACCTAAAACCAGAGTAACTTGCATTTCAGAATGAAAATGAGAATGTGGGCTGCTGCTTCTCACAGGTAACCTGTGTCTTCCCCACCAAGCACCAATAAAACTTCCCGGAATATGCAATCTGATTACTATCTAAACAGACTAATATAACACATTCCAGACCACATCAGCCATGCAAATGTTACTGAAAGAGTCCAACCCATAACTAAAGCGTACCTGCCCCTGACACAGAGGTGAGGTGAGAACAGAGATGACTTTTAAAAAGTGAACACGACAGAGAAAATAAAACAGCTGAAAATGAAGTCATAGATGTGTGTGTGTATAAAACATGTATATGGTATACAAGACATATAAATATGTATGATATATGTTATGGATAATAAATATGTGTGTATAAAATATATATGTGATATATATGACATAAGTATATCTCATATATGTTGTGTGAAACAAATATGTGTTTATAAAATATAAATATTATATACACTTAATCTAGCATATTCATGTTTATAAATAGCATGTCATACATTTACATATTTTATGCATTATATACTTCCACATAAATATATAACATGGGTGCTGTATATATTTATATAAATATACTATATGTTTAAATCAGTATATATTATATGTGTTTTATATATATATAAAACAATGAAATTTAAGATACAAAATAGGATGGCTATGTATCAGTAAGTCCATTGAAAAATCTCACGTGAAATCCAATAATATACCTCACAATATTTAATATACAAAAGATTTAATGCCACAGTAGTGGACTGACTTTCTATGAGGAAAGAAGTATGTGAATATTTTTTAAAGATTATTTTAATTCTATAATTATGAAATCCGTACTTTAAAATGTATTTCTAAAATAAAAGAACTGTCATGTTGAAAAATGGTAGTTCAGTTGTTCCGGTAATAGAGAAATGCATTTTGGAGAAGAAAACTAATTTCTTCAAATGAAACAAACATCCCCTTACAAGTGAAAATCTAAGAAGACATGGTAACATGTTTAGGAAGAAATAGTCAGTACATAAAATTTATGTACTAAGGTAGGTACAATATGATATTATTGAAACCTATATGCTATGGTTGAAAAAGAAAGATGGTTTGGAATTTTAAGAACTGAGCTGAAGTGGGGTTTTTTTGTTTGGTTTTAACCACAAGCTAAAGTAGGAAGATGAACACATGACTAACAGAGAGCAACAGGCATCTGAGAAAGTCTAAGTAAAAGTGTCATGTGTAGATATACATTTCTTTCTGGTCTTTACAAAATAGCTTAACAGACTGATACAATATGAATTAAATAAAAATTTAACTTCTTAAATATAGTATACATTTATACCATTTCTAAGTAATAAAATAGTTGTTTCCATCTACAATGTGCAGAATGGCCTTAGAGTCTAAAGTTCTTCTGAATTGTGTCCTACAGAAGGGTCCTAGAAAATCAGTGGTTGAGTTAGGTTCATTTTCTAGTCTTGTCATATTTGAAATTAGTTCTTCTCCTGAGTTTGTGTCTGAAGTGTGTTGGTGAGTGCAGCTCACATCAGCATCAGCATCTACCTGGCATCTCCACGTGACCAGTCAGCGTTCCCTAAAGGAGAGGAGGAACTCTGTCCTGACACAGGGGGAACTCCTCCCTCCTCACATCCTGCCCTCCTCCCCCTGAGTGAGAGCTGGGAAGGCTGTCCTGTCACACCCCCCACCCCGCCCCCAGACAGCAGTGGGGCAGGACCATCTGCGAGCAAGCTGTCCACCTGCCGTGACACCTGGTGAACCCAGGGTTAGGAATCGCCCCTTCCCCATATGTCCGCCCCCAGAGCCACTCCGAGGCTCCAGAGACATGGAGCCTGCGTCCTTGCAAGGCTCTCCTCCACTGTGCTCCTGCCCATTCTTTGTCACAGTGCGGAGAGGGGAGAGCCGGTCAGCAGGAAACTACCCTTTCTTCATAGGTCTCACTCAGAATGATGCCAGTGCCCTAGTTGTGTGATTCTGTTTGAACACAAATGTCAACTATTCCTGAACTACAGTCTCTCAGGTCATAGATGTTTGTCAGGGTCTCCTTTAGGTTAGGTTCCCAGAAATAGATCTTGAGACTAGGATTTGAGGGCTGGGGGTTTATTTGGAGATGATCCTAAGAAACACGTTGAGAGAGTGAGGGAGGGGGGACAGGAGAGGGAGAGATGCCACTAGAGGATGAATTGATGAGCAAGTCACTGCTGGAGGTCAGCAGGCTCCATCTGCTGGGGATGGAGAGGGCCATCCTACCAGAATGAAGGGGGCTGGGATGGCTCCACTAGCTCACTGTTGCCCTTGTTCAGGGCAGCTTGGTGGGGGGGAGTGGGGGGGGTTGGTTCTGCTGGCACTTTCAGCCTGTTCTGTAAGTGCCCAAGCTTCTTCCTAAGGCCAGAGAGAGTCCAGAGTGTCTGCCACTAAGTCTTAAATATCATTGCAATTTGAATCTTTCTGAAAGTTTGGAAAACCCAAGGTTTGTCCTTCTCTGCTGGGCTGGATTCTCCCATTTGCCTCCCAGTTCCATCCTCCACCCCTGCCCTTCTGGTCCTTGGAAGGGGCTCCAGCACCCATCTGATGCTAGCTCCATGATACTGCAGTACACCTGGTGGTTTCTGTACATCCTTCCCACACCTTGGTTAACAGTTCTTTATTAAAGCTTCACACTAGAGGGAAAATCTCTCCACCTCTACTATGGCAGGTACTAAGTCTAAAGAAAACCCTCCTTTACCTCCAATTCCTTGGCCAATTGTACCTCAACTCCTTTACTCCCTCACTGTGAAAGAATGGCTAACAGTCAGGAAACTAGTTTTTGTACATCAAATTTGCAGGTGTCACAGGGTTTGGAATGTGGATGTAGTTTGTATCTATTGCCTTAGGTCCTCAGGTACAACTGAGGAGGAAATATTACTCTTCTCATTGCCGACACAAATCTGTTCTGAGTCTCAGAAATACCTGTGGCTCAATTTTAACATCTAAAAATGTTAGTGATCTTTTTGTAAGTTTCTTGTAAGCTTCTCACAAGAAGCAGTAGAAGAGGTGATAAAGCTTAGTGATGTGAAGCCAGCACATCTTGGTGTACCTACTGTCTGCGGGACTTCGGGAAAATCACTCACCAGCATTGAAAGGCTGTAACAACATGGATTCATTTTCTGACGTGAGAATTCAGTAAGATAATGTACATAAAGGATTTAACAGAGAAACTGGAACACAGTTAAGTGCCTATTCATTCATTCAAAAATATGTATTAAAAATATTCCATGTATCAGGCACTCCACTAGGTACTGGGTTCACAGTAGTGAAGAAAGTCCCTATTCTGAGATCCTAAAATTGAAAAAGCACATACCAGTTGGTGGTAGGGGATAGAATAAAGGACACAGATGTTCTAGAAAGAGAGTGATGGTGGGGCAGAGAGTAGTCAGTACAGCCTTTATGAAAAAGTGATATTGGAGCAGAGACATGAAGTAAGTGAGTAAGTGACATACGAGGATTATCCAGGCACAGAGAAGAGCAAATGCAAAGAGGGACCTGCTAACCATGTCCCAGGAGTATGAAGGGGCCTGTGCATCCACAGCAGAATGAAAGGAGGGGAGTAAGGAGATGGGGCTAGAGAGGCCATGGAGGCCTGGACCACACAGGCTTCTTCAAGAACTTCCAGTTTGACTCTCATCGTGTAATAGGGAAGAACATTTTGTATTTTATTATAAGTTAATCACTAAAGGGATGTTGCCTATAAGATTAAATTATATATAGTGGCTCATCTCTGGGAACCCTTCCTCCCAGGTAATGAGCGTTAAGCTAAAATACATTTGTTTAGCTCACAGGAAACATCCTGAACAGGTCCACATGTGAATGACTGTAGGAAGGGAGGAATTAACACATCCCTTCCCAGAACCAGGAAATGCTTGAGTTTACTCCCTCCCCTTTTAGTATAAAAGAAGCCTGAATTCTAATTCAGGCAAGATGGTTCTTTGGGACACTAGTCCACCATCTTCTCAGTCTGCTGGCTTTCCAAATAAAGTCACTATTCCTTGTCCCAACAGCTTGTCTCTCAATTTATTGTCCTGTCCTGCAGCAAGCGGTACAAGCTTGGACTCTGTAACAATCTGAGGGTTTTGAGCAGAGGAGAGCCTGATCAGACTTAAGCTCTGACAGGATCACTCTGGCTGCTGTGTTGGGAGACCAGCTGGGTGGCTGTGAATCATCAGAGGACAAGGAGATGGGGCCAGGGATATGGTGAGAAGGGACAAGATTCTGAGCATATTTTGAATTTGATAAGATTGTCTATAAAGTCAGATATAGAATATGAGACAGAGGAGTCTGAGGATGAGTCCAAGTTGTTTAGCCTGAGACACTGGAAGGATGGGGTCTCCACAACTAGCTGGGGACTGAAGCGAAGCAGATGGGAGGGAGAGATTGTGAGTGTAGTTCTGGACAAAAATAAGATGCAGGGAAATGTCAGGGAAGCTGAAGGGATAGATAAGTTGAGGCTCACAAGAATATAGAGTTTATATGATATCTAAAGCCTCGGGACTGGATGATCCAATATGGGACTAATGTAGACAGTTCATTAATAAGAGCATCTCACGTCAAGCAATAAGTGAACATGTGCCTTACAGGAGGCTTCCAGAATGGAATGATTTTTTTCCAAAAATTTGCCCACTTTAGTAAAAAGAGAAAAAAAGAGAGACTCTAATCCAACTATTAAATGCAATGGAAAATGGAGCCACATAGAACATTTGTTGCAATTTGGACAGCCAGAGCACTAATTTTAAATTGTGGTGGCCTGAAGAGTTTAATTACTTCAACTGACAGGATATTGGTTTCCGGATCACTGGAACTGAGCTTTATACTTCTTGAAAACACAACTTGGGTCACGTTAGTACAGGCACCATTATCTGGATTTGACTTTTGACAACACTTCTTTACATATGTATTCTAGAAATTTAAGAATAATGCATCTAGAAATTTATTGGCCAGGCTTAAGGAAAGTAGACACAGCAAGCCCTCTTACAACAGTTTTAATTGAACACTAGATAGGTCCTATAGCTCAGGGATTGGCAAGCTTTTTCATTAAAGGCCAAATAGTAAGTTTTTTCTAGTTTTATTGAGAAATAATTAACTCACATCATTGTATAAGTTTATGACATCAAGCATGATGGTTTGATTTCAATATATTATGAAATGATGACCACAACAGGTTTAGTTAACATTCATAATTTCATATGGATACAATAAAAAGACAAGAAAAAATTTCTCCTTGTGATGAGAGCACTTAGGTTCTACTCTTTTAACAACTTTCTTACATATCACATAGTTAATAGCAATGTTAACCACAGTAATCATGTTGTATGCTACATCCTTAGTACTTGTTTATCTTACAACTGGAAGTTTGTACCTTTTGACTACTTTCCTCTAATTCCCCTTCCCTACACCCCCACCTCTGGCAACCACATACCTGATCTCTTTTTCTATGAGTTTGGTGGAGTTTTTTTTCAAATGGTAAATATTTTAAGCTTTGCAGATTACTTGGTCTTTGGACTACTCAACCCTGCCATTGTAGCATGGGCAGCCACATACAATATGCAAATGAATGAGTGTGGTTGTGTTCCAATAAAACTTCATTTACAAAAACATGCAGCAAGGAATTGGGGGGTGGCCATAGTCTGCCTTTCCCCATCCCCACCCCAAGTAGCTTGCCCTGTCACTATGCAAAAGCTTAGAAAAACAGCTATTTAACTTTATTTTGTTAATAACTTGTTTATAAACTTGTTTATAAACAAATAAAAATATATTGTCTTTGCTCAAGCTGTCATTAAATGTTCAACAAATTTAGCAGTAGGTTATACCAGTTAAAGGTCATTGCATATATGGATACATATTATATATAATATACATGATATAACATATAGATATTTATATATATATTTATGTTTATATATCACTGTGTCTCTTTCACATAAATCTTACCTAGAATGTCGAACACATAGTACATTCTTGACAGATGTTTTATTCACAGTTATTAAATATATACTTATCATGTTTGTATAGTAAATTTAACTTACTGTGAATAAAAAGGATGAACTATAAAAAAATAAAGGTCTTTGCAATAATTCAAGCAAGAATTGATAAGACAGGGTGGGATCAGTAGGGGTGGTGGAAATGATCACGTTATGGATATATTTTGATGATAGAAGCAACAGAACTTGCAGAATGATTGAGTGTAGGGTGAGAGAGGAAGAATAGAGTTGAAGATGGACCCAAGAATTTTGGTTCACCCAGTAAATGGCAGCTATTATTGCTATGCTCATATAATTATGTTTATATATCTTACTTTCTTAACCTGGCTTCTATAAGCACTCAAAATAAAATACATTTTGCCCACCATTAGATCCCTGTACCATGGATCTGTGGATAAAATACTTTCCATTTTATTGAAAAAAGTATCCCCAAATTATATTTTAGGAATTATATCTGTTATTTATTGTCAAGGATATACTTCATAAGAAACACAGTAGCAGCATGATCATCCTCCTTAAACCAGCCTCCAGTTTTAGTTTTCTTTATTTTTCCTTTAGTGCCTCCTTGGCTGTTAAGAGCACTCAGAGATAATGCACTGATGAGAGTCTTCACCAGAGTGTGATTCCCTGGTGCCCGACTTCTTCCTCTGAGCTCATCAGCAGTCCACAGCACTAGTCCACGCACTCACCAGAGTGACTCATAATCATTTGCATTTTGCTTTGACAGACTGATCATTAGCATAAAGCCATTCCTGCATGACTTTCTGAAGGACACATGAAGATGTTCATGGGCAGTTGAGCCGTGAATTTTATAGAGAATTTAAATTATTCTAAGTTAAACTTCTGGGTCTTGTATTGTGCTCCTTGGCTTAACTGTGAAAAACCAGTTGGACAAGCGAGCCCCATTAAATGACTCAATTTCAGTCTACTGGAAAAGGGAGCCCAGATTGTCAGGTAGGGAGTTATTTACTGAGGCATAACTTCCAGTGAAGCAGCCTTAAGGTCTTGAGAAACTTTGGAAATGCAACTCAGTGGGAGACATCCATCCATTTATTTATTCATTCAACAAGTGTTTCTTTAGGACCTAGGAATTGCAGGAAATATTCTAGATCAGGGGTCACCGACCCCCAGGCCATGGACCACTACCGGTTAGGGACCTAATAGGAACTGGGCTGCACAGCAGGTCAGAGGTGGGCAGGCGAGTGAGTGAAGCTTCATCTGCCGCTCCCCATCGCTCCCCATTGCTTGCATTACTGCCTGAACCATAACCCCACCATCCATGGAAAAATTGTCTTCCATGAAAGCGGTCCCTGGTACCAAAAAGTTTGGGGCCCACTGTTCTAGATTTTGTGTATATGGAAGCAAACAAGGTGGACAAACTTTGTGCTCTTAAGAAGCTCATATCCCTGAATATATGCTTAGATGATGGTTAAGCCAGACAATAAACATGTAATCAAACAAACAAATAATTTGAGGTACTAATAAGTGCTATGAAGAGCAAGTCATAGAGGACTGGGAGAGAGAGCCCTGAGAATAGGGCCACTTTACATAAGTTGTTTTTGGAGAAGACATTTTTGCTGAGCCCTGAATGATGATTGTTGCTGAAAACTCTAGTAGAAGACTATGGCAGGCAAAGTAAAAGCAAATTTAAAAATCTGACCATGGAAATCATCTGGGTGTCTATGGGGACACCAGGCATTCCTTTAGCCCTTTTGACATTTGCTGACTCATGAATGACCAGTCAAGATGGAGAGGCTGAGCAGAGTTTTCAGCTATCTCATGAGTAAAAGATGAGGTTTAAGGTTAGAGTGGACACTGTCCAAGTTTTCCTGGGACTGAGGTGTTTCCAAGGATGCAGGATATTTGGTGCAAAAACTGGGAAATCCCACGCAAATCTGAAGAAGTTAGTCCACCTTTCAAGGCCCAGTGAGATAAAGGGTCCCCTTAACCCTCCAGTACTCCCATTTTAGATGCCTCAAAAGCTATACCTTTGAATAAAAGAAACCAGAAAAAGGCCAGTTCTCACAAAGATCTAGCCTTGCCCCTGCCCCAGTTACTCTTATATTTTACTATTTTTCCAACTTTATTGAAGTATAATTGACAAGCAAAATTGTAAGATATTTCAAGTGTACATTGTGGTGATTTGATATACATTTATATTTTGAAAGTATTCCCCAACTAGTTAATTAACACATCCATCACTATACATACATATATATTTTTTCAGTGAAAACATTTAAGTTCTACTCTCTTAACAAATTAGCTTATATATAATACTTATATAACACAGTATTATCAACTACAGTCACCATGTTTTACATTACATCCTCAGGCTTTCTTCATCTTATAACTAAAAGTCTGTACCCTTTTACCCACCCCTCCTTATTTCCCCAAACTCCAGCCCCAGGCAACCACTTTTCTACTCTTTCTTTCTGTGAGTTTGACTTTTTTTTTTAATGCCACATAGAAGTGATACCATGAAGAATTTATCTTTCTCTGTCTGGCTTATTTCACTTAGTATAATGTCCTCATGGCTTATTTCACTTAGTATAATGTCCTCATGTCCATCCATGTTGTCACAAATGCAGGATTTCCTTCTTTTTCATGGCTGAATATTATTCCACTGTGTGTGTATACATATATATGGATAAAGAAGATGTGATATATATCATTCAACTGTTGAAGGACCCTTAGGTTTGTTTCCATGTTTTGGCTATTGCGAACAATGCTGCAATTGAGACAGGTTGGGACCTGGAACCCTTTGCCACAGTGCTTGCACCTGGACAAAAGTCTCCTCAAGCAACAGAATACAAAGAAACTATAAGGGACTAAAAATGACTGCATGCATGCACAGCTGGGGCAAATTATGGACAACAAGATACAAAAATACCAAAAAAACCCAACTGCCACTTCTGAGGTGCTGGGAGCAAAAGCAGGGTACTGTGCATGATCCCTGCACCCAGCACCACCAAGGGGGTGGGCAGACCACCCAAGCCACCCCTCCAGCCCAACCGCTGGACCCGCCCCTACCCTCACCCCATATAAGGGACCAGCTCGTCCCCCTCGGGGAGCAAGCAAGGACATCTGTTACTCGTTTTCACTCCCTCATGCTGTAGCATGAGTCTCAATAAAGACTTGCCTGAATTTTTTATCTGGCCTCTTATCAATTTCTATTGATTAAGGAGTCCAAGAACCCTGGTTAATAACATACCTGTGGTGACCATGAAGGGACATTGTCCCCTTCCCAGGAGAGGATCTGAGCACCTCTGGGACCACCAAATACAGCTTCCCCGTGGGTGACAAGCGGTCACCTGAACCTCTTGTTTCAGCATCACCATATTACGTAAGTCTGCCTTCCTGGCCCCTGGGGGGCCTCAGTACCCTCATTCAGGCAATGCCTTCCCCCTCCCCTTTGTCCTTTTTACCCTCACCACTTTCCCTTTCCCCTTTGTCTCTTTCCCTCTCCTGAAATCTTCCTACTTCTCTCTCTGTCCTCTCCTACTTCTGTCCCCTCCTTCCAAGACAGTGGACATCTGGCAGCTACAGCCTCACTCTTCTCAGCTTGCAAGACCTCTGGCCAGCAATGTCTCCCTGATGAGTGACAAGCACAGATGGGAGAGGCTCGCCTCACACCATGAAGACCTTGGTCCATCGGTCTCTCCCTGACTGGAGATTTATGAGAGTGATAGAGGTTCAAACCTCATATCGTGTAGTGGCTGGAAGTCTGATCATTCCAATATTCTCACCTTTATCTTCCTGCCGCCAAGAGAAGTCCCGTTGGGAAAGGGCTGAAGCGACAGATTTTGGTATACTGGTGTATGTGTGGGTAAGAGTCCCACCTGTGGGTTAGGGTCCCACAGATAATGTACAACTGGCTGGTTTCTGGGCTTGATCACCCCGGTGGGCAGTGGACAGGGTGCTGCCTCCTTCACCGGTCCTTCCTGGAAGCTCACAGGCTGGTGAATGGACACCTGCAGAGGACGGGTTAAAATGGCAGTCTCTCTCTGTCTCCTTCTCCTTTTCAGGCTTTTCTGTCTCTCCTCCCTTTTCCTCTCCCTCGGTCCTCACACTTACACTCCCATCCCCTTTCATCCTGGAGACTCCCTGTTGGCTCACCATTTTCATGACCCCCCAATACTTTTCTGTTTTGTGTTTCCAACTCCAGCTGGCAGGAGTCCACCTCACAGTAAGACCATCTCTTTGTTTCTTGTTTGTGTCTTTAAGTTTCTGTCGTTGGTACGTATTGGGTCTCAGTCAGTGAATTTAAAAGGATATTTGTTTTATGTAGTTTTGTCTGTCCAACCACTCCTTGAGTCTCTGCCACATTGTGGGCACAGTGGAGCACTTAGGCCTTGAAACGCAAACACAGCGCACATTGCCTGAGACTCCAGTCATGGGTTGCTTGGTAGGACTTTAAAGAACAGGAAAAAAATGAGCTGTATTTAATGGCTTAAAGGAAATTAAGTGCTCATACACATTCTCAAAAATATAAAAGAAACTCATGAGAATACATTTCAGGTTCATGTAACCTGGGAAATACTCAGTATTAAATTAATATCTGGTATTAGAGCTAGCTTACGCTTGTGGGTTTAATTGATACAGACCTGTATTTAGAGTCATCAACATTAAGTATAATACTTTTATTGTACCAAGGGTTACTGGAAGTCAGTAAGTGCATATTGTTTCTGCTATAAAACTTGTCAACAAGGAAAATCACTTGACATGATGAAACTTTTAAGTAAATGTAACTGAGATAAGGGCTTTTGGGTAAACTCTATAGGAATAATTTGGTTTTGGAAATGTCCATGTAAAATAGTCTCTCCAGATTTTGGTAACTTGAAACTAAATTAAGTTAAATGATAGGAATTCTCTGAATATCCAGGCCATTTCGAGTAAGATAAAATATTGGAACATTAATTGCTAAACAGGCCTACATTTATTTACTTTTGTCTCCTTACAAGAGAGAAACTGAAGATGTTTGGGTTTTTTAGACACGTCTTGTACCACATTGAGGAAAGAAATTGTGCTTTGGGAAGATGCATGTTTCTAGAGGTTATGAGATATTCCAATCAGGAAATGCTGGTATGACAAACAGTTTACAATTACTTGCTTCTTAGTTTTTGCTAGAGATTAATGCTTTAAGGTTAAGAATTATAAGGGAAACATTTCAGTATACAAAGAAAATGGAAAGGATGTTTTTGGTTAAAGAAGGTATAAGAAATAGGAATGGGAAGGTATGCGGGGGAAAAAAGAGGAGGTTGTCCTAGATCTGGTTGTTTCTGAATAAAAACGAAAGTGAGGGACAGGATAGTATGGATACAGAAAATTTTAGGAGATTCGTGAAAAAGGAACATTGGGAAAAGAGTTTTGTACGTGGTCAGGATTTTCTAAGATTGGGTTAAATATAATTAGGTAAATGGATTTTAAGAGTAGACTGGTGCAAGACTGGATTTGGTTTCTCTCTCTCTTAAGAGAACAAAGTTTTCTTGGAATGCTGCTTATGATAACAAATTGTGAGAATTTCTTTGCCTTAAAATGGAGGGACCCTGACACCCTGGAGGCTACTGGATAGTGCTTCCCCAGAGTTTTTGAGACAGCCCACATCTTTCTGGGAATGCATTAACAAGGGAGCTGAGGGAACTGAGCCTTGAGAAGAGAACTCTGCTACAATATGTTGATGATTTATTGATAAGCAGTGAGACAAAGCAAGATTCAGATCAAAATACTGTTAAAGTCCCAAACTTTCTGTCAGGAAGGGAATATAAAGTCTCCCCAACCAAGGCTCGGATCTTACAGCAACGGGTTCAGTATTTAGGATTTGTTTTGACCCCAGGGGCACGAGCCCTAGCCATAGACCAAAAACAGCAATTAGTACATTACCATCTCCAACCACAAAGAGGCAACTCTGAGGCTTTCTCGGGGTGGCTGGGTTCTGTCGTATCTGGATTCCAGACTATGGCCTTATTGCCAAACCCTTATATGAGGCTCCAAAGGGAGAAAAAAGGGAATCCCTTTAATGGAATAGGGACCACCAGCGGGGCTTTGAGACCCTAAAGACAGAGTTGAGTAGAGCACCAGCACTGGGGCTTCCAAATTTGGACAAGCCCTTTATGTTATACTTTCACGAAAGGTCAGGGATAGCTCCAGGAGTCCTGACCCAAAAGCTGGGACCAGATCAGAGACCAGTGGCTTACTTTTCAAAACAACTGGACTCAGTGGCCCTGTGATGGCCAAGGTGCCTTTGGGCAGTAGCAGCCACAGCCCTGTTGATTAATGAGACTTCCAAGCTCACCCTGGGACACCTCTTAGATGTGTTAACCCCTCGTCAGGTAAAATCTGTGCTAGATGTCAAAGGACATCATTGGTTGACCAGAGGAAGGTTAACAAGGTGTCAGGCCCTCCTAATGTACACCCCAGACATTACCTTAAAGGTGTCCCAAACTATAAACCCAGCAACTGTGCTTCCAGCAGTCAAGAGTAGACTTACTGCATCGGTGTATAGAGACCATAGAACAAACTTACTCCAGCAGGCCTGATCTAGATGAGCCTCTTGACAGCCCTGAGGTCGAATGGTTTACTGACAGGAGCAGTTTTATAGAGATGGGAATCCGGAAGGCGGGGTATGCCATAATTAGTCTAGTTGAAGTCATAGAAGCCAAGGCCCTGCCACCCCCGACATCAGCCCAGAAGTCTGAACTAATTGCATGAATGAGAGCTTTGCAATTAGGGAAGGATAAGAAATTACATATTTTTACTGACTCTAGATATGGGTTCCACGTGTTACGTGCTCATGCTGCCATTTGGAAAGAAAGAGGGAGGTTAACCACTAGAAATACCCCCATAAAACATAAAGATTTGATTCTGGCTCTTTTAGAAGTAGTGCAGCTTCCAACTCAAGTAGCACTAATCCACTGCAAGGGCCATCAGAGGGATGGCTCTTTTGTGAGCCAAGGGAACAGCAAAGCTGATCAAATTGCAAAACAGGCAGCTTGATTGCAGGAAGCTGAACAAGTGATTGGCCCCCTGCTCTAGTGATTGGCCCCCCTGATCTCCCTAGCCTTCCCCAGTATTCCTCACAGGAACAAGAAAATGCTGAGAAATGGGGCTATGAGAAGGGAAGAACAGGCTGGTATTAAAAGGGATAAGGTTCTAATCCCTGAGGCCCAACAATGGAAACTCACTAAGAGCTAACATGATGCCACCCACTATGGGAGGGATGCACTACGGGACTTGGTGCAAAAGGCTTTTTCAGGGAAGGGGCTTAAAAGAACAGTAAAACAAGTAATGCTTGCCTGTGATTTATGTGCCCATAATAACCCACAGGCCCATCCAATTCCCCCTTAATTACTCAGGCCAATTCAGTGCTGAGGGACATATCTGGGGGAAGACTGGCAGTTAGATTTCACCCAGATGTCCCCATGATCAGGATATAAGTATCTTCTGGTGTTTGTCGATACTTACACAGGATGGGTTGAAGCCTTCCCCACCTGATCTGAAAAGGCTATGGATGTCTGTAAGTCCCTTTTAAAAGAAGTAACTCCTCAGTTTGAACTTCCAAAGTCCCTCCAGAGTGACAACAGGCCCTCTTTTATAGCCAAAATCACACAGGGACTCACGACAGCCCTAGGGATAGACTACAGGCTACACACCTCTTGGCACCCCCGGTCCTCAGGGAAGGTAGAGAAGATGAACCATACTTTCAAGAAAACCTAGCAAAGCTCTGCCAAGAAACTCATGCACTCTGGACCAACTTGCTTCCTATTGCACTCCTCAGGGTCCGTGTAGCCCCCAGGAGTGGTCTGAGGCTTAGCCCATTTGAAATGACCTATGGGAGGCCTTTTCTTACTACTGACATTCTACCAGATGAGGAAGTAAACCAGACCCTGAGATACATTATTAATCTAGGACAAGTTCAGAGGGCAATCCAGGACTATGCCACTGCTAGTTCCCACTAAAAATACAGGGGAAGGAGCAGTTCCTTCACAGATAAACCCCGGGGACCAAGTTCTTCTTAAAACCTGGAAAGAGGGGTCCCCCCAAGATCAACTATTGCCAAAATGGAAGGGCCTCTATAAAGTAATTTTAGCCACCCCTACTGCTGTCAAACTGCAAGGGATATCTAGTTGGGTACATTTGTCCAGACTAAAGCTTTTACCTCCAGAAACCCCGCAGGCACCATTGACAGATAAGTAAAATGATGTAGTGGGTTGGCTCCTATTTGCCATTCTTGCTGTTGTACTCTTGCTTGCATTCTGACGATTTGCTCAGCCACCCCCACCAGGGAAGGAGCTCCTTTGTCTGTGCTGGGTTTAAGGGAAACACTCCACACAGACATGCTCCTCTTATTGACTCTTTCCACCTTCCTAGTCCCTGTAACTAGAGGATAATGGTAGGAAAACTCATTTGTCAACAGTTCCAGAATCACATCCGAAGGGGAACATTGAAAAGAATGCTGGATACACCATCAATACCCCCAGCTGGCTACTGGCCCTCCTCCTGCATTCCCCTGAACCTGTCAGTTCCAATGGTAATTAACAATCTAAACTGGGGACAATTGCCACCCCCTTGACCTCTGCTGGTCACACTTGCACCTTCCAGGGCTATTCCAATGCTTTAATCTGACTCCCCCATACAACTGGACCTCAGGCATGGGGTATGGCTGTGTGAAACTGCACAAACAGCATTTGTTTCACATGGCTGAGAACCCACCAAGGTATAATTACACCAGATATCCTACGACCTTACCCACTGGTGCCCTATTTCAAACTGTGGCCCCATCCCCCTAAATAACATGGAAGGGGAATGCAAATGGTAGGAAGGAAACATCCCATCACCTAGTCAATACAGC
Organism: Globicephala melas; assembly: GCF_963455315.2. Classification (NCBI taxonomy): domain Eukaryota; kingdom Metazoa; phylum Chordata; class Mammalia; order Artiodactyla; family Delphinidae; genus Globicephala; species Globicephala melas. The sequence continues at coordinate 58,899,759 of NC_083324.2, forward strand.
TTAACCCAACTGTGGGATACCAAACAAACAATGATCTGGCCTATCGAGTGTGACCCTCTGATGGTGCCAGCAGGATTCTACACAAGCATCTTGTTAAAAATATTGTAGAGTTTTATACACTTAATTATCAACAGAATGGTCTGCTATCCCTTAATTATTTAAGTACTAAAAACAGTTATGTCCTTCAAGGACTGTCCGCTCTTAACCATGAGACAGACATTCAGGTCTGCACACCTGTAGGGTGTGTTTTCCTCTGCAGACACCCAAACCATCCTATGTTATGGAATTACAGCCAGGCCCTGTTCTTTCCCAACCAAGATATGGCCTATAAACGCATTGATAATGTCCATTTCACAGACAAGTACACTCTAGAGATTATAGGGATAAGAGGGATTTTCATCTGTAACAGGACCACTCTAGCTCACCACTGAACCTGGAGAGCACTAGGAATGATCTTGGCAGGGGTAGGGCTGGCCATAGCACTGGCAGCTCCACAGGGAGGCTTTACCTACCATGAAACAACCCTGAGAAATCTCACCAGATAGCTTGCTTATATGACGAAACAGACAGGGCAGGCTTTAATGGGACTTAAGATCTCTCTTGTTTCTTTGGCTAATGTAGTTCTTGACAATTCTCTAGCTCTTGGCTACCTTCTGGCAGAACAAGGCAGAGTTTGTGTGGTAACGAATAGTCCTGCTGCACCTGGATCACTGCAACAGACAGGTAGACCATTAATATTAAAGAAATATACGCCCAGGCAGAGTGCCTTCACAGCCTGGAGAGGGGCAAAACCGCCTCCCCTGTCTGGTCAACAGTTAGGGAAGTCCTCCCAAAGTTAACCTGGTTCCTTACCTTTCTAGGCCCTTTAGTGGCTATTGCTGTTCTCCTTTTTAGCCCTTGTTTGTTTAACCTTTTGCTTAAGTTTGTGTCTTCTAGGCTCCAACAATTTCAAGTAAGGCTCATGATGGCTCAAGGAATTCAGCCCATTCCAGCGGAGGGTAGCCCAGGACCCTACACGTTCTTAGAACAGTCAGTGAGGGACTTCTACACCTCCAGGGTGGGCTAGGGTCTGCAGCCCCTGTCCAGCAGGAAGAAATTTCAGAAGAAGAGACCTTCAGCCCCTTGACCTTTAAGAATAAGGGGTGCAGAATTCCTCAGGGGGGAAGGAGACAGACTGGGACCTGAAACCTGACCCTTTGCTGCAGTGCTTGCACCTGGACAAACACGGGCGTGAGCAAGGTCACCTATTACTTGTTTTTTCTCCCTCGGGCTGCAGCACGAGTCCTAATAAAGCATTGCCTGAATTTCTTATCTGGCCTCTTGTAAATTTCTATTGAGTAAGGAGTCCAAGAAACCTGATCGGTAACACAATAATCATGAGATTGCAGAGATCTCTTCGATATCCTTTTTTTTCCCCTTTTATTTATATACAAAAGCGGGATTGCTAGGTCATATGGTAGCTTCATATTTTATTTATTTTCAGTGTTTCACATTTCTATTTTTTAAAAGTAGGAATGTCTTGACAGCACCCACCATCCCCACAGGAATATACGGATGAACATATGCTCGCAGGTACACATGTGCCTGGAAGTGGAAAACAGACATCAGGCAACTACCTCCCACCCCAGAAACCCTAACTGCAGACCCTGCCCCACATACGCACCTTTCCCTTCCTCCCACTATGTCTGGCCTGCACAGGTAGCTGATGTGAGTCGTTAAGACGAAACTTCCGTGCCGCCTACGTGTAGCTACATCTTTGCCTCCAGGAGTTGGAAAAGAGGAGGACCTTCTGGCTAGTAAAGAGCACTCCAAACAGCTGTGTGAGCTCTCAGGTCCCCTGACAGCTCCTGGCTGGGTAAGCCTCTGGGCACCGAGCCCAGCACTTGCCTCCCCTTTGGTGTAATCTGGGCACAAAAGGAGCTGTGCCAGGGCCTGCTTCCACCAGCAGTAAGGGCTTCCAGGACTGGTGGCTTTGTTTTTAAATAAGCAGTATGGAGATTGCTTTCCCTGGTGGCTGCACCAGTTTACATCCCCACCAACAGTGCACAAGGCTCCCCTTTTCTCTATATCCTCACTAGCGCTTGCTCTCTCTTGTCTTTTATTTTCTTGTTTTTTTTCTAAACATCATTTCCCTGATGATTAGTGAGGCTGAGCACATTTTCATGTACTTATTGACCATTTGGAGGCCTTTTTTGAAAAGGTCTCTTCCGTTCCTCTGCTCATTTTTTAGTTGGGTTGTTTATTTCCTATTGAGTGTATACATTTTTATATATTTTAGATATTAACCCCTTATCAGATATATGGTTTACAAATATTTACTCCCATGCTGTAGATTGCCTTTTGATTTATTAATTGTTTCTTTTGCTATACAGAAGTTTTTAGCTTGATGTAGTCTCAGTCGTTTGTTTTTGCCTTTGTTGCTTGTGTTTTTTGGTGTCCTACCCAAAACAATCATTACCAGGATCAAAGTGAAGATTACCACCTATGTTTTCTTCTAGGTATCAGGTCTTAGGTTTAAGTCTTTAATCCATTTTGGGTTAATTTTGTGAGTGGTATAAGATACGGGTTCAATTTCATTTTTCTGCCTGTTGTTATCTAGTTTTCCCATAACAATTTGCTGAAGAGAATAACCTTTCCCCATTGAATGTTCTTGACTCCCTTGACAATAATTGACCATATATGTGCGGCTTTATTTCTGGGCTCTTTATACCATTCTATTGGGCTATGTGTCTGTTTTTATGAAATATCATACTTTTTAATTATTATAGCTTTGTAATACAGTTTGAAACCAAGAAGTGTGTTCCTCCAGCTTTGTTCTTCTTTCTCAAGATTGTGTTGGCTATTTGGGGTCTAATGTGATTCCATACAAATTTTAGGATTGTTTTCTATTTCCATGAAAAAAGCTAATGGAATTTTGATATGGATTGCATTGAATCTATAGATGGCTTTCGGTAGTATGGACACTCTACAATATTAGTCCTTCTTATCCACAAATGTGGAATATCATTCCATTTGTTTGTGTCTTCTTCAATATCTGACATCAAAGTCTTATAGTTTTATTGTACAGATCTTTCACCACTTGGTTAAATTTATTTCTAAGTACTTTATTATTTTTGATGTCATTGTGAATGGGATAGTTTTTTAAACTTCTTTTGCCAGTGATATATGTATGTTGACTTTATATCCTGTACCTTTACAGAATTCTTTTTTTTTTTTTTTTTTTTTTTTGTGGTACGCAGGCCTCTCACTGTTGTGGCCTCTTCCGTTGCAGAGCAACAGGCTCTGGATGCACAGGCTCAGCGGCCATGGCTCACGGGCCTAGCCGCTCCGTGACATGTGGGATCTTCCCGGACTGGGGCACTAACCCTTGTCCCCTGCATCGGCAGGCGGACTCTCAACCACTGCGCCACCAGGGAAGCCCTCTTTTTTTTTTTAGTTCCAACAGTTTTTTGGTTGAGTCAATAGAATTTTCTATATATAAGATCATATCACCTTTCAGTAATGACAATTTTACTTCTTCCTTTCCAATTTGGTTGCTTTTTATTGCTTTATCTTGTCTGATTTCTCTAACTAGGATTTTCAATCTATGTTGAATAAGAGCAGTGGGAGAGGACAACCTTGTCTTGTACCTGAAAGTTTTCAAGCTTTCACCATTGAGTATGATGTTGGTTGTGCACTGGTCATATATTGGTTGAGGTATGTTCCTCTATACCCAATTTGCTGAGGGATTTTTATAGTGAAAGTATGTTGTATTTTGTCAAATGCTTTTTCTGTATCTATTGAGATGCTCATATGATTTTTGTGTTTTATTCTATTAATGTGGTATATCCCATTGATTGATTTGTGTATGTATCCATTCTTGCTTGCATCCTAAGGATAAATCCCACTTGGTCATAGTTTGATCCTTTTAATGTGTTGTTGAATTCAGGTTCCTAATATTTTGTTGAGAAATTTTGCATTTATATCATCAGGGATAGTAGTCTCTAATTTTCTTCTCTTGTAGTGTCCTTATCTGACTTTGGTATCAAGATAATGCCAGCCTCATAAAATGGGTTTGAGTGTTCCCTCATCTTCTATTTTTTGGAAAAGTTTGAAAAGGATTAGCATTAATTCTTCTTTAAAAGTTTGGTAAAGTTCGCCAGTGAAGCCATCTGGTCCTGGTCTTTTCTATGTTGGGAGGTTTTTGATTACTGATTCAATCTCCTTACTGGTTATTGGTCTGTTCTTATTTTCTGTTTCTTCATAATTGAGTCTTGGTAGGTTGTATATTTCTAGGAATGTATCTTTTTCTTCTAGGTGGGCCATTTGTTGGCATATAATTATTCTTAGTAATCTCTTATGAGCCTTGGTATATCTGAAGTATATATCATTTGTAACGTCATTCATAATTATCATTTGTATATCATTTGTAATGTCTCCTCTTTAATTTCTTACTTCATTTATGTGACTATTCTTTTGTTGTTGTTGTTAGTCTAACTAAACGTTTGTCAATTTTGTTTATCTGGTCTAAAAACCAGCTCTTAGTTTTATTGATCTTTTCTATTCTCTTATAGCCTGTACTTCCTTTACTTCTGCTCTGAAATTTTTTATTTTCTTTATTCTGCTAACTTTGGGCTTAGTTTGTTCTTTTTCTAATTCCTTGATGGATAAAGTTAGACTTTTTTATTTGAGATTTTTCTATTTTCTTAATACATATTTATTGCCATAAACTTCACTTTAAGAAGTACTTTTGCAGCTTCCTATATGTTTTGTGTTGTGTTTCCATTTTCACTTTTTTCAAGATATCAATTTCCCTTTTGTCTTATTCCTTGATCCGCTGCTTTATAAAAGAGTGTTTTTTAGTTTCCATGTGCTTTTAAATTTTCCAGCTTTAGTCATGTTGTTGATTTCTTGTTTCATACCATTAAGGTCAGAAAAGATACTTGGTGTGAATTCAATCTTCTTAAATTTTCTGATACTTATTTTATGGCCTGTTACATGATCTGGTCTAGAGAACAGTCTGTGTACTTGAGAGGAGTGTATATTCTGCTACTGCTGGAGAGAATGTTTTATAAATGTCTGTTAGGTCCATCTGGTGTAATGCACAGCTCCAGGCTAACATTTCCTTGATGATTTCTTGTCTGAATGATATATCCATTGCTGAAAGTGGGGTGTTTAAGTCCTACTATCATTGTATTTTTGTCTATTTCTCCTAAAGATTTGCTAGGATTTGCCTAATATATTTACATGCTCTGATATGGAGTGCATATATATTCACAATTGTTTTTTCTTGATGAATTGACCCCTTTATCATTATATAATGACCTTTGTCTCTTGCTACCATTTTTAGTTTAAACTCTATTTTATGATATAAGTAGCTACCCAAACTTTCTTTTGGTTTCCATTTCTCATGGAATATCTGTTTCCATCCCTTAGCTCTGAAATTACATGTGTCCTGAAAGTGAGTCTCTTGTAGAGAGCATATAATTGGATCTTGTTTTTTTAACCTATCCTGAAAGTCTGTGCCTTTTGACTTCTGAATTCAATCCACTTACATTTAGAGTAATTATTGATATGTAAAGGACTTATTACTGCCATCATATTATTTGCTTTCTGGATGTTTTGTATTTCCACTGTTTATTTTTTCCACTGTTTCTGCTTAGCTTTGTGAATTGGTGATTTTCTGTGGTGGCAAGCTGTGAAAACTTTTCTTTATCTTTTGTGAATCTATTATAGGTTTTGCTTTGTGTTTACCACAAAGCTTACATAAAATATCTTATAACATAACACAGTCCACTGTTAGCTGATATACAAAAATATTTTATTATACTTTTATAATTTTTGATTACATTCAAAAATTCTACCCATTTACTCCCCTTTTTGTGTTTTTGATTCACAATTTACTACTTTTGTATTCATTAACAAATTACACCAGGTATAGTTATTTTTAGTACTCTTTACCCTTATACTACAATTAAGTGATTAACACTATTACAGAATTAGGATTTTCAAAATCTGCCTGTGTGTTTAGCTTTACCAGTGTTATGTATATTTTCTAACATTTTCATGTTACTAATTAGAGTCTTTTTATTTCAGCTTGAAGAAGTCCTTTCCTCATTTACTTTTTAAAAATTTTACTGAAGTATGGTTCAGTATTTTACAGTATGGTGTTATTTTCAGCTGGACAGGAAAGTAATTCAGATATATATATATTCTTTTTTTACATTCTCTTCCATTATAAGTTATTAGTAGCTATCAGTATAGTTCTCTGTGCTGCACAGTAGGTCCCTATTGGTGATCTATCTTATATACAGTAGTATGTATATTTTAATCCCAAACTTCCAATTTATCACTCCCCACCTCCACTTTGGAAACCATACATTTTGTTTTTTTAATCTATTGAAGTATAGTTGATTTACATTGTTGTGTTAATTTCTGCATAAAACAAAGTGATTCAGTTATATATATATAATATATAAATACATTACATAATAATATACTGTATATATTTTATATTATTTATTATAAATGCATAATATAATATATAAAATATAATACAGGGTATATAATAATATAATATATAATATTATTATTATTTATTATTATATTATATATAATATATTATTATATAATATATTATTTACTATTTATATATTATTTATATATTTTTATTAGTATATTTCTTATATATTATGTATTTTTAATAATATAATTTATATATTTTTATTTCTATATATATTCATTATACATTATTATAATATAATATATAATGCATATTATATAATATATAGTTATATACTATTTATTATATAATTACATAGCATTTATTAGTATATTATATATGTATCAAATATAATATATTAATATATGTATATTATATCATATTTATATGATATATTATGTATATATAATATAATATATTATACTTATAAATGTATAATTTATATATTTATATATATTATATAGTAACATAATATATAGATATATTATATATTAATGTATATAAATATATATTAAATATGTAAAATATAGTATATATTTAAATTATATATTAAATATATACTATATTATATATATTATATATTTATATTCTATATGTTTATATATAGAATATATATTATACATATTTATACATAAATATAATATACATAGTATATTTAAATATAATAGATAAGATTTGTGTATTATATATTTATATATTATATAAAGTATATATTATATAAAATTTATATATAATATATTTTATATAATACATTATATATTATATGTATTTTATATTATATATTATATAAAACATATAACATGTATGTTTTATACATAAAATTAATACATATTATATGTATTTATGTGTATGTATGTATTATGTATATATGTATGTATATATGTATAATAAATACATATTATGTTTTATATATTATTTATTATATATTTTATATATTATAATTAATATTTTATATTACATATTATATATTGTATATGTAATTATATGTGATATGTTTAATATAATATACATTATATCATATATATTATGTGATATATGTCATATATAATATGATAAAAATATATATTGCATATTGTCTATTATATATTATATAAATCATATTATATATTACATATATTATATATATTTATATATAATATATACATTACCACGTTTATCACAGGATATTGAATATAGTTCCCTGTGCTATAAAATAAGACCTTGTTGTTTATCCATCCTATATATAATAGTTTGCATCTGCTATTCCCAAACTCCCAGTCCACCCATTCCCCAACCCCCTCCCCCTTGGCAACCACAAGTCTGCTCTCTACGTCTTTGAGTCTGTTTCTGTTTTGTAGATATGTACAGTTGTTTTGTATTTTTTTTATTTTTCTTGTGTGTGTTGTATTTTAGATTCCACATATAAGTGATGTTAAATGGTATTTGTCTTTCTCTTTCTGACTTACTTCGCTTAGTATGATAATCTCTAGGTCCATCCATGCTGCTGCAAATGACATTTTTTCATTCCTTTTACTGACTGCTTAATATACCATTGTATATATATATATATACCACATCTTCTTTATCCCTTCACCTGTTGATGGACACTTAGGTTGCTTCTATGGCTTGGCTGTTGTAACTAGTGTTGCTGTGAGCATCAGGGTGCATATATCTTTTCAAATTATGTTTTTCTCCAGATATATGCCCAGGAGAGGGATTGCAGGATCATATGGTAGCTCTATTTTTAGTTTTTAAATGAACATTCATACTGTTCTCCATACTGGCTGTACCAATTTACACTCCCATTAACACTATAGGAGAGTTCCCTTGTCTCCACATCCTCTCCAGCATTTACTGTTTGTAGATTTTTAGATGATGGATTCTGACCAGTGTGAGGTGATACCTCATTGTAGCTTTGATTTGCATTTCTCTAATGATTAGTGATGTTGAGCATCCTTTCATGTGTTTGTTGGCAATCTGTATATCTTCTTTGGAGAAATGTCTTTTTAGAGCTTCTCCCCATTTTGACTGGATTGTTTGTTTTTTGATATTGAGCTGTATGAACTTTTTGTATATTTTGGAGGTTAATCCCTTGTCTGTTGCATTGTTTGCCAATATTTTCCTTCATTCTATACGTTGTCTTTTTGTTTTGCTTATGGCTTTTTTTTTGCTGTGCAAAAGCTTTTAAGTTTAATTAGGTCCCATTTGTTTACTTCTGTTTTTATTTCCATTACTGCAGGAGACAGATCCAAAAATATATTGCTGTAATTTATGTCAAATAGCGTCCTGCCTATGTTTTCCTCTAGGAGTTTTATAGCATTCTGTCTTACATTTAGGTCTCTAATCCATTTTGAGTTTATTTTTCTCTATGGTGTTAGAGAATGTTCCAATTTCATTCTTTTACATGTAGCTGTCCAGTTTTCCCAACACCACTTATTGAAGAGACTGTTTTTTCTCCATTGGATATTTTTGTCTTCTTTGTTGTAGATTAACTGACTGTATGTGCGTGGGTTTATTTCTGGGCTTTCTGTTCTGTTCTGTTGATGTATATTTCTATTTTGGTGCAAGTACCACACTGTTTTGATCAGTGTAGCTTTGTGTTATAGTCTGAGGTCAGGGAGCCTGATTCTTCCAGCTCTGTGTTTCTTTATCAAGATTGCTGTGGCTATTCAGGGTCTTTTGTGTTTCCATAAAATTTTAAAAATTTTTTGTTCTAGTTCTATGAAAAATGTTACTGGTAATTTGTTAGAGATTGCATTGATTCTGTAGGTTGCCTTGGGTAGTACAGTCTTTTTGACAATATTGATTCTTCCAATCCAAGAATACGATATGTCTTTCCATTTGTTTGTGTCATCTTCGATTTCTTTCATTAGTGTTTTATAGTTTTCAGAGTACAGCTCTTTTGGCCTGTTAGTTTTATTCCTAGGTATTTTATTCTCATTGATGAAATGGTAAATGGGATTATTTCATTAATTTCTCTTTCTGATCTTTCATTGTTAGTGTATAGAAATGCAACAGCTTTCTGTGTATTAATTTTGTATCCTGCAACTTTACCAAATTCATTGATGAGCTCTAGTAGTTTTCTGGTAGAGTCTTTAGGATTTTCTATGTATAGTATCATGTCATGTGCAAACAGTGACCGTCTTACTTCTTCTTTTCCAAGTTGGATTCCTTTCATTTCTTTTTCTTCTCTGATTGTTGTGGTTAGGACTTCCAAAACTATGTTGAATAAAAGTGGCAAGAGTAGACATCCTTGTCTTGTTCCTGATCTTAGAGGAAATGCTTTCAGATTTTCACTGCTGAGTATGATGTTAGCTGTGGGATTGTCATATATGGCCTTTAATGTTGCAGTAGTTTCCCTCTATGCCCACTTTCTGGAGAGTGTTTGTCACAAATAGATTTTGAATTGAATCAGAAGCTTTTTCTGCATCTATTGAGATGATCATATGGTTTTTATTCTTTGATATGTTAAAGTGGTTTATCACACTAATTTGTGGATATTAAAAAAATCATTGCATCCCTGAGATAAATTCCACTTGATCATGGTGTATGATCCTCTTATTGTGCTGTTGGATTCATTTTGCTAGTATTTTGTTGATGATTTTTGAATCTGTTCATCAGTGATATTGTTCTGTAATTTTCTTTTTTTTTGTGGTAACTTTGGTTTTGGTATTAGGATGATGGTGGTCTCATAGAATGAGTTTGGAAGTTTTCCTTCATCTGCAAGCTTCTGGAATAGTTTCAGAAAGGTAGGTGTTAACTCTTCTCTAAATGTTTGATAGTATTTGCCTGTAAAGCCATCTGGTCCTGGACTTTTGCTTGTTGGGAGTTTTAAAATCACAGATTCAATTTCAGTAATTGTAATTGGTCTGTTCAAATTTTCTATTTCTTCCTGGTTCAGTCTTTGAAGGTTGTACTTTTCTAAGAATATGTCCATTTCTTCTAGGTTGTCCATTTTATTCATGTAAAATTGCTTGTAGTAGTCTCTTATGATTCTCTGTATTTCTGTGGTGTCATTTGTAACTTCCCTTTTAATTTCTAATTTTATTGATTTGGGTCCTCTCCCTTTTTATCTTGATGAGTCTGGCTAAAGGCCTATCAATTTTGTTTATCTTTTCAAAGAACTGGGTTTTAGTTTCATTGATCTTTTCTATTATTTTTTAGTCTCTATTTTGTTTACTTCTGCTTTGATATTTATGATTTCTTTCCTTCTACTAACTTTGGGTTTTGTTTGTTCTTCTTTCTCTAGTTGCTTTATGTGTAACATTAAGTTGTTTATTTGAAATTTTTCTTGTTTCCTGAGGTAAGCTTGTATCGCTATAAGCTTCCCTCATAGAACTGCTTGTGTTTTGTCCCATAGGTTTTGGATCATCATGTTTCCATTTCCATTTTTCTCATTTTTAAAATTTCCTCTGACTAGTTCAGTTATCCATTGGTTGTTTAGTAGCATATTGTTTAGCCTCTATGTTTATGTTTTTTGCAGTTTCTTTCTTGTAGTTGATTTCTTTTTTTAAAATAGATTTATTTATATATTTTTTAAAATTTTGGCTGCATTGGGTTTTCATTGCTGTGCCTGGGCTTTCTCTAGTTCCGGTGAGCAGGGGGCTACTCTTCATTGTGGTGTGCAAACTTCTGATTGTGGTGGATTCTCTTGCTGCAGAGCATGGGCTCTAGGTGCTCGGGATTCAGTAGTTGTGGCACACGGGCTTTGTTGCTCCACAGCATGTGGGATCTTCCCAGAACAGGGCTCAAACCCATGTCCCCTTCATTGGCAGGTGGATTCTTAACCACTGAACCACCAGGGAAGTCCCTTGTAGTTGATTTCTAGTCTCATAGCATGGTCAGAAAAGATGCTTGATACAATTTCAGTTTTCATAAATTTACCAAGGCTTGCTTTGTGGCCCAGCATGTGATCTATCCTGGAGAATGTTCCACGTGCACTTGAAAAGAATGTGTATTCTGCTGCTTTCAGATGGAATGCTCTATAAATATCGATTAAGCCTATCTGTCTAATGTGTCATTTATGGCCAGTGTTTCCTTATTGATCTTCTGTCTGGTTGATTTGTCCATTGATGTAACTGAGGTGTTAATAATAACACACTATTATTGTGTTGCTCTCAATTTCTCCTTTTATGTGTGTTAACATTGCCTTATATGTTGAGGAGCTCCTATGTTGGGCGCATATATATTTACAATTGTTATATCTTCTTCTTGGATTGACCCCTTGATCATTATACAGTGTCCTTTGTCTCTTGTAACAGTCTTTAAAGTCTATTTTGATATGAGTATTGCTACTGCAGCTTTCCTTTGATTTCCATTTGCATGGAATATCTTTTTCCATCCCCTCACTTTCAGCCTGTATGTGTCCTTACGTCTGAAATGGTCTCTTGTAGACAGCATATATATGGGTCTTGTTTTTGTATCCATTCAGCCAGTCTATGTCTTTTGTTTGGAGCCGTTAATCCATTTACACTTAAGGTAAATACCAATATGTATGTTCTTATAGCCATTTTGTTAACTGTTTTGGATTTGTTTTTGTAGGTCTTTTTTCTTCCCTTCCTCTTTTGTTGTCATCTCTTGTGATTTGATGACTATCTTTAGTGTTATGTTTGGATTCCTTTTTTTGCTTGGGTGTGTTTCTCTATTATAGATTTTTGGTTTGCAGTTACCACGTGGTTTTGGTATAGCAGTGTATATATTTACAAGATTGTTTTAAATTGCTAATCTCTTAATTTCAAATGCATTTTCAATATCCTGCATTTGTACTCTCCTCATCTCATGATTGCTGGTTTTGATATCATATTTGTGTGTGAATGGTTTCCTACCTTAGAGTATGTTTGCCTTTACTGGTGGGCTTTCCCATTCGTAATTATCTTTTTTCTAGTTGTGACCTTTTCTTTTCTGCCTAGAGTAGTTCCTTTAGCATTTGTCATAAGCTGATTTGGCAGTCCTGAATTCTTTGAGCTTTTGCTTGTCTGTAAAGCTTTTGATTTCTCCATGGAATCTAAATGAGAGACTTTCTGGGTAGAGTATTCTTGGTTGTAGGTTTTCCCCTTTCATCACTTTAAGTATACTGTGCCACTCCCTTCTGGCCTGCAGAATTTCTGCGAAAAATCAGCTGATAAGCTTATAGAAGTCCCCTTATATGTTATTTGTTGCTTTTCCCTTGTTTTTAATATTTTCTCTTTATCTTTAATTTTTGTGAATTTGATTACTCTGTATTTCTGCATGTTCCTCCTTGGGTTGATCCTGTATGGTATTCTCTGTGCTTCCTGGACTTGGGTGACTGCTTCCTTTCCAATGTTAGGGAACTTTTCAGCTTTTATGTCTTCAGATATCTTCTCAGGCTCTTTTTCTCTCTGTTCTCCTTCTGGGACCCCTATAATGTGAATGTTGTTGCAGTTAACGTTGTCCCAGAAGTTTCTTTAACTGTCCTAGTTTCTTTTCATTCTTTTTTCTTTATTCTGTTCCATGGCTGTGATTTCCACCACTCTGTCTTCCAGCTCACTTATCCGTTCTTCTGCCTCATTTATTCTGGTAATGATTCCTTCTAGTGTACTTTTCATTTCACTTATTTTGTTGTTCAACTCTGTTTTGTTGTTCTTTATTTTTGCTAATTCATTGTTAAAAACGTCTTGTAACTTCTCACTCTGTGCATCCATTCTTTTCCCAAGTTCTTGGATCATCTTTACAATCATTACCCTGAACTCTTTCTTGAGTAGATTCCCTAGCTCCATGTCACTTATTTGTTCTTCTGGGGGTTTATCTTTTTCTTTAATCTAGAACATATTCCTCTACTGTCTCATTTTGTCTAGACTTCTATTTGTATTTTTATGTATGTGGAAGGTTAGTTCTGTTTCTTGGTCTTGGAGAAGTGGCCTTGTGTAGGGGGTGTCTTATGTGTCCCAGCAGTACACTCCCCTCTCATCACCGAAGGGCCAGGGACAAGCTAGTCCCAGGGTAGCTTCTGACCTGTGTTTGCAGACTCAGTTCCACAAGCTGTGGGACTGTATATTTCTTGCCTCTGGTGTCTGTCCCCTGGTGGGTGAGGCTGGTCTAGAGGCTTGTGTAGGCTTCCTGATAGGAGGGACCAGTGCCTGCCCACTGGTGGGTGGATTTTGGTCTTGGCCCTCTGGTGGGCAGGGCCATTTCAACGGATGTGTCTAGAGGTGGCTGTGGGCTCAGGAAGTCTTTAGGAAGCCTGTCTGTTGATGGGTGGACTGTGTTCCCTCTCTGTTGGTTGTTTGGCCTGAGGCATCATAGCACTGGAGCCTAGAGACTGTTGGGTGAGGCCAGGTCTTGGTGCTAATTTCCCAAGCAAGATATTAGCCTTCATATTAGTACTCCCGGATATGTTCACCACCAGCTTTTATGTCCCAAGAGAGAGCCACATCCACACACACCCCCCTCCCTAGGTGATTCTCCAAGGCCAGCATGTAGGTCTGGCCCAGGCTCCTATGACATCACTGATTTTGCCCTGGGTCCCAGTGTGCACAAGACCTGTGTGTGTCCTCCAAGATTGGGGTCTCTGTTTCTCCCAGTCCTGTGGAACTCCTACAGTCAAGATCTGCTTGCCTTCAAAGCCAAATGCTCTGGGGGCTCCTCCTCCTGATTCCAGACCCCCAAGGCTGGGAAAGCCTGATGTGGGGCTCAGAACTCTGACTCCCATTGGAGAACTTCTGTGTTATAATTATTCTATAGTTTGTGGGTTGTCCAACCAGGGGTAAGGGATTTGATTAGATCACGAGTGCATCCCTCCTACCATCTCATTGTGATTTCTTATTTGTCTTTGGATGTAGAATATCTTTTCTGGTAGGTTCCAGTCTGTTTTATTGATGGTTGTTCAGCAGTTAGTTTTGATTTTGCTGTTCTTGTTCTCATGGGAGGAGGAGAGCTCAAAGTCTTCTATTCCGCCATCTTGTCTTCTCTCCTAGTGAACAACCCTGAGGGTGGACAGGGTAGCACCCACTGTGTAGTCTGTCAGGTGTCTCATCCCACTTGGGAGCCTCACCAGCAGCTCTGCTGTGAAGCCTTTCACATTTATTTCAAGGCAGGTATAGTGATGTGAACCCTCTCTACTTTTATTTGTCTGGGAAAGCCTCTGTTTCTCCTTCATATCTGAAAAATAACTATACTGAATATTCATGGCTGGGACTTTCTTTCAACACTTTGAATATATCATTTATTTACACTATCCTGGCCTGTACAATTTCTGCTGAGAAATCCACTGATAGCTAGTGGAGGTTACAATCATTTTCTCCCTTGCTGCTTTTAGGATTCTCTCTTTGTCTTTGATTTTTGAAGTTTTATTATAATGTGTCTTGAAGAAGTTTGTTTTACATGGAGATAAAGGAGTGATCTATTAGCTATATAAAACTTGGATGTCCAAGTCAACCCCCAGGTTTGGGAAATTTTCAGCTATTATCGGTATTTCTTTAAGTAAACTTTCTGCCCCCTTTTCCCTCTCTTCTCCTCTGGTACTGCAATTATTCTAATATTTGTATGTTTGAGTTTCCCATTGATCATGTAGACTTTCTTTGTTATTTTTTCATTCTTTTTGTTGTTGTTGCTCTCCTTTGACTGAGTTATTTCAAAGTACCTATACTCAGTGATTCTATCTTCCATTTGGTCTGTTCTGCTGTAGATGTTCTCTATTGCATTTTTTATTTCATTCATTGAATTCTTTAGCTCTAGAATTTCTGTTTGGTTCTTTTTCATGATATCTATCTCTTTGTTAAACTTTTCATTTGGTTTGTGTATTCTTTTCATGATTTTATTTAATTGCCTTTCTGTGTTATCTTGTAGCTCATTTTTAATTCTTCATCAACTAGATCACAGAATTCCATGTCCTTGAGTTTGGTTATTAGAGGATTATTATCATGTTTTGGTTATCACATGTTTCCTTGATCCTTTGTGCTCCTTGGAATTTTCCACTGTTGTTATCACAATTTGAATGAGCAGACATTTCTTCAAGTCTTTACTGATTGTCTTCGGGGGAGATATTTTTCTTTGGTTTTGCTTATATCTGAGATTTTCTCCAACCTAGTATGGATATGCCTGCTCCACACTTCTTATTCCCTCTTGTGACAAAATTCTTATGTTTTTATGTCTTTTTAATGTTTACAACTCACTAGGTTGGCTACCTGAAACCTCTCTTTATTTTCCAGAAGTTGGACTATGGCTCTGATTTGTGATTTCTGCCATGCCCACAGAACCTGGCCTGATATTCTGATCACATTCCCTATTTACTGGAGCTCATTCTCATTGCTGCACTCAGGAGCATGCACAAGGAGCTGGCCACAGAGCGGGGGGATATGTGGGTTCAGCACTCAGGGTGTTGGGAATACCCACAGGCCATGCAGGGAGATCTTTGGGTGGAGATCTTCCAGTGGTTCATGGGAGGGCTTCCTGCAGGAGTCCTGAACACAGACAGTAGGAACCATCCCTTTTTAATGCTCTTTGATATTCTTATCTGCCTCTTTTCCTATCCCCTCCCTACCCTAGTCATGGAGGTCCTGCCATAGTATTATGGGTGTTGCTGAAGAGGAACTTCAGTTGCTTCACGCACAGCTGTGGTAGCTGGACATTCACGCACTTCTCTCCTTTTCCCTACAAGAGAGATCACCACCATTAGCTGGTTTAGCCCTGCTCTGTGTCACCTTGAGAAAGAGGCAGCACTGGCAAAGTTCCTCTTACCCTCTTCAGTACAGCCACACTCATATTTTTTTGTTTGCTCTGACAGAGTGCTAGAATATCTCCTCAGGCAGGCTGGACTTCTACAAAGCCTCTCTTGTTCATAGCTGTCTGTCCAGGTCAGCACTCTCCAGGTTTTCCTCAACCATGTCCAGGAGGGGTGGGGTGAGCTCACCAGCTTCTACTGTTTCTGTGGATGAAATTCCTCCTAGGCCCCTTGGAGTATGGTGTTAGATCCTGCAACTTTCACAAAGGTGTATTTACTTTGGGATGGATGCCAATGTTTTGTCGTTAAAAGGGGAACAAAAAGGAGAGACATCTTACACAATCCTGATGTTAGTATCACACCCCCTGCCCATTTTTTAATCAGACAGTTTTGTTTTTTGCTATTGAGTTGTAGGAGTTACTAATATTTTTGGATATTAACCCCTTATCAGATACTTGATTTGCAAATATTTTCTCCTTTTCCATAAGCTGCCTTTTCATTTTGTTGATGGTTTCCTTTGCTGTGCAGAAGCTTTTTGTTTGATGTAGACCCACTTATTTATTTTTGCTTTTGTTGCTTTTTGCTTAGGGTGTCAAATCCAAAAAGATCATTGCCAACACCTATGTCAAGGAGCTTATGCCTATTTTCCTTCTAGGAGTCATGGTTTTTGGTCTTTTTTCAAGTCTTAAAAACATTTTGAGTTGATTTTGGTGTATGGTGTAAGATAGGGTCTAGTTTCATTCTTTTGCGTGTGCCTGACCAGTTTGGCCAACATCATTTATTGCAGAGACTATTCTTTTCCCATTGTGTATCCTTAGCTCCTTTCTCATAAATTAATTGACCACATATGCATGAGTTTATTTCTGGGCTTTCTATTCTGTATATTCTTCACTACTTTGTCATAAATTAAATGATCATATATGAGTGGGTTTATTTCTGCTCTGTATACTGTTCCATTGATCTGTGTCTCTGTTTTTAATGTCAATACCATGCTGTTTTGATTATTATAGCTTTGTAATATATGTTGAAAACAAAAAGTGTGATGCATCCACAATTGTTCTTTCTCAAGACTGTTTTGATTATTTGAATCTTTTGTTGTTCCATACGAATTTTAGAATTGTTTTACTACTGTGAAAAATGCGATTGGGATTTTGATAGGGATTGCACTGAATTTGTAGATCGCTTTGGGTAGTATGGACATTTTAACAACATGAATTCTTCCAGTCCATGAGCACAGAATACCTTTCCACTTATTTGAATCTTCTTCAATTTCTTTCATTAGTGGCTTACAGCTTTCAGTGTATAGGTCTTTAATTTCCTTGGTTAAATTTATTCCTAGGTATTTTACTCCTTTTAATGCCATTGTAAATGGGATCTTTTTTAAAATTCCTATTTCTGATAGTTCATTATTATTAGTGTATAGAAACATGACAATGTTTGTATATTGATTTTGTATCCTGCAAGTTTACTGAATTTATTTATTAGTTCTGACAGTTTTTGGTGAGTCTTTTGGATTTTATATGTATAATATGAAGTCATCTGTGAAGAGAGACAGTTTTATTACTTGCTTTCTAATTTGGATGTATTTTATTTATTTTTCTTGCCTGACTGCACTTTCTAGGACTTCCAGTTTTATTTTAAGTAGGTGTGGTGAGAGTGGGCATCCTTATCTTGTTTCTGATATTAGAGGAAATGCTTTCAGCCTTTCATCATTGAATATAATGTTAGATGTGGACTTGTCATATTTGGCCTTTATTATGTTGAGGTACATTCCCTCTATACCCAGTTTATTGAGAGCTTTTATTATCATGAATGACTGTTTTTTTAAATGCTTTTTAAGCATCTATTTGATTTCTATTATTAATTTTGTTAATGTTGTACCCCATTGATTGATTTGTGTATGTTTAACCATCCTTGCATCCCAGGGATTAATCCCACTTGACCATGGTATATAATCCTTTTTAATGTATTGTTGAATATGGTTTGCTGTTTTGTTAAGGGCTTTTGCATCTGTGTTCATCAGAGATATTGGCCTGTAGTTTTATTTTCTTGTAGTGTCCTTGTCTGATTTTGGTATCAGGGTATGCAGGCTTCATAAAATAATTTTGGAACAGTTCTCTCCTCTTCTACTTTTTGGAAGAGTTTGACAGGAGTTGATATTAGCTCTTCTTTAAATGTTTAATGGAATTCACCAGTGAAACCATCTGGTCCCAGACTTTTTTGTTTGTTGTGACATTTTTGATAACTGATTTAATCTCCTTACTGGTTATTAGTCTGTTCAGATTTTCTATTTCTTTGTGATTCAGTCTTGGTAGGTTGTATGTTTCTAGGACTTTACTTCTTTTAGGTGGGTTGTTTGTGAACATAAAATTGCATATAGTGGTCTATCATAATCCTTTGTATTTCTATGGTATCAGTTGTATTGACTTCTCTTTCATTTCTAATTTTATTCATCTGAGTTCTCTCTCTTTCTTCTTGATAAGTCTAGCTTAAAGTTTGTCAATTTTGTTTATCTTTTCAAAAACCAGCTACTAGTTTCATTGATTTTTTTCTATTTTTATTTTAGTGTCTATTTCATTTATTTCTGCTGTAACCTTTGTTATTTCCTTCCTTCTTAATTTTGAGCTTAGTGTGTCTTTTTTTCTAGTTCCTTGAGATGTAAAGTTAGGCTATTTACTTATGCTTTTTTGTTTCTAAATGTGTGCATTTATAATTATGAACTCTCTAATTGCTTTTGCTGCATCCCATGAATTTTGTTATGTTTTATTTCCATTTTCATTGGTCTCAAGATATTTTTAATTTCTTTTTGATTTCCCATGTATTGTCCAGGAGCATGTTGTTCAATCTACACATATTTGTGAATTTTCCAGTTTTCTTCTTGTAATTGACTTCTAGTTTCATGCCATTGTGATCAGAAAAGATGCCTGATATGATTTCAACCTTTTTAAATTAATTAAGACTAATTTTATGGCCTAACATACCATCTTTTTAGGAAAATGTTTCACGTGAGCTTTAGATGAGTGTGTATTCTGCAGCTGTGGATGAAATGTTCTATACATGTCTGTTAAGTTTATTTGGTCTAATATGTTATTTAAGTATAATAAAAGTGGGACATTGAAGTCTGTTAATACTTGCTTTATATATTGAGGTGACCCTATGTTTGGTGCATAAATATTTACAAATATTATATCCTCTTGTTGGATTGACCCCTTTACCATTGTGCAATGACCTTCTTTTGTCTCTTATTACAGTCTTTGTCTTAAGGTGTACTTTGTCTGATATAAGTAACACTGCCCCAGCTTTCCTTTGGTTTCCATTTGCATGGAATATCTTTTTCCATCCCTTAACTTTCAGTCAGTGTGTATTCTTACATCTGAAGTGAATCTCTTGTAGGCAGCATATAGTCTCGTCTTTTTTTTTTTTTAAATCCATTTAGCCACTCTATCCTTTAATTGGAGAATATAGTCCATTTACTTAAAAGAATTATTAGTAGATATGGACTTATTGCCATTAAAAGATTATTTTCTATCTGTTTTGTAGTTCTTCTTTTCCTTTCTTCTTCTCTTGCTATCTTCGTTTGTGATTTGATGATTTTCTGTTCCTTTCTCTCTCTCTTTTTCTTCTGGGAGCCCAGTGATGCATATATTGGTCTCTTTTGATGATGTCCCATAGATCCCTTAAGCCATCTCAACTCTTTCTTTTTTTTCTTTTTTTGAATTTTTTAAAAATTTTAAATTTTATTTTTTTTTTTGGCTTTTGGCTGCATTGGGTCTTCGTTGCTGCGTGCGGGCTTTCTCTAGTTGCAGTGAGTGGGGGCTACTCTTCGTTGCAGTGCACGGGCTTCTCATAGCAGTGGCTTCTCTTGTTGCAGAGCACAGGCTCTAGGCTTGCAGGCTTCAGTAGTTGTGGCATGCAGGCCCAGTAGTTGTGGTGCATGGGCTTAGTTGCTCTGTGGCATGTGGGAGTTTCCTGGACCAGGGATCAAACCCATGTCCCCTGCATTGGCAGGCAGATTCTTAACCACTGTGCCACCAGGGAAGTCCCTTTTTTTTTTTAAAGTGCATCAAATCTATACTTTATTTACAAGCAAACTGAAACTGAAGCATTAATAAATTTTGTTTTCCTAGAAATTTAGCACTATTATCCTTGGACAATAATTGCTTTGCTTAATACCTTTCGGTATTTCACAATATTGGGCAACACCTTAATTTCAAGATGCTTAGCAATAATAATGTTATTAATAATATAACTTAAAATTTCACATTTGCTATGTTAAGACACTTTATACAATATCTATTATCCATAACTTTATTAAGATATAATTGACATATAACATTGTGTTACTTTCAGGTGTACAATATAATGACTTGGTATTTGTATATTGCAAAATGCTCACCACAATGAGTCTAGTTTATATCCATCACCACTCAAGTTACAATTCTTTTCTTATAATGAGACCATTTAAGATCTACTCTCTTAGCAATTTTCAAACATACAAGATTATTGTTAACTATAGTCAGCATGCTGTACATTATATCCTGATGACTTATCTATTTCATAACTGGAAGTTTATACCTTTTGACAACTTTCACTAAAACTATTGACCACCCACCCCCTGCCTCTGGCAAACACCAGGTTTGTTCTATCTATGAAGTTCAGGGGTTTTTTTTTGAGAGTCTTCATATAAATGATATCATATGGTAATTGTCTTTGTCTGAATTATTTCACTTAGCGTAATGCCCTCAAAGTCTGTTCATGTTGTCACAAATGGCAATATTTCCTTTTTATGGCTGAATAATATTCCATTGTATATATATTCCATGTTTTTCCTATCCATTCATTCATCATCGATGGACACTTAGGTTGCTTCCATGTCTTGGCTATGGTGAATAATGCTTCAATCAATGAACAAGGGGATGCATAGATTTTTTGAAGTAGTTAGCGTTTGGATTGTGTTGGGGCCTATGGCTAGTGTGTCAAATTAAAATTATGCAGATTTGACCTGCTGAATAAGGAGGCACAAACTAGTCACATGGGGTCAGAAGGGAGCTCCCTCAACATCCAGGCTCCCACCTTGGGAATGTGAAAACTCCAGCACCATTTTGATTGAAGGCACAGTTCCAATACACTCATACAAAGGAATAAATTTGTTACTTACAGATCCCAGAGATGGGGGGAGGGGGTACAGTGAGCTGGAGGAAGGACTGTCCTTGCCAGGTCATGAGCAAGTGAGAGCTGGAGAGCAGGGGAGCAACATCTTATGGCGTGGTTGGCGCAGCAGACAGTAACTTTTTGTGGGCTCAATTCTAAGTGGTTATTTTTAAATGTGCCTCAGGAAAAGCAGAGCAGGAACTTGTGGCAGGAATCCTAAGTGCCGGTCTTTATCTAAATGTCCAGACTCTGGGTGTAAGCAGGGCTTTCACGTTGCAAAATGCCTAGGCAGCAGCTAAGAATATCTGTGTTCTCAGCACAATTGACCCCATGATGCCTGGGCTTTAGTCTAGGAAAAATCATGGGCACTGTCTGGTTGGTGGAGATATTAAAAGCCACTGGTCAGGTTTTGGCACCCAGTGTATAAAACATTAGAGAAAAACCAAAGTGCTAGTCAGCAATATCAATAGACAAATGATAGTCTAAAGTCTTGTCCATAACCATCCCTCCCATTTGTCGGGGTCCGGCCAAGAAATAAGTCAAAGACGTTTGTAAGCTAAGGTAGATATTTGAATAAAAACAGGTGAGATTATGGAATACTTTTACTTGTTGGTCCATCTGTAGTAGATTTGTCTGAATTTGTCCAGAATTATCAATATAGGAGCAGCAGGCAGTGCCCTTTACAGCACATACACCTCCTTACTGGGCCAGTCAGTAAACTAGAGCTAAACCATTATCCAAAACTTTCTGTGCTAAAGAATCATGCTGTTACTACACATTATTATCCTGCTGGTGAGAGAATCAATGGTAAAGCATGGTTTGCTTGTGGAACACACATTTTGCATCTCTAGTGTCTAAATTTGCATCAGGATCACACACATTCTGTTGTGTGGGCTTTGCAAGTTTGAAGTGAAGGGTTTCACACTTGTGTCCAAAGGTTAAAATCTGTAGTTTAACACCAGTGTTCACTGTTTAGTTGTTCCTTGTGAATATTATATTGACCAAATTTGCAGCATGTAGAGAATACCTTCTCTGCAAGACAACTGAAGGAGATGTGGGCACCACACCCATTTTTCAGTCTGCCCTTAGGGATCGTGGGTTCTTAAGATAAAAGTTTCAGGGAGAAAATAGAGTCTCCTTATGGTCCTCTTTCTCTCTCACACACACACACACACATACAACTTGGGACTTACATTGCCTGTAAGGCTCAATAAGTAAATTGGGGAAGATGGAATTTGTCACTTTGCTTAAAGAAACATAATTATTTTAAAATGACAAATGGTCCCTTTGCCAATAAATGATTTATGTCTTAGCAAAAAAAACAAAACAAAACAAAACAGAATCATGCTGTTCATTAAGGCTGGGCTTCAGTGTCCCAGTCCAGTGCACTTGGCCAGGGCAGCTCACAGGTAGGGGTTGGCCCATGCAGCAGCAACTAACCCATCTCGTGAGGGCCCATAGCAGACCTACTCCCAACATAAGGGGGATGAACACCACACACTTTGACATGAGGGGCCAGAAAGAGAGATGGATTGGGGGTCCCGTTCAGTGATTTGTGAGGGTCATCCCAGGGAGACTAAAGTGCACTGGTGTGAACAGACAGGACTCCCGGAGGGCCTGCATGGAGGCAGAGGCATTGGAGTTCAAGGGGAGAAGTGCAGGTGGAGAACCACATGTGTGTGGCAGCCCCAGGTCCCGACCCACAGGGGACACCAACTGCTTGATCGGGAAAGCCCAAGTAAGTTGGGGTTCCCCCAGGGTGGCTGGACCTGGAGGCCCCAGGACGATGGGGATTGTGCTCCTTGGGATAAGGTGTGGGTGACACTCCTCAAGGAGGTGTTGGTGCCGGGCAGATACAGAGGACTGTAGAGGGAACGTAAGGGGTCTTGCCAGGTGCCACATACTGTGTTGCAAAGTGTCCTGTGTGGGAGCAGTTGGGCACCACAGAGAGCAGCCACCAAGTGATAAGAACATGTGGGGCACCTTCTGATGGGCAAACAGGAGCAGGGTCAATAAATCATCCAGGTGGCCCACTAACTAGGGAAAAGAAACAGCAATTACAGAAGCCCTGAAAATGAGCTCTGGTTTCTGCCCATTGTATAAACTAAGAAGACTATTCTATTAGAGGGTTTGAATGGGAGGATTGTGAAGCCCTGAGTGGTGATGGTGGGAAAGGGTCCTCCGGGGTGGTGTAGAGAGGTGGCCCTGGGGCTGTGGTCCTGGAGGGTGTGGGGGGCTGTGATGGTGGCAGCCTCTGCAGCCGGGGAGGGGGTCCTCCCAACAGAAATTAACTTACTAATCCCCAGGAGGGCGTATAAGGCAGACCAGTCTCATGGGTGTGGTGTGGGCAACAACTAGATGAAGTGTTCCAGGGGCGCCGTGAGGGTGTGAGACTGGACACAGACCTTGGCCTTCTGCAGCTCAAAGGTACATGAAAGAGCAGCCTGGAGGTCATGGTACCAAGTCACGCTTGAGAGGCAAGCCTTGTGCTGAGCAAGGGGGCCTCGGGGTAAACACAGACTGAACTTTGTCAGCAGGGAACTTAGATAAACGAGTGTTCAGTTAGGCACCCAAGTCCCAGGTCTGCCCGCCATCCTCACCCACCACGTCTTCTGCTGCAGTGAAGGTGGCAGAGGCTGCTTTCGGGGTGCAGCTGTGTCCTGCAGCATCTAGGCTGGGGCACAGCCATGGCCAGCGTTGTCCTAGGTGGAGGGGGTGGCTGCACCCAGAAGGGGAGCTGTGGGGCTCAGGGCTCTAACAGAATTGTTGAGATTTGGGCTGCTCTGATTCAGGTTTGCTCGCACCATCAGTAGGATCTGTTGGTATCACAGCATTTCAGTGAACTTGGGAGGTCCTCAGGGGGCACATCTCACAGATGATTGGGCAGTGTTCTCCTCGAAGGTATGAGGTCTCCATCCATAAATAGTAAAGTTTGGAGACATAGGTGCAGACTTGGTTTAAAGAAAATGTAGTTATATGGTCCTGACAAGCTAGTGCTTGGTGCTATGTTACCAGAGATGGTAACATAAGACTATCAGTCAATTTGAGTTGAAATTAGGGCCAGGTAATGGCCAGTGCCCAGAGGTCAGGATGTGACTGTTTGGGCAGGACTGGCGGCCTTCAAGCATTTGTGTCATTGCACCCATTTAAGATGGGTCACAGCTCACTGGTGGCCTCCTCCAAGAGGGGTCAGGCCAAGTGTTGTGGTCCTGTCACCACGATGTCATTTTCTAATGTTGCTGGTGCCAGCCAACACTGACTGCCTCTTTTGCCCTTTAGAGATTCACACCACTCCCTCAATGGGTCCAGGTACAATTACTTCCCCTTCTTGTTGGAAAGTACATTTAGGATAAGTGAGCTAAAGCCACTGCGTATTGGAATTTCAGCTGGAATTTATTTGCATATCAAGCAGGTAACTGTGGTCCAGCAGTAGCGTGGTGGTGTGAGGACAGCGGTGGCCATATGGCCTAGAGTTTGAAGTGGTAAGTGCCTCTAAGCAGCAGGGAAGTCCAGCTAGGAGTCCACTTAATGCCCTATAACTTAAGGAGCAAGGATTTTGGAAGACCACTGCGGTGTTCAGTAGCACCTGAGGCGTGCAGCTGGTGTGGCAGGTCTGCGCTGTGCCCTGTGTGTGGTAGCCAGCTGAGAACAGCCTCTCTGTTTGTGACAGTCCTAGGGACCCACAGATGCGAGCTCCACCAGCCACCAGAGGAGGTGACCAATGGTTTTCCCCTGGGCAGCAGCCACAAAATCCAGGGCCCCAGACACAGGTACCAGCTCCCCCAAGAGATACTGGCGCTCTGGAGCATGGCAGAGGGAAGGGTGGAGATAGTGCCCAGTGCCCTCTGAGACCTTGGAGAGATTACAGGCAGTCCATAGAGGTGTGTTAATTAGAGGCCTTCCCCTCAGGCCACAGCTGTGAAGATGAGCTAACAGGCCCCCTTCACAGAAAGACTGGGCATCTCTATTTCCTCTCTGCTGTGCCCAGGGTGTGGTAGTCAGTTAAGAACCTTTCTCTGTTACAGACCTGGGGACCCATGACTGTAATCCCTGCTGACCACCAGACCCAGGTGATCTGGAGGGTCCCTTGGGCAGCAGCCACAAAACACAGGGCATGAGATGAAGGTCCAAGCTCCTTTCCAGGAGACACCTACCAGCTGGAGAAGGCAGAGGGCAGTGCAAAGATGGCACCCACAGGCCTCTGTCTTTGGAGAGTATTTCAATAGGCTCCTAGATGTGCGTGTTAAATTAGATGCCGGCCCCTCTGGCTGATGCTTTAAGATATACAAGTAAGCCTCTTTCACAAAATGTCTGGGAACTTTTCACTCAGCTGCCTCTGCACTGGGCCCTGAGATGGGTGAGTCCACGTGAGTCCTTTAAGGGCTGTTTCTCAGTTCCCCATAGCCTTGTAGGTCTTGTGGACACAAGCTCCCTTGGCTTTCAAAACTAGATGTTTGGGGGACTTGTCTCTCAGTCAAGTTGGGGTACCCGATGTGAGGTTCAAGCCCTTCCTTCCTCAGGGAGAAGCTCAGGTTTGTAAGTTCCCTCTCAATTGTTGGTCATGGCACCAGGTTGGTGTTTATGGCAAAATTGTGCCTCAGCTTCTCCTACCCACTT
This sequence comes from Globicephala melas, assembly GCF_963455315.2. NCBI lineage: Eukaryota > Metazoa > Chordata > Mammalia > Artiodactyla > Delphinidae > Globicephala > Globicephala melas. Next base: position 58,925,666 of record NC_083324.2, read on the forward strand.
CGATGTGGGATTTTTCTCATTTAACCAGAGTCAGCCAGCTAGATTTTGGAGTTCTTTTCAGAGGAAATTTTTCCATATGTAGCTGTAGATTTGGCATATACAAGGGAAGAGGTGAGTTCAGAACACTCCTATGTCACCATCCTGAACCTGACTCCTATCTCTGCTTTTTTTCATTGTTTCTTCTTGCTTCTCTGGTTGGATGAATTCCACTGCCCTGATTACATGTTCACTGATCCTTTCTTCCCACTTGATCTAGTCTGCTGTCGAACGGCTCTATTACAGTTCAGTTGTTTTCTTCAGCTTTCTGATTTCTGTTTGGTACTTTTCTTATGTTTTTTAACCATTTGTAGAAAATCTCACTTTGTTCACACATTGTTCTTCAGACCTTGGTGAGCATCTTTATGACCGTGATTTTGAAGTCTTTATCAGGTCTTTATCACTTATCTCCATTTCATTAAGGTTTGTTTCTGGAGTGTTATCTTGGCCTTTTATTTGGAACATATTCCTCTGTTTCTTCACTTTTCTTGACTCTCTGCGTTGATTTCAATGCATCAGATTAAACACCCACCTGTCCCAGTCTTGACAGAGTGGTCTCCTGCAGGAGAATAACCTTATCATTCAACCCAGTCTCACCTTTCAGTTATCTCTCAAACCTTTGTGATTGTCTAAGCAGACTATTTTATTTTAGAGGCTCCCAGTAGTTGAGGCTGTACCAAAACCTGTCAGTGTCCCAAAGAGGAGTATCTCAGTCAGCACCTAGATTTAGACTGAGTGGAAACCAGACCCTCTGGCAGAAGTTATCAAGTATGCATATAAACCACTTTCAGGGAAAAACCAGGAAATGGTGATTTCTTTCTACTCTCTCTGTGCTGAGCCCTGGGGATACAGCTGGTTAAGAGCTGTTTCTTTGTTTATTGAAGTCCTGTAGGACCCAGAAGTGCAAGCCTTCTGGCCACCAGAGCCAGGTGATCAAAGATTGTGTCCCTTGGTGGCAGCTACAAAACCCAGGGCCCCAGACATGTGCACAAGCTCCTTCCAGGGTGTGGAGGAAAAATGTCACCTGCCATATCAATAAACAAAGGATGTTGCATCCTATATCCTGTATGAGAGTCCCATACAGGATAAACCCTAGGAAAAAACACACCAAGACACATATTAATCAAACTAACAAAAATTAAATTCAAAGAAAAAATATTAAAAGCAGCAAGAGAAAAAAAATAACATAGGAATAACCTATGGAATAACAAAAAATAACAGAGGAATCCCCATAAGGTTATCAGATAATTTTTCAGCAGACACTCTGCAGGCCAAAAGGGAGTAGCAGAATATACAAAAAGTGATGAAAGAGAAAAACCTACAACCAAGATTACTCAACCCAGTAAGGATCTCATTCAGATTTGACAGAGAAATCAAATGCTTTTCAGACAAGTAAAAGCTAAGAGAATTCAGCACCACCAAACTAGCTTTACAACAACTGCTAAAGAAACTTCTCTAAGCGAGAAACACAAGAGAAGAAAAAGACCCACAGAAACAAACCCAAAACAATTAAGAAAATGGTAATAGGAACATACCTATTGATAATAACCTTGAATGTAAATGGATTAAATGACTGAACCAAAAGACACAGACTGGCTGAATGGATACAAAAACAAGACCCATATATATTCTGTCTACAAGAGACCCACTTCAGACCTAGGGACACATACAGACTGAAAGTGAAGGGATGGAAAAAGATATTCCATGAAAATAGAAATCAAAAGAAAATTGGAGTAGCAATACTTGTATCAGATACAATAGACTTTAAAATAAAGACTGTTGCAAGAGATAAGGAGGGACACTACATAATGATCAAAGGATCAATCCAAGAAGATATAACACTTATAAATGTTTCTGCACACAACATAGGAGCACCTCAATAAGTAAGGCAAATGCTAACAACCATGAAAGGAGAAATTGACAGTAACACAATAATAGTAGGGGACTTTAACACCCCACTTACACCAAAGGACAGATCATCCAAGTAGAAAATAAATAAGGAAACACAAGCTTTAAATGACACAATAGACCAGATAGGTTTAATTGATATTTATAGAACATTCCACCCAAAAGTGGCAGAATACACTTTCTTCTCAAGGGCACATGGAACATTCTCCAGGATGGATCACATCTTGGGTCACAAATCAAGCCTTGGAAACTTTAAGAAAGTTAAAATCTTATCAAGCATCTTTTCTGACCACAATGCTATGAGATTGTAAATTAATTACAGAAAAATAAACTGTAAAAAACACAAATACATGGATGCTAAACAGTGCACTACTAAATAACCAAGAGATCACTGAAGAAATCAAAGAATAAATTAAAAAATACATACAAACAAATGACAATGGAAACATGATGACCCAAAACCTATGGGACAGAGCAATAGCAGTTCTAATAGAGAAGTTTACAGCAATTCAATCTAAACTCAAGAAACAAGAAAAACCTCAAATAAACAATCTAACTCTACAGTTAAAACAACTAGAGAAAGAAGAACAAAGAAAACCCAAAGTCAGTAGAAGGAAAGAGATCATAAAGATCAGAACAGAAATAAATGAAATAGAAATGAAGAAAACAAGAGCAAAGATCAATAAAACTAAAAGCTAGTTCTTTGAGAAGATAAACAAAATTGATAAACCCTTAGCCAGACTCATCAAGAAAAAAAGGGAGAGGACGCAAATCAATAAATTTAGAAATGAAAAAGGAGAAATCACAACTGACACCGCAGAAATACAAAGGATTCTAAGAGACTACTACAAACATCTATATGCCAATAAAATGGACAACCACAAAGAAATGAACAAATTCTTGGAAAGGTACAATTTTCTAAGACTGAACCAGGAAGAATTAGAAAATATAAACAGACCTATCACAAGTAATGAAATTGAAAATGTAATTAAAAATCTTCCAACAAACAAAAGTCCAGGACCAGATGGCCTCACAGGTGAATTCTATCAAACATTTAGAGGAGAGCTAACACTGATCCTTCTCAAACTCTTCCAAAAAACTGCAGAGGGATAAACACTCCCAAATTCATTCCATAAAGCCAACATCACTCTGATACCAAAACAAGAAAAAGATATAACAAAATAAGAAAATTATAGACCAATATCACTGATGAACATAGATGCAAACATCCTGAACAAAATACTAGCAAACAGAATCCAGCAACACATTAAAAGGGTCATACACCATGATCAGGTGGGGTTTATCCCAGGGATGCAAGGATTCTTCAATATATGCAAATCAATCAATGTGATACACCATATTAACAAATTAAGTAATAAAAACCATATGATCATCTCAATAGATTCAGAAAAAGCTTCTGACAAAATTTAACACCATTTATGATAAAAACTCTCCAGAAAATGGGCATAGAGGGAACCTACCTCAACACAATAAAGGCCATATATGACAAACCCACAGCAAGGATCATACTCAATGGTAAAAAACTGAAAGCATTTCCACTAAGATCAGGAACAAGACAAGGATGTCCACTCTTGCCACTCTTATTCAACATAGTTTTGAAAGTTCTAGCCACGGCAGTCAGAGAAGAAAAAGAAATAAAAGGAATACAAATTGGAAAAGAAGAAGTAAAACTATCACTGTTTGCAGATGACATGATACTATACATAGAAAATCCTAAAGATGCCAACAGAAAACTACTAGAACTAATCAATGAATCTGGTAATGTTGCAGGATACAAAATTAATGCACAGAAATCTCTGGCATTCCCATACACCAGCAATGAAAAATCAGAAAAAGAAATTAAGGAAACACGACCATTTACCATTGCAACAAAAAGAATAAAATACTAGGAATAAAGCTGCCTAAGGAGGCGAAAGACTTGTACTCAAAACTACAAAACACTGATGAAAGAAATCAAAAATGACATAAACAGATGGAGAAATATACCATGTTCTTGGATTGGAAGAATCAATATTGTGAAAATGACTATACTACCCAAAGCAATCTACAGATTCGATGCAATCCCTATCAAACTACCAATGGCATTCTTCACAGAATTAGAACAAAAAATTTTACAGTTTGTATGGATATACAAAAGACCCCAAATAGCCAAAGAAATCTTGAGAAAGAAAAACGGAGTTGGAAGAATCAGGCTCCTCAACTTCAAACTATATGACAAAGCTACAGTAATCAAGACAGTATGGTACTGGCACAAAAACAGACATATAGATCAATGGTACAGGAAAGAATGCCCAGAGATAAACCCATGCACATATGGGCACCTAATTTATGACAAAGGAGGCAAGAACATACAATGGAGAAAAGACAGCCTCTTCAACAAGTGGTGCTGGGAAAACTGGATAGCTATATGTAAAAGAATGAAATTAGAACACTCCCTAACACCATACACAAAAATAAACTCCATATCGACTAAAGATCTAAATGTAAGACCAGACACTATAAAACTCTTAGAGGAAAAACACTCTTTGACATAAACCACAGCAAGATCTTTTCTGATCTACCTCCTAGAGTAATGGAAATAAACACAAAAATAAACAAATGGGACTTAATTAAACTTAAAATCTTTTGAAGAGCAGAGGAAACCATAAACAAGATGAAAAGACAACCCTGAGAATGGGAGAAAATATTTGCAAATGAAACAACAAACAAAGGATTAATCTCCAAAATATACAAACAGCTCATGGAGCTTAATATCAAAAAAACAAACACTCCAATTAAAAATGGGTGGAAGACCTAAATAGACATTTCACCAAGGAAGGCATATAGATGGCCAAGAGGCACATGAAAAGATGCTCAACATCACTAATTACTACAGAAATGCAAATCAAAATTACAATGAAGTATCACGTCATGTCAGTCAGAATGGCCATTATCAAAAAATCTAGAAACAATAAATGCTGGAAAGGGTGTGGTGAAAAGGGAACCCCCCTGCACTATTGATGGGAATGTAAATTGATACAGCCACTATGGAAAAAGTAAGGAGGTTCCTTAAAAAACTAGAAATAGAACTACCATATGACCCAGCAATCTCACTACTGGGCATATACCCTGAGAAAACCATAAGTCAGAAAGAGACATGTACCACAATGTTCATTGCAGCACTATTTACAATATCCAGGACATGGAACCAACCTAAATGTCCATTGAAAGATGAATGGATTAAGTAGATGTAGCACATATATACAATGGAATATTACTCAGCCATATAAAGAAACGAAATTGAGTTATTTGTAGTGAGGTGGATGGACCTAGTGTCTGTCATACAGAGTGAAGTAAGTCAGAAAGAAAAAAATACCGTATGCTAACGCATATATATGGACTCTTAAAAATAATGGTACTGATGAACCTAGTGGCAGGGCAGAAATAAACACGTAGACATAGAGAATGGACTTGAGGACACGGGGCAGGGAGAGGGAAGCTGGGGCTAGCATTGACATATATACACTACCAAATGTAAAATAGATAGCTAGTGAGAAGCAGCAGCATAGCACAGGGAGATCAGCCCAGTGCTTTGCAATGACATAGAGGAGTGGGATAGGAAGGATGGGAGGGAATATCAAGAGGGAGGGGATATGGGGATATATATATGCATGTGGCTGATTCACTTCGTTGTACAACAGAATCTAACACAGTATTGTGAAGCAATTATACTCCAATAAAGATCTATTGAAAAAAAAAAAAAGCCCAGACTCTTGCATCTTCCCATACATAGAAAAGTGGTAAATTAATTAACTTGAGATGTCAGGTTTTCTTTAATTAATAGTAATCTTTTTATATTCCACCTACTTTTTTTGTGTGTGTTTTGGGGGGTTTTTCTGCAAAAGCTCCTATATATCCTGGCTCCTCCCTTACCTCTTTGGAACCATCCTTCAGAGCTGAGAGGCTGCCTCCTAGGCTTGAAGTCCTCAGTATATCTGCTGAATAAAACATAATGCTCAACTTTTAAAAAAATTTTATTTTGAAGTATGGTTGATTTACAATGTTGTGTTGGTTTCAGGTGTACAGCAAAATGATTCAGTTATAGGTATTTTTTTCAAATTCTTTCCCCTTATTGGTTATTACAAAATTGAGTATAGTTTCCTGTGTTATAGAGTGGGTCCCTGTTGGTTATCTATTTTATATATAGTAGGGTATTTATGTTAATCCCAAACTCCTAATTTATCCCTCCCCGCCTTTCCTCTAGGTAGTCGAATTTGTTGGCATATAATTGTTCATAGTATTCTCTTATGTTTTTTTGTATTTCTGTGGTATCAGTTGTGATTTCTCCTCGTTCATTTCTTATTTTGTTTATTTGGGTCTTCTCTCTTCTCGGTGAGCCTGGCCAGAGGTTTGTGAATTTTGTTTACCCTATCAAAGAACCAGCTCTTAGTTTTATTGACTTTTTCTATTTTTTTTAAAATCTCTACTTTATTTCCTCTCTGATCTTTATTATTTCCTTCCTTCTGCTGACTTTAGGTTTTGTTTATTTTTCTTTTTCTAATTCGTTTAGGTGGTATGTTAGGTTGTTTATTTGAGATTTTTCTTGCTTCTTGAAAAAGGCCTGTATCGCTATGAACTTCCTTCTAAGACTGCTTTTGCTGCATCCCATTGATTTTTCATTGGGTTGTGCTTTCATTGTCATTTGCCTCAAGGTATTTTTAATTTCTTCTTTGATTTCATCATTGACCTACTGGTTTTTTAGTAGCATGTTGTTTAGTCTGCATGTAATTGTTTTTTTCTTGTTTCTTTTTCAGCAGTTGATTTCTAGTTTCATGCTCCTGTGATTAGAAAAGATGCTTGAATACTTCTATACTCTTAAATTTGTTGAGGCTTGTTTTGTGCCCTAGTACATAGTTAATCCTAAAGAATGTTCCACGTGCACTTGAAAAGAATGTGTATTCTGCTTTTTTGGATGTAACATCTTGAAAACATACAAATTAAGTCTAATTGTATCATTTAGGATCTCTGTTGCCTTACTGATTTTCTGTCTTGAAGATCTGTCCACTGATGTGAGTGGGGTGTTAAAGTCTACTGTTATTATATTCCCATCAGTTTCTCCCTTTATGTCTATTAGTATTTGTTTTATGTATTTGGGTGTTCCTATATTGGGTGCATATACGTTGATGAGTGTAACATCCTCTCCTTGTATTGCTCTTTGTATCAGCATATAGTGTCCTTATTTATCTTTCTTTATAGCCTTTGTTTTAAAGTCTATTTTGTCTGATATGAGTATTGTGACCCCCACTTTCTTGACATTTCCATTTGCATGAAATCTTTTTCCATCCCCTCACTTTCAATCTATGTGTGTCCTTTGCCCTAAAGTGGGTCTCTTTTAGGCAGCATATTGTAGACTTTTTTTTTTTAATTCAATCTGCCACTCTGTCTTCTGATTGGAGTATTTAGTCCATTAACGTTTAATTACTGATAGATATGTATTTATTGCCATTTTAAACGTTGTTTTCCCATTGATTTTACATTTCTTCTTTGTCTCTTTTTCCTTTTCTTTTTGTGGTTTGATAATTTTCTTTTGTATTATGCTTGTGTTCTCTCTATGGCTTTTCTGAACGTACTGTATGTTTTTGATTTGTGGTTAACCTTTTTCAAGTATGTTAACCCCGTCTTATATCTAATTGCTTTAGACTGGTAGTCACATAGGCTCAAACACATTGTAGAAAAAAAAATTCTACATTCTCTTACGCTCTTCCCCCACATTTTATGATTTTGTTGTCCTCTTTTACAACTTTATGTGCATCCTTTTGATGTTCATTGCTTTTACAGAAATGTTTTTTTTTTTTTTAATCTGTGTACTGTCTTATTTAAATGATTTACTTTCCAATTGTGATGTTCTCCTTCCTATAGCTTCTTACTTTTCTATTTAGAGAAGACCTTTCAATATTTCCTTTAGGATAGGTTTAGTATTGCTGTATTTTAGTTTTTGCTTGTCTGAGAAATTCTTTCTCTCTCCTATTCTAAATGATAATCTTGCTGGGTAGAGTATCCTAGGTTGCAGATTTTTCCCTTTCAGGACTTTGAGTATATTTTGCCACTCCCTTCCGGCCTGCAATATTTCTGTAGAGAAATCAGCTCATAGCCCTATGGGGGTTCCCTTATAATTAACTATTTCTCTTGCCGCCTTGAAAATCCTCTCTTTATCTTTAACTTTGGTCATTTTAATTATAATATCTTGGTGTAGGTCTGTTTGGGTTCATCTTGTTTGGGATGTTCTGTGCTTCCTGTATCTGGATATCTGTTTCCTTCTTTTGGTTTGGGAAGCTTTTAGTCATAATTTCTTCAAATACATTTTCAATCCCCTTTTCTCCTTCTTCTTCTGGGATACTTATTATGCATAGATTGGCACACTTTATATTATCCCATAGGTCTCTTATATTGCTTTCTTTCTTCCTTTGCAATTTGGCTTTTTGTCTGCTGTCCTGAATGGGTGATTTCCATTATTCTATCTTCTGAATCACTTACTCATTCTCCTGAACTACATCATTCTGCTATTCATTGCCTTTAGTTCAGCTTTTGTCTCAGCAAATAAGTTTTCTTATTTTTTTGGTTCCTTTTTATAGTTTCTAGTTCCTTTTTACAATAATCTGCCTTTCTATCAATAGCCTTTCTTAATTCCTTCAGTATTTTCATTATCTCCCTTAAACTTGGTGTCAGACTGAAGAGGTCTGTTTCACTTTTTGTTCTTTCAGAGGAACTCTCTTGATATTTTTTTTTTAATTGGGAGTGGTTCCTCTGCTTCTTCAATTTACTTATATTTCTCTTACTCTATGAGTTTAGGAGAAACAATTATCTACTGTGGTCTCGGAGGGCTATTTTTATGTAGGAGCCTCCCTGTGTAGCTTGTGTGAGTTTAATATTTTTGGTGCGAGGGCTGTTTTTAGTATGGATGCCTGCCACCTCCTTCCTCAGCATGTGCTGGCCGTTATCCCCTTGATAGAGGTTGTGAGTGGTGTTGTAGTGACCAGAGTCTGCACTGGATATTGAGCAGGGCCTCTTCTTTGCTCTGTGGTTGTCACAGCTCTGTCAGGGGGCAGGGTCTGCTCCCTCGTTGTTGGAGCAGCTCCAAATCTGTTTCTGAGCTGAGGCATGAGGTAGGCAGGACTGGAGCGCTCCTGCTGGGAGAGGATCCACTGACAATTCCTTCCCCGGAGTTGTCTACTGGGGAGTGTGCTCTGTGGTGCCACCTGTCACCTGTTGTGCGGGCTCACAAAGTACACTGTTGTCGGCTCTGCTCTCGCCCTCACCTCAACCATGGGAATGTCGGCAATTGGACCTGATGTCCCTCAGGCATTGTTTTCAGAAGGCCACCAACACAGATCCGCCGAAGTCAGGTCCCAGGCCTGTAGTAGTCGTGCACCTGACTCACCATGGGATCTGTGGAAGCAGCCCAGCCATGGCCCAGTCCCTGCGTGCACACACCACAAAGCCCACAGCTGTTAAGGCCAGACGCGTTCCAGCTGCGGGGGCACCCATTGTCTGCTTGGATGTCCCGCAGGTGCTGAATTTACAAAGCCAGTGGTAGAGGTGTAAATCTGCAGCTTGTGCAGCCATGGGAAGATTTCCGCCCTGATTTCCTAAGTTGTGCAGCCCCTAGGGCTTCACTATGATTTCAGCCCCGCCTGTGTGCGGGGAACCTGCTGGCACCTGCTCCCAGAGCCTGCTGAGGTGGTGGCTGGCACGGGAGCCCACCGAGGCAGCAGCTAGGGCGTGGATGCCTGGCCAGGCAGCAGCTGGGGTGTGGGCACCTGCCAAGGTGGTGGCTGGGTTGTGCACTCCCAGAGCCCATGGAGGTAGGGGCCAGCATGTGGAGAAAGAGGCTGTTATGGCACGTCCTGCCCCTCCCTTCACGTGGCACTTTGCTTCTATAGAGGGCCCAGGCTTCTTCCACATACACCGTCGGTTACAGTCATACCACACTCAGCTCCTTCAGGCTGTCTCTGCACAGCCTACCCCAGTCCTCTCCCTGGGATTTTCCTCTTAACCCTGACTCCAGCACCCAGCCCCTACCCATACCAGTGGATGCGCATCTCAGGCTGGGGCACACAGGGAGGTGCCCTGCACTGTCTGTGCAGGTCTCTCTCTGTTCTGCCTGCCCAACAAACCAATTGTTGCACTTTCCTCTAAGCCCCTGAAGCTCCCTTTCTGTCCTGGCTGATCTCCCTGCCAGCGACAGGGTTTTCCCAGATGCGAGAACCTTTCCTTTTTTTCAGCTCCCTCTCAGGGACGTAGGTCCCATCCTGCTTCCTCTCCCCCACCCCCACTTTCACCCTACCTGGTTACGTGGAGATCTTCCTTGTCCTTTCAGGTGTTTGAGGTCTTCTGCTGGTGTTCAGTAGGTGTTCTGTGAGAACTGTTCATTTGTAGACGTATTTTTGATGTATTTGTGGGAGGAGGTGAGTTCCACGTCCTTCTACCCTGCCATCTTGATTGGAGTCCCCACAGATTCTAAATTAAATGCATTATTTGCTGAATTTACTTTCTCTCCATGCTTTCAGTGTAAAAATTCAAACACACTACTATACATAAAATAGGTAAACAACAGGAACCTACTACTGTACTCAACATCTTGTAATAACTTATAATGGAAAAGAATCTGAAAAAGAATATATGTATAACTGAATCACTGTGCTGTACATTTGAAACTAACCCAACACTGTAAATTAACTATACTTCAATTAAAAAATTCAAAAAACCAAAACCCCTCAAAGAGCCTCATAGTTCCATTATGGTGAATGAATACCTAGAAACACAGGGCTGAATTGAAAAATCCATCATGCATTTATTAGCAGTGCTGTTTCACTACCTTGTCATCAACGTTCAAAAACAGTCTTGCATCTAAAGGCTCAGGGAAAATACAGAAGCTCTATGTACAGACATATTCTTTAGCTTTTGATAAGGTTCTACAGTGATAATTCTTGGAGAAAATAAAATGTCATGAAGAATGGACAAAGAAAGCTTATGGGACAGAAAGCAAACCCAATAACAGGAAATTGTATCACTTTTGTCAGGAAGGTGAGATAAGTGGGAAGATAATTTCCTACAGGTGACAAGATTTCCATAGCATCACAGAGCTAATTGCCTACAATGCCAATTAGAGTGAAAAGCCTTAGACCAGGACAATGGCTATCTGTCAAAAAGAAGCTCCATACTGAAAAGGAGGCCAGACGTTCTGGGTAAATAAGTGATTACCTGCATATAAGTTAGATATCCTTGTGAGAAACACTACCTCTGGGCAGACAGTGTCTTTGGGAAGCCCATTCCCAGGTAATGCTGTGCACCTTCCAGGGCACCTGACAACCAAACCCGCACACCTGTTCAAAACGCACCTTTCGCACACAGTGCTCCTGTCTGTGCGTTGAAAGGGCTGCGCCTTCCTCTGCAGCAGGGCCCTCCCTGACTGTTCAGTTTCCTCTGGGAGCAGCGCCCTGCCTTCCTGGCTCCCTGCCAGCCTTCTCTCTCCTCCCTTTGCCAACATTAGAAAAGAAGTTAACAAATGGATCTAATTACCACAGTGGTTTGAGGCTTCTCGACTTTCTTTCCCTTCCAGCTGTAAAGATGTCCTCAGACCAAGCTTCATGTTCAGCACGGCTGTCAACTCTGTTTAATGCGCACTTAAATTTAATGTCAAGCCGATGCCTGTGGAAGACCTTGATTAAATTTGCAAACAGCAGACTAACCAAACCAGAATTTGAGAGTTGTCTCATTTCGCCTTTCAAGCTTAAATCCCAGTTTTCTTTTCTTCTTTGCAAAGAATTACAGAAGTTTGCTTGCAAAGACCCTGAGTATCAGTAAGGCAGCAAAGTGTAAGAAGCAAATGCTCCTCATGCTTTTACAGAGAGAAATCCCTCATCTTAAAATTCCGTATGAATTAAAGATCCTTCCCATTGCTTTATTCTGCTCCCCCTCATTCAAAATCTGTGACTATTCACTTTCACAACTATAATAAGTATTCCTAAAAAGTTTACTTAAAATCTTCCTAGTGTTCTTTTATGCACATTGCAATTAGGAGTTTTATACTGTCTTGGCAGAGTGAAAAACAAAATGAAAGAAATGGGATAGAATCTCCACAATGTCAGTGCTTCTACCAGGTGCAAATTTCCAACCTGGTCTCTGGCTTCGACTGTCTCTTCTTTTGTCTCTGACAATCGTACAGCCTCTCCTCCTTGAAGAGGTAATAAAAGACCAGAAGTTAAAAGATCCGGAAGGCCCATATTCTTTTTCATTGGCTACTGTTTTGAAAAGAGGCTGCTGGCTTTTGATTTTTCTTTTGAGTTCTTCCTACATCATCTGATTCAAACAGGTCTTTCAAAGAAAACAATCAAAATTGTCTAGACCTGTGAAGCATGAAAAATAAATTGCTTTTTCCAAGTCCACAAACCACCAGAAAGGCATTAATGTCTATCTTCTTACATAAACCTCTAACCCCTATCCTCTAATTTACACACTTCACAAAATATTTATATATTCTTCTGTATAATATATGACAGGAGATCAAGCCTTATTACAAAGAAATGGAACTGGTAATACAACTAATATTTAAACTAGTGTTATTTTGGAGTTTGACTAGACACAAAACATTCAAGTTCTTGAGGCTGCTAGGATAAAACAGTCAACTCAGACACATCTGCTTGCTGTCGAGGGCTCTGAGCTGTTAGCTGGTGGGCACACAGGCTTCAAGAAAGGAGAACGTGCGGCAGGAGAAAAAGAAAGCCTTGCATTGTGCCAGATATGAAATACCCTGTCCTAAGATTTCTCACTGAGCTACAGTAGTAAGACTGCTGCTTGTTTTTCCCTTCTAATACAACAGAGACCTACCTTTCTATGCTTGGCTTTCCATCACTAACTTAATTCTGTGGTTAAAACAGCCACATGAAGCACTTGTTCTTAACATTAAAAAAAAAAAAAAGGGCGTGGTTTTGCAGTCCATGGATGAAGTGGTCGGCAGTCATTAGATTCCTGCTGAGAATTATGCATGATACAAGGAATAGCAGATGGTTTCAGAAGGGAGAGATTTATAGAGGTAATTTGTAGTGGAATAACACTATTTTCTGAACTAGGTAATAATTCACAAAAGACAAGCAAAGGTTCAGATAATATCTCATTTAATTATATGTTACTAAATATTCCAAGAAATCTTTGCTCAGCAGCCTAAGATAAAAACCTGATGAGCTGACATTTTTAGGTTCTGATGCTCTGACCCTGTTTAAATCCTTTTCTCATCGCTGCAGTTTCCCACAGGACTTACAATGTAGTTCTTCTAACAGTCCAGTTCTCTGAATGCAATACAGTGTCTCATGTGATTCAAGAGGATAAAGGGCAAAAAGAGTGGATATATGTATACGTATAACTGAATCACTTTGCTGTACACCTGAAACTAACACACTGTAAATCAACTACACTCCAATAAGAATTAAAAAAAAAAAAAAAAGAGGATAAAGGGCAAGTGCCCTTTTTCCCAGGAAAAGAGGACTGCATAGAATGGTGTTTTTACATAACCCAAGGGAGTAGGCAAGGACAGGTTACATTTCAACCTGGGTCTCCCCTCTACAAGTCCAAATCCTCTGGGTGAGTGAGCAGAGCCCCCAGGGAGGAAATGTGTCAGATCAGGGCCTCTCCAGGCACACGGTGCGTTAGTCACTCGCCAAGGGCAGACAGAGAGCAGGGTGCTGATCCAGTGCCCCTGGGACCAGCCACAACATCCACCAACTCCACTGCTGGCACCAAAACAGGCATTATTACAAATATGGGAATATTCACCACTGAAGCTGATGAATTTACCAAACCTACTTGGCAGTTCACAGCAACCACAGAAGCAATGAGGTATGGAAGCTAGGGGTGGAATGAAGAAACACTGCAGACTCTCCTTAGAACCTCCTCACCTTAGTGATGGGCTGTTCTCCCCGAGTGAATGGAGACGACAGTGGATAAGGAGGACCATCACTTTATATAATAAAATCCTTCTATTTGTTAACAGTATGACTGTACACATTCTGTTTCTCTTAATTCCTGAGTCACAACTCACTTCAGTAAAGTTTGCTACCACTCAAAGGGGTAAAAATTCTCCTTGCTGATGTGGAATAACCTCAAATGACCAACTCAAGAGAAAAAGGAAGAACAGTTTAAAATCTTCACTGGTGATTTGGCAATACATTGCATATTCCCAAATACCACTTTAAAAGCTGAGGTAATATCTCCTCTGTTAAGGCATAATATGACTCACAATTACACGCAGACACACTCATTATACATTTTGATATTTATTAACAGAAATGGTCTAGAAAAGGCCTGGGTCAACATTACAGTGGTAAGTGTTAAAATAAAAGCTGTTCTTAGTCGTACTGTTTCTAGGGGACTGTAACCAGTCCAGAAAGCTGTTTTAAAACGGGACTTAAATCACACCATTCAAGCGTTGGATTTCAAAAGAAATTCTTCCTCTTCTCTTTTGTCACAGCAAAATATACGAGGTCTTTGTTTTTACCTGCAAGGTGGCCTTCCGTGAAGTGCGTAAACGTGTGGATGGATGAAAGGGGGTCGGGTGGAGGGAGAAGGCAGACAAAAAAGAAAAAGATAAAATCGTAAAGTAGGAAATAAAAACTAGTGAGGAAGACAGGCTACCAACTGCCCAAGAATCGTTCACTGAAGCAACTCCTCCAGTCCCTCCAGATCCATTTCCAGAGAGGAGTTGAGCGAGGCCAGAGCAGATGACGCATCCTTGCTTCTCTGGACACTCAGTTTGGATTGGGGCGTTTCTGGTTGGACGGATTCCTTCTTGAAGTCTTTACCTCCACTGAGGATCCGCTGGCTCTCAAAAAAGAACTGGTTTGGATGACTCAAAGAAAAGCCACAATCATCTACCTGTACAGGCAAGCAAATGTGTATAACATTAATACGTAACAAAAGTACAAATAAAGGGACGTCAAGAACCGCCCAGACCTCATTCAAAACCTACTCAATACAGGAAACACAGATTCTCGTTCAAAACACTCAAACCACTGCTTACATGATTTCACTCACAGGGAGTTTCAGCCACCGCCTGACAGTTACGAATCTTGCGCTCTACGTCCAGCCCAGACCCCTTGCACTTGGCTCTGCTTCCCCACCCAACTGCTACCTGCCACCTCAGACGGCTCAAAGGCACATCCAAGCAATGCCTGGCATCTTGTTGGCCAATAAATATTTTTTTTTAAAAAAAGAAAAACACGAAAAAAGGAGGGAGGATCTTTCCAGATGAGTTGGGTTTGGAAAGATGAGAGAGTGAAAAGCTGGGATAATGAGGTCCAGGGTGAATCAAGCAGCAGGATCCCAGGGGCAGGGTGAAGAGGAATGTCTAGGGAAGCAGGTAGTGCAGGTGGGCTGCTGTGAAAGGCACAGAAAGAGGGTAACAGGAAATAAGGCTGCAAAGACAGGCTGGGGCCAGACCACGGAGAGCCTTGACAACCAGGGTAAGTAGCCTAGACCTAATTTTGTAGGCATCACAGAGTCACTAAAATTCCTTAAGAAGGGAAGTGATGCGATTAAAGATATGTGTAATCTTATGGTAGATTAAAATGGATTAGCAGGGAGTTAAAAGTTACCGTCACAGTTCAGGATGAACCTTCTTAACAGGTAGACCCATAAACAGAAACAAGGTTTTTTCTAAAACTTACTTCAGAACCTCAGGATTCTCTTGATTCTCTTTAGTCACTTGTTGATACATGTTGGATCAATACTTTTTTTTTTTTTTTCTTTTTGCGGTACGCAGGCCTCTCACTGTTGTGGCCTCTCCCTGTTGTGGCCTCTCCCGTTGCAGAGCACAGGCTCTGGACACGCAGGATCAGTGGCCATGGCTCACGGGCCCAGCCGCTCCGTGGCATGTGGGATCTTCCCGGACCGGGGCATGAACCTGTGTCCCCTGCATCGGCAGGCGGACTCTCAACCACTGCGCCACCAGGGAAGCCCCAGACCAATACTTTTATAATAATTCAGTGTATAGCAGATTGATAGTGTACGCACTGATTTAAGAGTTACTACTCAGATCACTAAGAACAATTTTTTACCTGCTACTATGCTGCTTAATTTCAAAATGTTTCCTGAATGTTTTATCTAGGATTTTTTATTAACAACGGAGTCATTTGTGAACTTCTTCATTATATTGTTTTTCACCCAATTCATTAAAAAACTGGGAGATTCAATATAAAGTTTGCATTTTACAAAGTGTTCCATGAAAAATAAGTTTATTGCCTAGCACGTTTCAATCAGAAGACTTTATGGTTTTTATAAATAGAGAATATTAGAGATTGGAAAGATGTAGGGAATACTTTAAACTGGATCTTCTCCATGTACAGACTAGGAAACTGAGACCCAAAGAGATTTTTTACATGGTTTAGGCAAAGTCATAGAGCACTAGAAACTGGATCTGTCTGAATTAGAATTCAGGCCTTTAGCTCACTTAGTTCCTCTGAAATCTGTTTTAAGAGGTTTTATGGAAAGTCAAACAAACTTACAATTATATCATTATAAATATTATTTCTAGAGATAAACTTGTCTATAAAGATTATAAAAAACACAGTGGTGTCATTTCATGCAAAAAGAAGCTAGCACCTTTTGTGATACTTAATTACGTATCGGGTATTTTCTACACCTTGCTTCAAGTTGTTAAAAGTGTCAATTTATCTATCACAGAAGATGACTCTGTGGATTAAAGTGAATGATTAGATTTCAGTGTGGACAAAATGAAATATGGTAATCTTTATACTAAGCCTCAGTTTCCTCCCCCATGAAATGGAGGTAATAATAGCAGCTATGTCATAGGGTTGCTATGAGGAAAACCAAAGAAATAGGAGTGTAAAAAGAAAGAGTTGTTGGTTCTATGAAATCTAAATTAAATGCTTGGAAAGACTCAGGAAAGGCAAGTTGCTTAAAACAAAAGAAAACAAAACCGAACTTCCCAAAAGATAGGGAGAAAGATCAGATTGCTTTGTATTATAATTAAGTTCCTTTTCCACTTTAAAGAAACCAAAACTGGAAATTGGTGATGGTGTAGTATGCATATGGTTTTTGAAAAAAAATGAAATCAAATTCCAATCCCAAACCTACATTCAAACAAAAGACCCTGCCCTTAATATCAAAAGATTAGTAAACAAATGGCATTCAAATGTTTTACCTTTAAAATGTAATGTTTAAAAAATACATTTTTTTATGACTGTCCATTTTAATTAATACTTTTAATAACCAACTAAAACAATGCCAGGGGTCTTGAAATGAGGGCCTATAACCATGGTTCTGTATGATGTCATGTTTTTCAATTTCTCTCTTAGGTCTGCAATCACCATTTCTTAACTCATTTTGTTAAGTAAGCTCATTTTACCAAACATCTATTAAGATGTCTGGTAGCATGATGAACTTATGAAGAGTTTCCTTCTGTTTACTGGATTGTGTTTCTTCTAGGATGGGTTCTTTCTTTTGAGTGTTTTCCTTCTTTCACTTTTATTTTTGCCTGAAGGAAGGTATCTTTCATTTTGCTCAGGAAAGTAAAATTAGGGATTTTTAGGGAGGAAGGGGAGAAGCATAAACCAAATAGAATGAAAATAGATTTTACTTTAAAATTATTTAGTAAAAAGAATAGAGAAAGAGATTTACCCACATCTAAATGCCACATTTATTATTGCTTCAAAGTCAGCAGCTCTTTCCTTTACTCCTCATTAAAAAAAAAAAAAAAAAGGAATATTCAGTTTGCTTCATTCTAGATATGGAAATACTAAGTGAGAATTTTCACAATTTTGTCTGATATGAATCTTGTTTCTTTCCTTGCCTTTTTTCTTGTTTGGTTGCTATGGTGATGTTTTTTCTTTGTGGTTGATGATTTTTTTATTATGTTTTGTACATTTTGTTAAATAATGGGAGAGGGAAATTCTGTGATGCATCTTCATTCTGTCCTGTTATCTTGGAAGACCCACAGTACCATAAAGAGCTAAAACAAGACTGGTAGAAGAAAGAAGTAGGATGGAGCCCTTTATAGGCTACATTATAAATTTTGGATTTCACCTGAAGAGCGATGGGGAAGGCTTTTAAAGTTTTTTTTAAAAGCAGGTTACTGAAATGATCAGGTTTTTCTGTTTTAAAGATCACCCTAGCAGCTGTGTGGAGGGGAAAGAACTGGGCCGGTGCATGTGTGCAGCTGCTGGGAAAGGAGTCAGGAAGGCACTGCAGTGAGTGACCCGCATGAGAGACGGTGGGGCTCCCGGCTCAGGGTTTTAACTGATCTCCACAATGATCCTGAGTGATGATTACAAAGCTTAAATGTACTTGGTATATACCGTTTAAGATTGCAGGAAAATGTGTGATAGATTTTAACAAGATTTTTGTAGAGATTTCTATGGTGAAAAGAGAATTATGCTCAGCTATTTGCAAAATAAGTATTCAGAATGACTCAGCACTTAAAGAGATCTATTTCTAAAGAAACTATTTTCAATTAAAATCCAGAGTTTAATCTACACAAGGCCTAGTGTTTTCATTTACAAATGGAGTATGCCAAAAGAAAAAAAAATTCACTTCAATATAAAACATTGTTCCCTAAAAATACTGAGGGAAACAGATTTCAAGCAGGCCAACTTTTGATATCTACCAAGTGAATCTCTCTCAAACATGAGCTTGGAATGAGCATGTTCTGCACACAATGACCTTCACACAAACATAGGTCTCATATTTCTGCCACAGAAAATGCGGATTTTGAAGGACTGGAAGCAATACTGTTTTACCTATGGGATGTTTGGGTTTTAATCAAGAGGTTTTGCAATGACACCTTATAATGAGGCAGCTGGTCTTACCAAAAAAGCCATATGGAACCACTGCAGCACTGCTGTAAATGTTATCAGTTAACTGGTTCATTTTCAAAACTTTCATTAAAGTGAGTTTAATCACAGAGGCCTCAAGAAAATAAACATAGGAGGTTTTTTTTTTGGGGGGGGGAGGAGAATGGCAGCAACATGAAATAAAAATAGATTCTATTTTTAAATTAAATTAGAAAAAATAATAAGCAAAGAGACATATTCACAACAAAAAATCTATAGTGAGACATCTAGTGGATGCAAACAGCCTTTTTATTCCCTTGATTTATATGTGGCTTAAAGTAGACTACTTCTATATGTGGGAGGATTTAGACATATGTCTTTTTAATATCTTCATTAATCTAAGGCAAGTTTTAAAAATTGCCTATAGTAGTAATACTCTTGCAGGAATAATCAATAGGAGAGATGCTACAAAAGCAGATTTGAGAAATAAAAAAGCACTTCTTACTTTTTAGTGATGTCACAAACTCAGTGTTTAAATCTAATTTTCATATCTTCTCTAAAAAAAAGGTAAGAGGTTGAATAAGAGACCTCAATTTGTTAAAGTTCTGAGGCTTCTTAATTAAAAGGGTCCACAAATAATTAAGAACACATATTAAATTAAAACTCTCAAGCTGAGCAAGCAAATTAAAGAATACAGTCTACAAGGGAAAGAGTTTGCAAAGATGATGCTGAAAATACCAAAGAGATGTGGCTTATCTGTTGAGATTCCTATTCTGACAAAACTGATGAGAATTTGTTGTTTACTACTATATTGATGTTTAGTCCTTTCAACTGTGTGAAAATAAAATTTTAATGTTTTTAAATAAAAACACTATTTTCAACAGTTAGGTGTAATAGTAAGAGGACTGGACCCAGGGGCCAGACCAGACCAGGGTTCTGGCTCCAGACCTCCCACTAACTAGCTGTGGTCCCTAGGGCATCATGCAGAGTCACTAGGCCTGTTTGTTTTTCACCATAAACTATGAAGGCTGCATCATGAATCTAGACAGGAAAATACTAATGGCCTCCACAGCTGTTATTACAAATACAGTCCCAGGTTTTACAGAACAGCAGTCAGGGTTAGATCATGAGCTCTAGATGAGGTCCTCGACAGCCTGGTTCAAATTTAAGCTCCACTCCTTAGGACCTTAGGCTCTCAGCATCTCTAAGCTTTGTCATGATGGGGATGCAAATCGTGCCCAGCTGTGGTCTGCAGTGTGGACCAAAGGAGCCAGTGTGTCCAGAGCACTAACTGCTAGGCCTGGCACACGTGAAGGGTTCTGTAGGTGTTGGCTGATATTACCATTATTATTTTCATTATTATCAGTGATGTTATATTTTTGCTATGAAATATGTAAGAAATTCTGCAATTATATAACCACGAAAGAAAAGTTATTTCATGAAAACTAGAAAACGTAAAAGTGATTATAAAACTTAGCATACTATGGGGACTTCCCTCTCAGTCCAGTGGTTAAGACTCCGTGCTTCCAATGCAGGGGGCACGGCTTCAATCCCTGGTCAGGGAACTAAGACCCCACGTGCTGTGCGGCGAGGCCAAAAAAAAAAAAAAAAAAAAAAAACTCAGCACGTCGTGGTAGCTGATGATGAATTCAATACATGCAGCATCTTTTTTGGGAAGGTCACGAATCCCTTTGAAACCTGATAAATGCTCGACTCCAAAAACGCACATATGTACTTAGAGAAAAAAATGTTTCAAGAGGTGCATGGACCTCTGGTGCATTCTTGGCTGTCTTTCCTGGGTTAGGAAGCCATGAACAGGACCAGTACTTGCAAACTGGGGGTCTGTGAGCTAAGTCGACCTGCAGATGTGCTGTTGGCCTGCACACGGCCTTAAAACTTGTCAATGTGAACATCTCTAACAGCATGACTTCTTCAGTGGTGTTCATCTCAGGTAGTTTCACTTTTTTGGGTTATCTTCCTGACCCCTGCAGGCCTCTGAGTTTGTGACCTACGCTTTACACCTCTCAGGACCTACTAGCAGGCCTTTTGTATAGGAGGCTGGCAAGAAAACAACCAAACACATTTCCCTGACTCTCTTGCAGCTAGGGGTCCACTGTATAACCTAGGTCGCCATGCAGATAAACACAAGACTTGAGAACTAGATTAGGGTAACGTGAGTTGGCAACCACAAGTAAAAGCATCCAGTTTTCTACAAGAAAGATGGCAAAAGCCTTTGGTTCTTCTGGACAGCTGAAGCCAGTGTTCCAGACCTACTCTGAGAAGTGGTTATCTAAGGCCTGTGGGTCCAGTCCGGCCCAGAATTTGCTCTTGTAAATAAAGTTCTACTGGGACAGAAGCATGCCCGCACCTTCACACACCGTCTAGGCTGCTTTTGCATGAGAGCAGCAGATGGAAGCAGCTGTGACAGGGAACACATGGACCACAAAGGTTCAAACTTTCACGACCTGGCCCTTCACAGAAAGTTTGCCAACCCTTGGTCTTATCCCTAGCAGTGGAGTGGTGGGTGGCAGCCATAGTAAGATTTTCTCAGGATGTAGCTTCTCTTAGTTACAATATTCCTGGTTCTGTAGCATCCAAGCTTAATTCCCTGGCCCTTCTATAAGCAACCTCATACTGTGTAATAATTCCCTTTCCACTGAAAACAGCTAGAGTGGTTTCTACTGCTACAGCAAAAAATCCTAAATGAAACACAGAGTAACAAAAGACAAAGGATCAGGTTATAAAGTTTAAAAATTTACTTACATTATGTGTCATCTCAAAGAACTTCTGACAGGCTAGATGGTAATGTGTCCCTTTTACTAAATCCAAAATCTAAAATGAAGGGAAAAAAGTGAAAGAAAAATTAGAAATTAAATTTCTAAACCACTGTAGCTCCTGGTTGCCAGCCTTTTCATAATCTTCATTCCAGATAGGAAATGCATTAAATCATGTAGCATGCTGTACCCCTGCAGCCTGGACACTGTGATAATGTTGACATCATACAGTAGCTGTTTAGGTTGGCATTAAACCACTGATGACAAGAGATAGTAAGTGATCTTGCTGACCTACCAAATGTGAATTTCAGTAACTTTACCTTGACAACAAGATGAAAACAGATCCTAGTATTATGACTTCGACAGTTATTGTCAGAATATCATATTGCAACATCTCTTCCAAAACTGTAGATATAAATCTAGTAATCTAAATGGTTGCTGCATGAAGCAATAAGTATACTATTTAGATTTTTACTTTCCACATTACCAGTTTATACAGATACAGCATAAAATACAGCTGTGTGTCCATCAGAAAAATTTAATGTAAACCCGTTGGATGAGTATCTGTGGAGAGGGAATGCTTTTGCCTTCAATCAGATTTGCCCTTTTCTGAAATGAAGTTATTTCTAGTAAAGCTCAGCAGAATGTGAGAGTAAATAGTCTATTCTGACCACCTATTAGGAACATCATCCTATCTTTTGTAAATACAATTTGCTTTCCAATTCTACTTCATGTAATCTCTTCAGAACAGCACAAACTCCCATCCTTCTCAGTAGACTGCAATAACAGTTGAAATTCGTAAAGTTTTATCACCTTTATCACCTCCCCTGACAAATATATAGAATATATATTTGGCCTGTTCGTAAAACACAGTAAAATGCTGAAATTAACAGACAGCCTCAAATGAAGGAAAAAATAATTCTGGAGAAATGCTAATTTCTATCCCTTTTCAAAAGGCTGACCTTCCTATGACAAAAAGAAATGTTCATGAAGTCTCAAATTCTTGCTATCCTCATTATTGAATATAGCTTACATCTTTTAACAGATACACACAAAAAATTACAGTGCAGAATGGGCATCACATTATACTGACAAGAGTATGCTTAAAAGAACTGTTTTTCTCTGACTGTCTTACAGATTACATTTCTAAATTTCAGGTTACATTTTATTAAATCCTACATGAAAGACCTGTGTAAATGCCAACCAATCACAGCACCCAGGATTCTGCCTGTCTGCCTATTTGAACTGTCTACTTTTCTTGAATTATTACAGCAAAAGTGAAAAATAAATCAGTTTTAAATGAATGACTATAAACTTTTAAAATGAAGAAAGTCACAAAGTTTTTAAAGTAATTCTAACATTCTGAGCTCATATTCGCCTATGTTTTTAAACATAGATAATTCAAACTGTGCTGAGATAAACTTGCAGTTGAGTACTGGCAAACATCAGTGATACCAAGGTATGAATATCTATGAATTACAATTTTGGAGAAGCAAGGTCTTCAAACATAAACTTAAGTTTAAATGATGCCATAAATTACCTGAAGAGAAAATGAATTCACAGAAATAGACAAAAATCCCAACTGTATGGTATGTAATAAACTCCCTTTATTTAAAAACAAAACAATGAATCTAACATCTTATTCTGTGTATATACATTTCTTGTTTATATATATACACATATATGGTATATTAGATATCTTCCTTGCAAAATAAATATGTAACATTATATATAATAATCTAATATATATGTTTGGGAAACATGCTATAAAGAAATACTTATAAGAACCATACTAATAAAAATACCTAGTTGGGTGACATACACATATACAAAAGTTATTATGGGAAATTGACAGAGAAGCCACAGAATGTGAGAAAAGCTGATGTACCTTGAAATTTTAGGTTCCATCAAAAATGTAAATTTAGATTAATCACACAACAATCCCCTCTCCACCCCATCCCCTACTCCACTCCAGAGACTAGGCTCTTCCTTAAGGAAAATCATTCACTTTTCCTCTGACATTTTTCTTCATCTTTCTAGGAAGAGTTTTTATTTGAAGTTGTCTTGCAAATTCATAAATAAATCATTTGCCTATCTATCCTTAAATAACTTCACCTATCATGTTGCAGCACATTTGAGTGGATGAAAGTTTCTGCACCGATGTAGAGGTGTAATGGGGAAAAGAGGCAACAGGGTGTTTTTCACTGGCTAGGAAAGCTGTTCAGAGGAAGATAAATTGAGTCCCAAGGAGAAGAGAGAGGGAAGAAGAAAGATAGCAACTAACAGGTCAGGGAGACAGTAAGTGAGCCAATAGGAGAAACATGAGAGAAAGACTGCTCTGAGGTGACTGGGTATTACTAGTAGGGACTGTCTTCATTTCTCAGATGAAAAAATATACCCTCTTAAAATAGGGGAGTGTGTCTGTCTAGTGTGGGCCATTTAACTGCAGAAAGAATTAAAAAATTGAAAAATCATATGCAACTGAATGATCTTGTTTTCCTTAAGAGAGTTTTTCCTTAAAAAACTTACATGTTTTAAATTAAGATAGAACTTCCCTGGTGGCGCAGTGGTTAAGAATCCACCTGCCAATGCAGGGGACATGGGTTTGAGCCCTGTTCCGGGAAGATCCCACATGCTGCGAAGCAACTAACCCTGTGTGCCACAAATACTGAGCCTGCACTCTAGAGGCCGCGAGCCACAACTACTGAGCCCACATGCCACAACTACTGAAGCCCACGCGCCTATAGCCCATGCTCCGCAACAAGAGAAGCCACCGCAATGAGAAGCCCACGCACCGCAACGAAGAGTAGCTCCCGCTCAACGCAACTAGAGAAAGCCGGCATGCAGCAATGAAGACCCAATGCAGCCAAAAATAAATAAAATAAATAAAATTTTAAAAATAAATAAATAAAACACAGATAGAAAATGAGAAATATTACTAAAAAGAAATCCAACAAATAAAAATACATACTTTAGTTTCCCATTATGATCTACATTAAAGAGATACAGGAAAAGACAAGGAAGGGTCTTGGACACTGAATGAGGTTTGGTTTTCCTGAGTGGAACAGGGAGCTGCTGCAGTGCTCTAAGCACTGGAGTGAAGCAGACGACTCACATTTTCACAGGATGTTCTGCCTGCTGTGCTGGGGGCGGGGTGGAGAGTGAGCTCATTGCAAGAGTCTAGGGGACAGACGAGGGGGGCCTGGACCAGGTGCTGACAGTCATTGTGGGGAGAAGGGGTGCAATTAGAGATAGAAGCATTTCCCACTTTGTGGCCATGGGCTGTTTTTGAAAAACAGCTGTTCTATGTGATAACACTCCACAAGGGCCTGTCCCCCCATGTTCTAGAGTAAAGAACCCTCTCCCTACCCCAACTGACTTCCTAAATAAAATGCAGTAAGATGCCCACATATCAGTAGGAACTAACATGTAAAATAAATGTAAAACACCACAAATACCGCTTACTAGTCGCTAGGCAACGTGATGAGTAAGAGTGTGAGGCCTCAAGCCCCCTGGAGTCAGCACCCACCCCCTGCTGACTTCAGCCTTTGCACTGGTGAGTCTGCTGTCTGCACACAGCACAACTGCAGACCACCCCTGCACCTTCTCTTCTTAAATTTTCTGATACAAACACCCCGGCAAACACTGTATTAAGATATCCCACAGGTACGTCCATTTTGAGGATGGTGCTGGTGCCATGTGCTGATGGTTGGGTGACTCCAGGGCAGGAAAGACAAAGCTAACAATCGACAGGAAGGGAAAGGAGAAGTGGGGTGTGAGCAAGACACTAAAATGTAGCTCGTCAAACAGGAGCAAAAACCGAAATGTGGCAATGAAACACCAAAAGCCAAGAAGGACAGATGTCCGGAGGGCTGTGTAACGGAACTTGGAGTCAAAGCTTCAATTCTCTGCGATATGTCTAAACAGCCCTGGAAGAACTCAGAGACACTGAGAAGGCTGACTGCCAACTTGGCCGGGCTGACCAGGGAGGGGTCTACAGTAACGTCTGAAACGCATGACAGCTGTGATCACTAAGCCATCCTTCCTTCCTGAAATTCAGGGTCTTAGGAAGAGTTGGTCTCATTCAGAATTTAAATTTTTTGTGTAGTCGTAATTCAAGTGACCTTTTTTTAAAGTGCTAAGTTTTAACAGAAGAGTCCGTGTCCCTGGGCTGTGGACAGATATGCCGGACTCATAGCCAGATGACTGTGAGCTTGAAGAGATGTTAGGTTCAACCAGAAGTGGTATGCTTTTCTTTGAAGCTGTAATTTTTCTTTTATGTTTTCTCAAGAATGAAGAAATACTGGATGTGGTAATATTTTACGATGTATCAATGTTGAACTTACCTACCTAACCATGTTTTTTAAAATATGCTTTGCTTGGGGGGCAGGGGTGCATAGCTAGTTAGTTCATAATGTGCATGTTTACATATATTTTTTGTGTTAGTCATATATTGAATATGACATTAAAATTTTTTTAAGAAAAAACACTTTGTAGAAAACCCAGAATGAGGAAATAGGCAGTAGTGCTTTTGGACAGTGTTTGTCTTGCCAGCAGAGGTCCTGAAGGGCCAGCTCCCCAAGGCTGGGGGCTCAGAGGCAAGACTGGCCAAAGGGAGGGTTCGAAAGAGAACCGGAGAGACAAACACATATACACAGAGTGGAAAACTCTACAAGAAGAAGGAATATACGGAGATAAGAGAAGATAAATAGGATGGTGAAAGAAGCAGGTGGGAGGAAAGTGCAGAAAGCCCAAGAAATGTGGTCAGTGAGACAGAGCCACTCTGCATGGCCCGTAGATGTCACCACGCAGCCCGCAGCCTGCAGCTGTGCTCACCCAGCAAGGACACAAACTCCCTCCAGCCCCCACGGTCCTTCTGGAAGAGCCACAGCACACCACAGTTTCCTCGTGAACCAGCATTAATACCAAACTAACAGTTCTTTAAGGAGGAAAGCAAATCAAGTGCCAATTCCGATTCCTAAGCTAGAAGTTTTCTAATTAGGCTTTAGAAAAATATAATTAGACAATCTGAAGAATCTTATCAAATAAAGGCTTATTTGATGAAAACAAAAGATTATTATTTAAAGGAAAATTCCAGTGAAGGTTTAAGAATATTGCTCAAATGGCAATTCGAATTTGGTTTTTAATGCCAATATTTCCAGGCTAAAGTACAAAATGTGAAGCTTAACAACTGTTCTAATACATCAGTAGTCAAAAGGCTAAGAAAAATTAAGAGGAATAGTGGTATTAAACTACTATATTTTGGTAACTCATATTCTTTAACTTTTTTCTCTCTATATCTTAAACTACTTATCAGCTGACTAAAGTCCATCAAGAAGAATATTAGTTTTTCTTTTGTTTTTTTTTAACAATGCAGTTTGTCATCTTTACAAGAAAATGTTCATCATATTTGTATTTCCTAAGTTTGGTAAAATCATTAATTACACTTCATCGACTATTTCATCCTCAAGGCAAATTACTCTTTGGTTTTGAATCCCAATTAAGTGGCTAATAACCAAGATATCCTTGCAGGGGAGGGGCAAAGAGCAAATAAGGTGACAGTTTTCTCATTTGATTGGTGACAGATCACAGCCGTTGACAAACATATGCGATACAAAGTACTGGTGGGAAATGTTATATTTATACTTATACACACACATATATACGTATATGAAAATAGAAATATAGATAACATTTTATAACTTAGAGCCACCCTTCCTTCTCCCTTCTGATGCTCATACTCTCAGCCACCGAGACGTCCTCTCCGCTTTTGCTTCAGCACCTGCCATGAGGTCCAGATGGTTCTCTGGCGGCAGAATGCAGCCACCTGCCCATCCTGGGCTGCAGGGAGGAGACGCTGACCTCACCAACCAGACACGCAGCTCAGCTGTCTCTAACTCAAGGTCATGTTCTGTTTTATTTAAAAGTGATAACAAGCTTGTTTCTTCCTAAAAAATCAACCTTTCAAGAGGAGATATTTGCTGATATTTTCCCGCTCCATTTCTAATTTTCATTTCGAAGGTGAGAGAAAACACAGTTGTGATGTAGAGTCTGGAACACTTTTGATCTTATTACTTGGCCCCTGTCTCTCCCACAAAACTTACAACTCTGTTGTGACCTTCACCTACTGGGGGGTCAGGGGCAAGTTTCCCACTCATGAAGATGTGCTTTCCTTCGTTTAAAACATTATGTGCCAAGAATTTTTCTGAGTCACTCTTCATTGTCTATAAACATAGCTATCCAAATAAATTGATTCTACCTCCAAAGGTCTTTAAAATTAATCTTTTCCTCTCCATTGTTCAGGCCCTGATCAATCCCTTTTTATTGCAAAGCTTCCTGATTTATCCTTTCCTCATTCAAGACAGCTTCTGAACTGCCACCATAGTAACTAACTTTCCTAAAACCCAGATCTAACCCTGGCATTGCTGGCTCCCAGACTCCTCATCGTGGTTCAAAAGGCCACAAACCATCAGGCCACAGTCCTGCCTCCGCTCCCACCCAGGACCCTCCTGCCCACCTGGCCCCTGGGTCCTCACACTCCAGTCCAGCTTCTCCCAGGGTGTATGGTTTGGAATTTTAGTTCACAAAACTCCTGTGATAACGCAGAGGGTTTTCTTGTCTGATGCACTGTTTGATTTGGTTTAGTCCAGAATTGTTTAAGTTTCTTCAGGGCAGGACTTACCAGGGTGGTGTTTCTCAACTAGTCTGTCTCCAGAACCTGTTTTCATAGATCTCACAGGACTAGGGCTCCTCAGAACACGCCCTGGCGCCTTATCTGAATGTGCTCACCTCCCCTGAGTCTCACTCTAGTCCTTCTCCTGTCTAGCCTTCTCTCATCACACTGAATTTCTTTACTGTCTGTCTCCTCCACTGGAGTATCACCTCTGAGGAGGAGGGGCCTTGCTATTAGTTCATCACTATATTCCCAGGGTCCTGAATGGTAACTGGAATACAGTCACACCTGATCACATTTGCTGATATTGAATGGATGCTCCCCCTTCCGCCTGATAAGCCTGACTCCCTCCAGTGGGGAACTCCTACCCCACCTTCACACCCAATGCAAACGTCACTTCCTACGTGAAGCAATACCTGATGTCACTCCTCCCTCCTCAGCAGATCTTCCCCCTCTGGCTCTTCAACTAGCATTTAGAATAATTTTTTAAAGCACTTCTCCTACTTCATTATAGTTAATTATGTCTTGTAATGCCACTCAACTAAGAGCTCTAACACAGCTTCTTAAATCTTTTTGTTTCCAGACTTGAACATACGGAAAACTCAGCAACATGGACGGTGCTCGGGAAATGTTTATTGAGCCATAAAATAAATGTTTTTCCTCCCCAAAGAAACTTCATTCTGTTTGAATCCATCTTAGAGCACTTTTACCAGAGCCTTTGCAATTAGACAGTTGATTTCCATTTCTCTTTCTCTCTTTTTTTTATTGGTGTAGCACCACAAGAAAAAAATTACTAACTTAATTTAGTTCTTCCACAGGCTTTAAAAGGGCTTGAGAGGTTTCTCCACTCATATCTGAGGACACTTTGGAGAAGAGAGCGACACCACTCCATCAAATTAACTGGAATCCAAATGCAGAAATCTGCCATCGCTGTGTATAGTTTACACAAACAGGAAAACATCCCGGTCTGTGTACACAACAGCCCCTGCCCGCACCTCTCAAATGAGCTTTCAGACTATGACCGAGTCAGTTGGTCACTCTCTCACTCCATCCACGCAGCCCACATTCACTTAGCCCCTTGAAGGGACTCCAGGATTGGGTTTATAGAGATGAAAGATACCATTTATGTCCTCGAGGAGGATAAGGCTACAAAGACAGTCTGGAGGGGAGGACAGACAAGGGAACAAACAGTACCAAACAGGTGTTGACCTGATACAGGAGAACACAGGACGCTACAAGAAGGGGAGGGGAAAGGGCTCAATATGAGTTTCAGGGGAGAACAGAACCAAGTGGTAACAACGAATCACAAAGATGAAGATAAAGAAAGGGTCAGGGCAACCCAGACACGGGACAACATGCAAAGGAGGCACAGAAACTCCAAGCAAGATGCTTGGGGACGGGAAGAATATAAAGTATATTAGAAAGATGACCTGGAATCAGTGTGAAGGACTTTCGGAGGGAAGAGGGACTGTGGACAATGGGAAGAGAGCAGAGCAGAAGGGACAGATTCAAGAGTCCTGGGAGTGGTCGTGGATGTTGTCCTGACTTCCGGCTTGAGCATCTGGTGATGCACTCGCTCTCCCCAGAGGCAGAGTACCACGGACATCGCCCACTCCTCAGGACCAGGGCATACTGTCTCCAGGCTCAGAAAGTGCTGACAACTGAGAGCTGGCAGCAGTCCCGTCGACTGGGGAAAGCCATCTTCCCCAGAGTGGCCTGACCCAATGACCAGCCGACGATGCAGCACGCTCCTATCAAGGACCAGTCACAGCTCCCTGTGGACCAGCTAGAGACCACGTCCCCTTCTGCTCTGTCCTGCCTGCTCCTTCCCTGACAGGTGCTGACCCTGAGAGCACTCCCCAGCAAACGTCCTGCATGCAAACCCCACCACAGCGAACCAGGCCCCGATAAAGTGCAAGTTGTGTTTTGCTTGTTTGTTTGGTTTTGCAGGGAGAGGGATGGGAATCAGGTGAGGAAGAATAAGGTCTATAACAACATCTTATACACCTGCTCTGTCTGTATCAGATATTGTTCTGGTTATTTTACTTAATTACCAGCTCTCTAAATCTGTTTTTCAAATATATATGCAAACACATGCGAAAAAGAATGCTTATAGCAATTTTTTAGGCCTTTGAGATGCCTGGGAAAATCTGATCAAAACTGTGACCCTCCCCAGTTAGAAAAGTGTGCCACACCTCATAAATCCTGAAATGTCCTGCAAGTCAGCTAAATTCTAAATAGAAGAGAGGCTTTCTGAAAGGCATATAACACTCAAGTTTAATAATCATACTACATTACTCCCTTATTTTTATCCACAATATAGATACCCTAATATTGAAAATGTCCCACTGTCTTTTAACTTACTATATTTGAATAAAGGTTTTGAATCATTAAAAATACCTCCAACATTTGGGTTAAAGGATTTAAGCTTTAGGGGAACATAAACAACTAAGTGAACTTGGAATAGGGGAGGGAGAGAAAGAGAATGCTGAGGAGAGGACGGAGGGAGGGAAGGCAAGTGAGAATCCTGTCAAGTCTGCTGGGAGGGGCAGACGAAAGTGCGGCCAGACCGCAACCCCACAGTTTACTCACTAATCACAACTGTGCAGCGGGTATCCTATTTTTTTGCCTAATATAAAAGCTTGCCACTTCAGAATCACTATGTCCTATGATCTTATGGAAATGATGAAAAAGATTTATCCTTGACTTAATAGTTATTTTCAAAGATCTTACCTATAAAAGGAGATGTAGCCTATTTGCTTGAAAACAGAAACTAAACTAGAAGAAAGAAACTAAACTTAACATCTGTCACTCAAATGAGGTTTTTTCAAGGACTGGAAGACTGAGAAAAAAATAACTACACATGTTTACATATAAATATAGGGGTGTGTGTGTGTGTGTGTGTATATATATATATATATATATTCAAAACAGAAACTTCGTCTAACAAAAACTACATTGTAAATTGATGGTCAACACTACCAAAAAGTCTGAAATGGCTTTTTTTTTTTTTTGGCTGCACTGCACGGCATGTGGGATCTTAGTTCCCTGATCAGGGATTGTACCCACGCCCCCGTATTGGAAGCACAGAGTCTTAACCACTGGATCACGAGGAAAGTCCCCTGAAATGGCTTAACGGTAAGCAGACTGAGAATCTGAAACACTTGCTTTATGAAAAAAGATTAATTACTCAACTTTCTGGATACTTTAAGTTTGCTTTTCTAAAAAAAAAAAGGTGGGGAGGGTCCTCTGAGAGAATAGTCTATAAAACTGATCATGAAACAGAACTAAGCTAGGGAGAATAGTTTTTTGTAGGGAGAATAGTTTTTTGTCCATAGATAGGCAGGTAGATTTTATTATAAGTATTATAAATGACAGTTACCATATGCTACTGAATGAAATTCCTCTACAGATACCAGCAATTTTTTTTATGAATGAATAAATAATAAAATAATTATAGAAAGATACATAACTATAAATAGAGTACTGAATTTTCTTTTAATAAAGACTATGTTTTCCATTTTAATGCAATTTTAATGAAAGTAAACTTTCATGGCTTTGGCTAACAAATGGAGTGTTATTTGACTTTCAAAGTGATTCTTCTTTGAATCACCTTGCCAATATTAAATAATCTTCAAATGACCATTTATCTTCAGCCTAATGAAAAGGAAAGATATACACAGAAATCAAGTTAGATATTCAGGGATTTTTATGATAAAGCCAAAAATGGAACCATATCCTCCTGACACCAATTCTAAAGCTCAACTTCCCATCTTTTCCTTAATGCTGCTCTAAGATTTACCAAGAACAATGTACACATTTTCAACTACATCACCAAGAAAAGCAAAGCTAAGTGCAGCAATTCTCATAAATGAGAAGAGATGCTCGTGGAGATGAAAGACAGAAAAGCTGCTCTTGAGAGCAGCTGCTGTTCATAAAGTAATGGACAGATGGATACCATCATCTACTGATAAGTACTCTTCATACCCCTCACCTAAGAAAATCACAGGAGCTTTAGGTAGTTTAGATTTATATGAACACTGAGTAAGGAGTCGTTGAGATTTATCTTTGCCATAAAATTTTCTTGACATAGTGTTACTTTTAAGTCTTTTAAACTGTCCATTTTGAAAGATTTCTTCATTAAAAGGCATTTACCAGTTTTAGACTGAATATGGTCACTAACTTTTTGAGAATGTTTGGACTGTGAAAAAGAGAGGTTAACCAACCTCTCAAAAAGCATAAAGGCCATACATTTTTACATATTTCAAGGTTTTAATATCACTATTAATTTTTCGGGAAGCACCAATTAGATTTGCTGTTAAAATAATCATTAGTGGTTATGCTGAGTAAGTAACTAAAACACTTTCTCTTCCTCTCTTAAAAAAACCCACTAAAATGAAAAATAAAAAGACAGTTTAAACAATATTCATACAGAAATATACTTGTAAATAATGAATCATTTAATAAAAAACCTGAAAAATGAGTAGCTTTATTTTTACTCATTTATGGGTCAACATGTAAATATTGGCTGTAATAGGTCAAACACAACTGTATGCTAGAAGCAAATATGATATGGAAATAGAACCTAATCACTCTAATACTCAATAGTCTCAACTATTTAGAGCAATACTCTGCAATGGAAATATGAGTAACATCTGTAATTTAAAATTTTCTATAGCTACAATTAAAAAGGTAAAAAGAAACACGAAATTAATTTCAATAATACACCTTGTTTAAATAAATATTGTTTACTGTCATTTCAACATGTAATCAATATAAAAATATCATACTAAGATATTTTACAATGCTTTTTCATGGTAATTCTTTGCAACCTGGCATATATTTTCTACTCACGGCAGGCGGTGTGCTGGAGCTGACCCCACTGGCTTGTGAGAATGGACTGTGCACAACTCTTCCCAAGTTAGGGTTTGTAACATCACTTTGGTAGTTTCACATCAGTCCAGTAGGAGTATTTACACGACAGAAATCAGCAAATGACATAAGTCAAGGCTTCTTTCCCCCAGAGCTGGTTTACCAATACACCACTGCCTTCAGCACATCTCAGTGAGGACCATCCACATTTCAAGTGCTATACCATCACTGCATGTAGCTAGTGGCTGCTAGTGGACAGACCAGGCACACACAAAGAGTCAGACTTCCAGAGTTAGCAACTTGGAATATTTGAAATGTCCAGTTTTCTAGAAATTATTACAAAGCTTGGGAAGAAACAAGAAAGTAGGGTCAATTCACAGGAGAAACGAATACAAACTGGTCCCAAGGAAGCACAGACATTAGACTCATCAGACAAAGACTTTAAATCAGTTGTCTTAAATACCCTCAAAGAGCTAAAAGAAACCATAGACAAAAAGCTAAAGGAAAGAAGAATGATGTCTTAACAGAGAGAAAATCGCAATAAAGAGAATAAAACTATAAAAAAGAACCAGAAAGAAACTCTGGAGCTGAAAATTATAGCTAAAATGAAAAAGTAGCCAATTTCAGCAGGCGGAAAAAAGAATCATCAAACTTGGAAGTAGATTGGTTGAGATCATCCAGTCTGAAGAGTAGGAAGAATAAAGAATGAAGAAACATGCACACAGCCAAAGAGACACGTGAGACACCAGCAGGTGCACCAACAAATGCACACGGGACACCCAGGAGGAGGGGACAGAAGGGTATAAAGAACAGTTGAAGGAAAACGGCTGAAAATCTCCCTGACTCGATACAAGACATACAACTACACATCCAAACAGCTCAACAAACTCCTAGGAGGACAAAACACACAGAAACACATTATAAAGAAACCACTGAAAGAGACAAAAGAAAACATGGATAGGAGCAAGACAAACCACTCTTCACTTACCAGAAACAGCAAGAGTATCAGCGGCCTTCTCAGCAGAACCCAAGGAGAACAGAAGGCAGCACGGTAACATATTTTGCTCAAAGAATAAAGCTGTCAACCAAGATTCATATGCCCTTTAAAAATGGAGAAATTAATACATTCCCAGATAAACAAAAGCTGAGGGAGTCTGTTGCTAGTAGACCTGCCCTACAGGAAATATTAGAGAGAGTCCTTCAGGCAGAAATGTAAGGTCACTAGACAGTTCTTGAAAACCACACAAAAATAAAGGACACTGGTAAAGGTAACTACATAATATATAAAGGCCAGTATTACTGCATTTTTGATATGTAAGTCCTCTTTTTCTTCCAAGATGATTTAAAAGGCAAATGCATAAAACAATAACTATAAATCAATGTTAATAGGCACACAATGTATAAAGATGTAATTTGTGACAACAACAACATAAAGGGGGAGGGACAGAGTTAAACAGAAGCAGAGGTTTGTATACTACAGAGGTTAAGCTGGTACTAACTGTCGTAAGTTTAAGAGGGTAACTGCAATCCCCAGGGTAACCAGTAAGAAAATAAATAAAAATACATATACAGAAAAGGAAATGAAGAGAATTCAAACAGTACACTGCAAAAATATCAATCGCAAAAGAAGGCAGTAATAGAAGAACTGAGGGACAAAGGGATGTGACCCACAGAAAACAGCAAAATGACAAAAGTGAATCCTTTCTTATCAGTAATTATTTTAACTGTAAATAGATTAAACTCTCCAATTGCAGAGGATGGAAAAATGCCTGAAATTACATAATCAAACTATGTGCTCTCTATAAGAGACTCACTTTAGATCCAAAGACAAAAATAGGTTGAAAGTGAAAGGATGGAAAAAGATATTCAATGAAAATAGTAACCAAAAGAGAGCTGGGGCCATACTAGCAACAAGCAAAACAGATTTTAAGTCAAAAAATGTTACGAGACAAAACAACATTATATACTGATAAAAGGATAAATCTGTCAGGAAGATGAAACAATTACAAACATATACGCACTGAAAAACAGAGACCCAGAATACATGAAGGAAAAATCGAAAGAACTGAAGGTAGTAATAGACAGCTCTACAACAACAGTTGGAAACTCTTTCATAAATGGGTAGAACAACTAGACAGATGAGCTACAAGGAAAGAGGACCTGAACAACACTATAACCAACTAGACATAACAGACAATATGGAACACTCCATCCCAAACAGCAAAATACACATTCTTCTCAAGTGTACAGGGAACGTTCTCCAGGATAGATCATATGTTAGGTGACAAAATAAGTCTTAATAAATTTAAAAATACTGAAATTATAGAAAACATCTTCTCTGACCACAGTGGGATGAAATAAGAAATCAATTACAGAAAGAAAACTGGAAAATTCAAAAATATGTAAAAATTAAACAACACATTCATAAACAACCAATGGGTCAAGGAAAAAAGAAAATTAAAAGGGAAATTGGGAAGTACTTTGAGACACATGAAAACAAAAATACAACACACTGAAACTTATAGAATATAGAGAAAACTGCTTGTGGGGAAATTTCTAGCTGTAAACACTACAATAAAAAACAAGAAAAATCTCAAATCAATAACTTAACTTTACACTACAAAAAAAAAAGAGCAAACTAAACACAAAACCAATAGAAAGAAGGAAATAAAGATTAAAGTGGAGATAAAATAGAGAAGAGAAATACAATAGAGAAAATTAAAAAAAAAAACACCCTAAACTTGGTACTTTGAAAGGGTCAACAAAATTGACAGAGACTGGGCTTCCCTGGTGGCGCAGTGGTTGAGAGTTCGCCTGCCGATGCAGGGGACACGGGTTCGTGCCCCGGTCTGGGAAGATTCCCACGTGCCGCAGAGCGGCTAGGCCCGTGAGCCATAGCCGCTGAGCCTGCGCGTCCGGAGCCTGTGCCCCGCAACGGGAGAGGCCACAACAGTAAGAGGCCCGCATACCACCGCCCGCAAAAAAAAAAAAATTGACAAAGACTGACAAAGCAAAAAAGACACAAGACACAATAACTAAAATCAGAAAAGTGGGGACATTACTAACGACTTAACTGAAATGAAAGGGATAAGCGAAAACTATGAACAACTTCACACCAACAAATTAGACAGCCTAGATGAACTGGACAAATTCCTAGACATACACACATTACCAAAACTGACCTAAGAAGACAGAAAATCTGAACAAACCTGTAATAGGCAAAGAGACTGAGTATTTAAAAACTTCCCAACAAAGAAAAGCCCAGGACTAGATGGCAGCCAAACATTTAGAGAAGAATACCAGTGCTTCTCAAACCCTTCCAAAAAAGGAGTGAGCACTTCCTAACTCATTCTATGAGGCCAGCATTACCCTGATAGTAAAGGCAAAGAAAGACATCACAAGAAAATTATAGACCAATATCACTTATGAATACAGGATGCAAAAATTCTCAACAAAATACTAGCAAACCAAATCCAGCAGCACACTGAAAGTATTATAAACCATGACTAAGTGGGATTTATCCCAGTGAAGCAAGGGTGGTTCAACATATGAATATCAATCAATGTATATACGACGTTAATAGAAGGAAGGACAAAAACCACATGATCATTTCAGATGCTGAAAAAGTATCTGAAAATATCCAACACATTTTCATGGTTAAACACACACACAGAATAGAAGGAAACTTCCTTAACATAATGAAGGGCATTTATGAAAAACCTATGGCTAACATATCCTTGGTGAAAGACAAAAGTCTTCCCCCTGAGATGAAGAACAAGACAAGGATGCCCGCTTTCACCACTGCTATTCAACAATGCACTGGAAGTCCTAATCAGAGCAATTAGGCAAGAAATAAAAAGGCATCCAAATGAAAACGAAAAGGCAAAACTATACTTATTCACAGATGACACGGTCTTATATACAGAAAAAATCCTATAGAATCCATTAAAAAAACCTATTAGAACTAATAAATGAACTCAGCAAAGTTGCCAGATACAAGAACAACCCAAAGAAATCAGTTGTAGTTCTAACACTAGTAGTGAACAATCAGAAAAGAACACTAAGAAAAAGTTCCATTTACAACAGCATTCAAAAGAATAAAATGCCTATAAATTTGGCCCAGGAAGTGAAAGACACGTATGCTGAAAACTGCAAAACATTGCTGAAAGGAATTAAAGGCCTAAACAAACATAAAGAAATCCCCTGTTCACAGACTGAAAGATAATATTGAAAGGATATCAATACTACCCAAAGCAATCTACAGATTCAACGCAATCCCTATGAAAGTTCCAATGCCCTTTTCTACAGAAACGGAAAAGCCAATCCTCAAATTCATATGGAATTGCAAAGGACTCTAAATAGCCAAAACAATATTGAAAAAGAGGAACGTGAAGTTGGAGAATTCAAACTTCCTGATTTCAAAACCTACTACAATGCTAAAGCAACCAAAAAAGTGTTATGTGGCAAGAAGAGAGACATACTGACCAACACTATAGAATCGAGAGTCCAGAAATAAACCCATATAACTAGGTCCAGTGAAGTTTTGACAAGGGTGTGAGACCATTATGATGGGAAAAAGGTCTTTTCAGTAAATGGTGCTGAGACAACAGGCCATCCACATGAAAAAGAATGAAGATGGACCCTTGTATATCACATCATATATAGAAATTGACTCAAAATGGATTGATGACCTAAATATAAGAGTTCAAACTATAAGACTCCTACAATAAAATATAGGTGTCCATTTTCATAACCTTGAATTTAGCAATGGGCTTTTAAATATGACATCAAAACTACAAGTAACAACCAACAAGAACAAAACATACTGGATTTCATCAAAATTAAAAGCTCTTGTCCATCAAAAGAAACTGTCAAAGAAGTGTTAAGACAACCTACAGAATGGGAGAAAAAATTTGCAAACTGTTATAGACTGAATGTTTATATCCCCTCCAAAATATGTATGTTAAAATCCTAACCCCCAATGTGATGGTACAAAGAGGTAGGGCCTTTGGTAGGTGATCAGTGCTCTATAAGAGAGACCCCAGAGAGCTCTCGCCCCCTTCTGCCTCATGAGGACACACTGAGAAGATGACCGTCCATGAACCAGGAGATGGGGCCTCAGTGGGCACTGAATCTGCCAGCACCTTGATCTTGGACTTCCCAGCTTCCAGAACCATGAGAATACATCTGTTGTTAGAAGCTATCCAGCCTATGGTAACTTGTTATAGCAGCCAAAATGGACTAAGACAGAAATCAGATATCTGATAAGGGTCTAGTATCCAAAATATATAAGGAACTCTTAAACTCAATAACGAAAAGACAACACAATTCAAAATGGGCAAAAGATGTGAACAGACATTTCTCCAAAGACGACATACAAACAGCCAACAAGCACATGAAAAATAATGACAGCATTAGTCATCGGAGAAATGTAAGTAAAAACCACAGTGAGGTACCACTTCACACCTATCAGGATGGTGTTATGGGCTGAATTGTGTTCCTTCAAAAAGGGCATGCTAAAGTCCCAATCCCTCCTGCCTCAGAACAGGACCCTATTTGAAGACAGGGTCTTTACAGAGGTAATGAAACTAAAATGAGGTCATCAGGGTCGGCCCAAATCCAATACGACTGGTGTCCTTACAAAAAGAGGAAAGAGGACGCGCAGAGGGAAGACGATGTAAAGACACAGGGAGAACGCCACGTTAAAATGAAGGCAGAGATTAGGGTGATGCACGTACAAAGCGAAAGACGCCAGCAAACCGCCAGGAACCAGGAGAGGCCTGGAACAGATCCTCCCTCACAGCCTCAGAAGGAGCAAAACCCGCCAACACCTTGAGTTCAGATTTCTAGCCTCCAGAACTATAGACAATAATTTTTTTAAGCCACTCATTTTGTGGCACTTTGTTACAGTGGTCCTAGAAAACTAACACAGATGGTTATAACTGAAACAAAAGGGGATTACAAACGTTGGCAAGGAAGCGGAGAACATATAAAACCCTCACAACACAGCTGGTGGGAATGTAAAATTGTATCACCTCAGTGGAAAACAGCCTGGCAATTCCTCAATTAGTTAAACACAGAATTACGTTATGACCCAGCAATTCTACTTTTAGGTGTATACACAAAAGAACTGAAAGTAGGCACTCAGACAGATACTTGTATGTGAAATGTTCACAGCGGTGCTCTCAGACCATACAGCTGAAATGGGGAAACAACTTACTGTCCATCAAGGGGTGAATGGATAAACACACAATGGAATACTATTCAGCCATAAAGAGGGATGAGGTACTGATAGATCCTACAACAAGGAGGAACCCTGAAAACACGCTCAGTAAAAGAAGCGAGACACAAAAGGTCACCTGTTGTATGACTCCATTTACATGCAATCCCCAGCATGGACAGATCCATGGAGACAGCAGGCTGCCAGAGCTGGGTGGGTTACTTCCCAGGGACCGGGTTTCACTGGGGTTACGAGCTGACTGGTGGTGGTTGCACAACACTGTGAATGTACTAAGCGTACTGAATTGTATGCTTTTAAATGGTTAATTTCATATCATGTGAATTTTACTTAAATAAAAAAAAAAGTAACGGGTACTTTTGAAACCCTGTTACCAACTGTAATTTATACTCTGAGCTATTCTATCTTTATTTCATATTATTTGCCAGTGTTTAAATAATGTATTAAACATATTCCTAAATGTAGGTACCCCCAAATCATTATTCACCTCACAGTAAAGGCTTTCCCTGAAAGAAACCAAAAAGAATTTCAACTGAATTAACAGTAAAAAGAAAAATAAGAAAGGAAAGTGCTGCAGAGGAACAGAGCTCTGTAGCATCAGGGCCAGGGGGCGCATGGGTCCCACCTTCTCCAGTGTTGCTTTGAGGTCTGAACCCCTCATCACAGGATGACAGGGTGGCGAGAGCCAAGGGAAGCCCAGTCCACTGTGTAAAGCCCCCATCCCAGCCCTTGGCACAATCGCGCAGTGCAGACCAGAATATAAAACCAGAAAGGAAGTCCTGTGTCCAGTGACAGACCAAGCACACCTCTCACTTCTACCTAATAAGAGAGAAAAGCTACTGAGGAGTAAAAGCATTCACAGATTACAACAAAAGGTGTTAGCTCTACTATGACACATAGTACAAAGAACTATCACCTTTAAAGGTACTCTGTGGGCAGCAATTACTGTTCTTTATTAAACTGTATGAGAATTAAAGATATGTCATATGTTATTCAGCACAGTAAAAAGACAACTTTACTAGTAAGAAAGGATATAGCACACTGTTCCAGGCGCCAGTGAAAAAACTGCAATCTGAAAATTTCAAGTGTGTCTTTTCACAACAAAAAAAAACACAACCTCTTCAGAGAAATAAACATATTTAAGATCATTTAGAGATTTTATTCAATATTCTGAATGCAGATTCTTAAAATGTCTGTATCTTAAAATATTAGTATTTCATCATAAAATTGCAATTTTTATGCAAAGGGTGAAAGCAAAATGAAAAGTAAAGACCAAAACTCAAGACACCTAAATTAGGCGGGAACTACTGACAGATATGGTTAACTGAACAAACTAGCAAAGCACTGCAAGGATTATTACCTCACTGGAAATTCTTAAAAGAAATTGAGCTTAAAATGCATACCAGTATTTTAAGGAGGAAAAAGGGAAGGTGCCAATAAAAAAACTGGCCAATACAGCTTGTAGACATACTTATTTATTCATTTGGTCACCAGCTTGGACAGTTAAGAGAGGATTTTCCAGGGTCTCAAATCTCTGAACATTTTACAAGCACAGAAAACAATGGCCTTTGCTCCAGATCACTGTTTCAAGGATGTTCCTGTAACCAACAGCCTTACATACAGAACCTTCCACTGAACGGAACTGTAGGCATGCGAACTGTCCAAGAGGAAAGATCCAGAACCCCACACTCGGAGTTTCTCTCCTCCGAAAGAACCCACTGCACAGGCCACAGTACCTGGCCTTCCTCACGCTGCTCTGTGGGAACTGGGGCTCTGGGAGCTGACACAAGAAAACGCTGATATACTGCTACTGCTACAACCTTCAGGTCCTGCCATCATCCGTGAAATTGTGGCAGCTAAGTTCTCAGGTAGCAAGGAGGACAAAATCTCAGACCTTTCACAGCCCTTAACATGGACAGGACACCATGGTAGGTAGTGGGAGGACAGAGGGATAAAGGTTAAAACCCTCACATCCAAAGACCTCACATCAGCTCTTACTACTGCTATTACCACCTACCCATTAGGCACACACCACTTAATTTATACTTCATACATGAGACTGTCCCATTCAACCTCTAAGCCTGTGGAAGTGAAAAATAAGTTTTTTAGTATACAAAGCAGCTAATTACTAATATCAAAAGCTTCCACACCACATTTCTTCCCTGCTTGGTCTGTTCCCAAGATGCAATTACTTTTCATCATTTCCACTTTGGGCCATATATTTAAATTGTTGCCTATATAATTCTAAATTACATGCTGATATTTTGGGTTCTTTATTTATTAACTTAACCTATTGAATTCCTGCTATGAAAGATGAGTAACTGGCTCTTTATGCTACCACTTACCTATTCTCTTTTTTTCCATTAAAAAAGGTATAATTTTCATACAGTAAAATATTCCCCCTTTAGTGTATAGTTCTGCAAAATTTGACAAATTCAGTCATGATACCACCTCCACAATCAGACTGAACATTTCCATCACCCAAATGACCTCCCATCCCTTTGTAACTAACACCTCCTCCATTCCCAGCAATCGCTGTTTTCTGTACGTATAGATTTCTTTTCCAGAATGTCACATGAAAGGAATCATACCATATGGCTTCTTTCACCTAGCATGATGCCTGCTGTTGGGTATACCAGTAGTCTGTTCCTTTTTTATTGCTGAGTAATATTCCATTGCATGCCTATAGGCAGCCTCAGAGATGCTGTGGGTTCAGTTCCAGACCACTGCAATAAAGCGAGTATCACAATAAAGTGAGCTACAAATTGTTTGGTTTCCCAGTGCTATTAAGTGTGTAATAGCTATATGCCTAAAAAAAACAATGCACGTCTTAATTTAAAAATACTTCATTGCAAAAAAAACCACTAAACATCATCAGCTTTCAGCAAGTCTTAATCTTTTTGCTGGGGGAAGGTCTTGCCTCGATGTTGGTGGCTGATGACTGATCAAGGCGGTGGTTGCTGAACGCTGGGGTGGCTGTGGCAGTTTCTAAAAATAAGACAATGAATCTGCCATGTCAACTGACTCTTCCTCTTGCAAATGATTTCTCTGTAGGATACAATGCTGTGTGAGCATTTTACCCACAGGAGAGCTTCTCTCTAAACTGGAGTCAGTCTTCTCCAACCCTGCTGCTGCATTATCAACTAAGATTATAGAATATTCTAAATCCTTTGTTGTCATTTCAACAATCTTCACCAGGATTATATTTCATCTCAAAAAACCACTTTCTCTGCTGATTCACAAGAAACAACTCCTCATCCATTCAAGTTTTATCATAAGATTGTAGCAATTCAATCACACCTCTGGGCCCCACTTCTAATTCTAGTTCTCTTGCTATACCCACCCTATCTGCAATTACTTCCTCCACTTAAGTCTTGAACCCCTCAGTCATCCATGAGGGCTGGAATCAACATCTTCCAAGCTCCTGTTAATGTTAGTATTTTACCTCTTCCCATGAATCATAAATGTTCTTAACAGCATCTAGAATGGTGAATTCTTTTCAGAAGGTTTTCAATTGACTTTTCCCAGATCCTATGCAGCTATAGCCTTACAAAATGTATTTCTTAAATAAGACTTGGAAGTTGAAATTATTCCTTGTCCATGGGCTGCAGAGTAGATGTTATGTTAGCAGGCAGGAAAACAACATAAATTTTATATATCTCCACTGGAACTCTTGAGTGGTCAAGTGCATTGTCAATGAGCAGTAATAATTTGAAAGGTATCTTTTTTTTTTTTTCCTGAGCAGTAGGTCTCAACTGTGGGCTTAAAATATTCAGTAAACCATGCTGTAAACAGATGTTCTGTCATCTAGGCTTTGTTGTTCCATTTACAGAGGAAAGGCAGAGTAGATTTAGCATAATTCTGAAGGGCCCTAGGATTTTTGGAATGGTAAATGAGCACTGGCTTCAACTTAAAGTCACCAGCTGCATCAGCCCGTAACAAGAATCAGCCTGTCCTTTGAAGTTTGGAAGCCAGGCATTGACTTCTCTTCCCTAGCTATGAAAGTCCTAGATGGCATCTTCTTCCAATGTAAGGCTGCTTCGCCTACATTGAAAACCTGTTGTTTAGTGCAGCCATTTTCATTCATTATCTTAACTAGACCTTCTGGATAACCTGCTGCAGCTTCTACATCAGCACTTGCTGCTTCACCTTGCACTTCCATGTTATGGGGACGGCTTCTTTCCTTAAACCTCATGAACCAACCTCTGCTAACTTCAAACTTTTCTTCTGCAGTTTCCTCACTTCTCTCAGCCTTCACAGAATTAAAGAGAGTTAGAGCCTTGCTCTGGATTAGGCTTTGGCTTAAGGGAATGTTGTGGCTGGTTTGATCTTCTATCCAGAGACTAAAGCTTTCACCCTATCAGCAATAAGGTTGTTTCACTTTCTTATCATTCATGTGTTCACTGCAGTAACACTTTTAATTTCCTTCGAGAACTTTTCCTTTGCATTCACAACTTGGCTAACTGTTCGGTGCAAGAGGTCTAGCTTTCAGCCTGTCTTGGTTTTTGACATGCCTTCATCACTAAACTTAATCTTCAGATTTAAAGTGAGATACGTTTGACTCTTCCTTTTACTTGAACACTTGCAGGCCATTATGGGGTTATTAACTGGCCTAATTTCAATATTGTTGTGTTTCAGGGAAGAGGGAGGCCAGAGGAGAGGAAGAGAGATGAGGGAATGGCCGGTCAGCGGAGCAGTCAGAACACACACAATATTTACTGATTAAGTTTGTCATCTTACATGGGCGCAGTTCATGGTGCCTCCCAAAATTACAATAGTAACATCAAAGATCACCACTCACAGATCACCCATAACAAATACAATAATAATGAAAAGGTTTGAAATATTGCAAGAACTACCAAAATCTGACACAGAGACACGAACTGAGCAAATGCTGTTGGAAAAATGGCACCGACAGACTTGTTTGACGCAGGGTTGCCACAAACCTTCATTTGTTAAGAAAACACAACATCTGTGAAGCACAAAAAAGTGAAGCACAATAAAATGAGGTATAACACAATTTGTTTATCCAACCACATGCTGAAGGACACTGGGTTTTTTCCAGTTTGGGGGAATTAGAATAAAGCCACTATAAACCCTTATGTACAGGTTTTTGTGTGGACTTAAGGCTTTTATTTCAATGGTATAATTATCTAGTAGTGGTGTAACTAGCTCAAACAGTATGTGCAAATTTAACTTTATAAGAAATTGCCAACTGCTTTCACAACAGCTCTACCATGTGGGCTCCCAGCAAGAATGAGACTTCCAGTCACTCTGCATCCTCAACAGCACTTGGTATTGTTAGGTTGTTTTTTTTTAATTAGACCAATTCTAATTGACGTATACTCTTAAAATTGCATTTCCCTAATACCTAATGCTGAACGTTTTTTTCACGTGTTTATTATTCAAATATTTGGTGAAATGTCTGTTCAAACTTTTTACTCACTTAAAAAACTGTTTTCTGATTATTGAGCTTTGAGAGGACTTTATATCTTTATAATTCTGGAGATAAGTACTTTATG
Organism: Globicephala melas; assembly: GCF_963455315.2. NCBI lineage: Eukaryota > Metazoa > Chordata > Mammalia > Artiodactyla > Delphinidae > Globicephala > Globicephala melas. The sequence goes on from NC_083324.2 coordinate 58,970,530, forward strand.
AAATACATCATTTGCAAATATTTTTCTTCCAGTCTATGGCTATTTTATTACTCTCTTAACAGTGTTTCTGCAGACCAAAGTTTTAATTTTGATAAAGTCTAATTTATCAACATTTTCTTTTACTGAACATACTGAATCCAAGGTTATTCAGATTTTCTTGTTTTCTCCTAGGTTTACATTTAGATCTATGACCCACTCCAAATTAATTTTTTTAAAGATATGAGGTATGTGTCTAGGTTTTATTGTTTGTTTTTTTTCTGACATATGGACTTTCAGTTTTTCTACAACTACTTGTTGGAAAATATTCTTTTCCGATTGAATTGCTCTGGCACCTTTATTTAAAAATCCATTGCCCATATATATGTGGGTCTGTTTCTGGACTTTTTATTCTGTCCAGTTGATCTCTATGTTTTTCATTTCCCTAGAACCACACTGTCTTGATTACAGTAGCCCTACAGTAAGTCTTGAAATTAGGTAGTGTGTACCTCTAACTCTGTTCTTTGACTGTTTTCATCAATGTCTCAGCATAAAGATCTTGCACATATTCTGTAGATAAATACATATAAAAAACATTTACATCTTTTTGGTACTATTGCATATGATAATTAAAAAATTTTAAATTTCCAGTTGTTTTTTGGAAGAAATATAATTGATTTGTGTATACTGACTTAGTAGCCTGCAATTTATTAGTTATAATAGCATTTTGGTAGGTTCTTTGACTTTTTTTTTCATAGATAATCACATTGTCTGAGATTAGAGGAAGGTTTTCTTTCTCCCCTTCTAATCTGCCTTCTATTTCTTTTTCTTCCCTTACTGTACTGGTTACAGTCATAGAACGTACTTTGTCTGATTTCAATTCATTTCAATTTTGTAATGGATTTTTTAAGACCAGGATGTGACCTATGTGGGTGTGTATTCACCTGCTGTGGGGCAGTATGTTTATAGCTCAAGTCTTCTACATCCCTACTCGTTCTCTGTCTGCTTATTCTAGTTATTACTGAAAGAGGAGTGCTCAAGTCTCCAAATGTAACTGTGGATTTGTCTGGTTCCCCACTCATTTCTCTCTCTTCTTACTGTGTGTGTGTTTAAGCTACGTTGTTGGGGTATGAACACTTAGGATTCTGATGTCTTGCTGGTGACCTGACCTCCATGTTTTTCTCTTTTGGGGGAGGGCTGAGGAATAAATGCAGGACTGCCCATCATCTTTGGCTTTATCGTTGTTCAGTTCCGGTCTTTCTAAGATACCAAGCTCATTCAAAAAGGATGATGAAATGTGATCCTATAAATACGCTTCTTTAAAAAGTAGGTGATGCCAATTAAGTCATAATTATCTCTCTTCTGATCATCAAAATTCTAATTATTAAGATCTAAGTATTTCTTAATGTTGAAGGTATCTTTTTCAAGTAGTTTTTCTCTGAAATAAAAGTAGCTCCATTGAGCCTTACATTGCATTTAAATGCATTTAAATGATATTTTTCTTGACTGTCTTTCAGTATTTTAACATGCACTTGGAGTTTTTAAGCTCTAATTTGCCCTTATGCCAGCCTGCAACTAAGTACTCATCAAGATGTTTTACATGGATTTTTCATTCATCAACTTTCTTCCCTTTAGAACACAGCTCCTGAGCTGGCTTCACTCTATTGAAAAGCCACGCAATAAAGACATTAAATGGGAGCAAAATATTATTTACAGCTTGCGCAAATGCACTCTGCATCTGTGTTCATCTCAGACAAAAAGTTACAATGCAGGTCCAAAGGATGACGTGGAAATTACTATCACAGCAACTAAGTAAGGAATCTACTTGTGGATTGAGCATAAATGGAGGAATGCAATGGAGTCAAAGGTAAGAGTGTACATACATATTCACTACTGTTAAATAAAAGCATTACTCTTCTTGATAAACATGATAATAGCCTATATTTTTTAAAAAGTGATTCTTCATGAAGTGCCCATCAACAGATGAACGGACAAAGAAGATGTGGTACATATATACAATGGAATATTATTCGGCCATAAAAAAGAATGAAATATTGCCATTTGGGACAACATGGATGGACCAAAAGAATATTATACTAAGTGAAGCAAGTCATACAGAGAAAGAAGAATACTATATGACTTCATCTATACGTGGAATCTAAAAAAACAAAACAAATGAATGAACATAACCAAACAGAACCAGAGTCATAGATACACAGAACAAACAGGTGACTGCCAGAGGGGAGTCGGTTGAGGGGAGGAGAGACACAGATGAGGGAGATTAAGAGGTACAAACTTTAAGTTATAAAATAAATGAGTCACAGGGATGATACGTACAGTGTGGGGAATATAGTCAATAACTATGTAATATCTTTGTGTGGTGACAGATGGTAACTAGAGTTATCATAGTGATTATTTGAAAGATAAAGAAATATCGAACCACTATGTTGTGTACCGGGAACTAACATGGCATTGTAAGTCAATTATACTTCAAAAAGCAAACAACCAACAAATAAACTCATAGAAAAAAGGGTCAGACTTGTGGTTTTCAGAAGTGGGGTTGTGGGAGGGGGAACTAGATGAAGGCAGTCAATCAAAAGGTAGAAACTCCCAGTTATAAGATAAATAATTACTGAGGATGTAATGTAGAACATGATAAACATAATTAACACTGCTGTGCATTACATGTGAAAATAAAGAGTTTTCATTACGAGGAAAAAATATACTTTTTTCTGTTTCTTTACTTTTGTATCTATATGAGATGATGGATATTTGCTAATCTTACTGTGGTCATTACTTCATGATGTATGTAAGTCAGAGCACTGTGCTGCACACCTTATACAGTGCTGTATGTCAATCTTGTCTCAAGAAAACTGGAGAAAAAGAAAAAGAGCAAAGGGGTGTACACTGTGGTCATGATGTAATGGAGACATAAGCTAATTCTGCTCGGTTAGAGAGGGATTATCTTTGTTTCTATCTTTATCAAGCCCACCCTCTCTGATGGGTTCTTTTCTCCTCTTCCTACAAACAGGCTCAGGTCTCCTCTGGCCCCAAACACGCAAACAAACCACCCATGAGGCTTACGCTGATAGCGCCAACACCCCTTTCACTAGCACCTTCCGTGAAACATGCTCACTGTCTGCAGATCCAAGACACTGTCTCATTCACTCATCTTTAAGTGACTGTGATCTTGCTCTGGTTTCCCCCAGGACACTGACGCCTCTCACCAAATCCAGTCACCTCTCCTCAGTCCTAATCCCACCCAGTCCCTCAGCTACGCAGGACCCTGTGGTCCACACCTCCTCTCACACTCCTCTCCTGACGTTTGTACACTGCACTTTCCTGAAGTACTCCCTCCCTCTCCCCCCATTTCTGCTCTGTCCTTCTACTGCCTGACAAAGGGAAGCATCAGCCAAGATTCTGTTCTGAGTCCTGGCTTTTGACTCCCTACCCCCTCTTCTCCATTATTTGTTCTCCTCTCCCACAGAAAACTCACGATAATCAGCTCTAAAGTAAATTGGGGTTGAGAAGAAAACGTGGAGTCCGAAGGCCTGGCTTCCATTTCTGTTTCTACTGACTTAGTTGCTGTGCACCCAAGGGCATGTAACACCCCACAACTCCACAAAAGTGAAGAGATCTCTTCTAATGTCCCTTCCAATCCCACAGTTCTACAATTCTAACCCTAAAGAACATCAGATTTGCAGCTGGAATTTGTCTAATGCACTGACAAATCCACATTCTGTCTGCCATTTAACTGTCCCAGCTCCAAACCTAATCTCTCAAACCAACAACTTCTTTTAGGTTGCCTATTAATGTTGATGTACTGGTGCCACCAATACCGTAAGCTTGAAATCCTAGTAATCCTATACACTTACCATCTTTTATTCACACTTTCTCTCTTTTTAACCACCCCCATACACTCAAGGCCTAATTCACAGAGCATCTCTTCCAGGAAGTGATCCTCAGCCTCCCAATGTGGTAGTCATCCCCCATCTTCAGAAGAGCCGAGACACTCTATGTGTGCCTCTTTCATTACACTCGGCACATGTTTCCCTCCAGATTCTGGTTATGAAGGAGCAGGGTTTATATCTGAATCTTCTTAGCATTTGCAAAGAGCACCTTGAGCACTGCCTTCCCCAGAGGACAGAAAAACCATAAGATTTGAACTGAATTGACTAAACTCAATATATACTCTGGATGCAGCAGAAGCAGTAGAGTTTTCTAGAATAATTTTTTTTTCAAGAAAAAAAAATTGATATTTAATGATTTAGATGTTCCGGCTCTAAAACAGATATTGTTCTTTTTCAGCTAAGGAAGCAGAAGCTCCTCTTGAACTCCTTCAAAATCCAAGCCAACTTACAAAGCACACTAGAGACAGTATGTCTGTGAGGTCACAAGTTTTTTAAACGCATGTTTATTAAACGATATACTCTTAAATATTTGGTTTTACATTTGAGCATTTCTTTTTTTATCTAAGTGGTTTACGAGGCAAAGTAGTCTGATAAACTGTTCGACCTGATGAACTATCCTCGGAAGTGTGGATCTGATGTAGTAAATGAGAATGCCCAGCCAGTCCATACTGCGTTATCTTCTCCTTCAACTTCCCTACAGCACAAAGTCTCCAAAATGAAATATGATATCATTGATTTTCAGCTTCATTAATAAGCTTAAATGCATTCCTCTAAAAATTTTTTTAAAATGCCCCCCATTGAGACAGTAAAACAAATTGAGAGGAAAAAAAAAGGTTTTCAGCTTCCGTTATTACGTAAAAATGCAGCCTAGCAGACAGAAGAACTAGAATTTCCAAGGAGTCTAAAGCAGAAAAGCCAAAGCTTTGGCTTAATTCACCCAGAAGATAGGATGTTTGGCGTGAGGCCCAGAAGGTAGTACAACGTGTCACTGCAAGAACATGACATGAAACTGAAGGGTCTGTCCACTGTCTCATTGCTGAGGCTGCAGGGCAGGGTCCGACCTACCTGGCTGATCCCTGAGGGAGGGATCTTGTACGCCTGCAGCTTCTGTCTCAGCAGCTCGGGATCACTGTGCCGGAAGGGGCACCCTGACAACGACAAGCAGCACAGCAGCAAGGTTATTCACCCGGACGTAATACACCACCACACTCGAAAGACCGTCTCAGCGCCCCTTAATTGTCTAACAGCTTATTAATAAAAAAGTTAATTGCCCATGGGTGCAACTGCTTTCCTCTCTTTATCTAAATGACGACTGAGCTGTGCGGTTACCAGGGCACTACAGCCTCAAGACTTACATAAAACATTCCAGCATTCTCAGGCAAGGCTGCCCACTCACTAGAAGGAGGAAGCAGTTTTAATTATGCTACTAGCTAACAAGCAGAGATAATCACCAAGTAGCTATAAAACAGTTTACCTAAAAACTTTATGCAATCTCACATTTTTTTCTAGTTTAAAAAAATTACATAAAGGCATAAAGACAGATGGTGTAAACAAAAAGAAAAACGTGCAAACTCTAAGAAATATAAAAATCTCACATCATTTTCACATGTTAATTTTATGCCTACTCCCAAAGAGTAGAATCCATATAAATTTAAAGGAATCCCAGATGGACATGAGATGACAAATAGGAAACTGCTTCATAGAAAAACAACTTATAGTAGGTACATGTAATCTCTATATTATTTCATGAGAAAAATATGGATGGACTACTAAAAAATATGCATAAATAACACAGAAGAATTGAAATGTAAAAGCTGCATTAGGCCAAAATTTAGGAAATTTTAGGTATTTTAATAAGAAACTGTAATGATAAGTCAACATACTTAATTTAAAATTTAATACAGGAAACCAGATAATTTTTTTCAGTCATACAGATGATGGACCTGTAAATTAATTAGAAACAACTGTGCATTTTTAATGAAATCAATGGAAAATTGGTCGCAGCAAAAATAATGGAAAAACAGCCTAGATGCTAAACAAATGTGTTTAACCAAAAGTCTTAACTACAAGTAAAAGCATCCATGATAACACTGGATCCCTACAAATTATGAAAGTCACAAAATTCACCGTAGTATATAGTTTATTAAGATCAACACTGTAATGCCATTTAGTACGAGGAAGTGTGACGAGCAGCTGTACAGCACGTAGTTAAGAGTCTGGAGCTGCCCTTCCTGCATCTGAATCTCACTTTACCAGCTATGGGTCAGGGGACCATGGGCACGTCTCGTGTCTTGTTGTTGATTCAGCTTCACTGTCTGTCATGTGTGGGAAATACACCCGCAGAGTTCCTGTGACAATGGAGGATAAAGCCCTTACACTCTCTCGGCTCGTAGGAAGCACCCAACATGGGTTAGCCAACATTATTACTCTAAAAAAAGTCTGATGATGAAATGGCAAAGGGTCCCAATGAGAAACAAATGAGGCTTAGTTAAGCCCAGAATTATTAAAGGACACCAGAAAGAGACAGATTAATTGAACTGTCCAAATTTCATTTGAAATAATGGCTATACCTGTAATGAAAAGGATCAGAAAGGGCAAAGCCAAGAAGAAACTGAAGATTGACAAAAAACCAGAGGTCACAAAAAAGTCTTTCAAAGCTACGCTCACAAGAAGAAGAAAACAGAAGAAACAAACCACCTCAGGAGCAGGGAAGCTGGTGTTATTTTGACAAATGACAGAAAGAAAACAGAACTTGACAACTCCTACTTTGTTTCTATCTTCCACATCAAAGGGAACAATCTTCCAAACTGGAAAGGGCTGAACTCACAGGTAACTTAAGATGAAGTGGATGTAGACACAACTAATGCTGATTCCAGCAAAGTGTTGAATAGAACTTCCCAGCACACATTTGTGGAAAGGATGGATAAACAGTCTGGAATATAGTTCTACCTACATCAACTCTGACTGGCTGAACAACACCATTCCAGGCAGTGTTGGTTAATGAAATATGTCAACCTAGGGGCTACAGAGCTTTGCAAACTACACAAATCTAAAAGGATAGAGACTTCTGGTTTCCAGTCTGGCACAGAAAGAGCTTAGAAGTTGTCACTCCATCCTAACAAGTAAAAAGCTGAACAGGGCTTCCCTGGTGGTGCAGTGGTTGGGAGTCCGCCTGCCAATGCAGGCGACACGGGTTCGTGCCCCGGTCCGGGAAGATCCCACATGCCGCGGAGTGGCTGGGCCCATGAGCCAAGGCTGCTGAGCCTGCGCATCCGGAGCCTGTGCTCCGCAACGGGAGAGGCCACAACAGTGAGAGGCCCGCATACCGCAAAAAAAAAAAAAAAAAGCTGAACAGACTGAAAAATCAACAACTCCTCTCAGATCTGTCAAAGAAATGAGGTCACAGGGCAAACCACTGCCCCCAAAATTGGAGGGAGAGGCAGACAGAGAGAATCACAACAAACCAGAGCAGAAATCTCTGTAGGAACCAGCACTGGGGTAGGGAAACCTAACCTGTAACTGACAAATTTCTGGAGTCTCTGTGTGGACACGTCTGAGAGTTAGAAGCTCCAGGGAGACCAGTCAGAGGAGGGCTACACTTTGCAGCTGAACTTCAGGGGCTCTACCAGGTGCTCACAGTGAATAACAGAGAAATCCCCCTCATGCTCTAGCACGGGGGTAAGCAAAGGTACCATTTTAAATACTCTGGAGTACTCTGTTCCTCTTAGTAAGGCTGCCCTCAGGAGAAACTATTTTACCAGAGCCTGGCCTACCTGGGGGAAGAGAAATGCGCAGCTCCAGCCTCCTGGGGCCGTCCTCTCCCCCCAAAGGGAGGAAGCTGAGAATCACTGTTGACGTTCACAGCCCACAGCCACAGGGTCACTAAACACTGAGACCCAATTACCCAATCCAACACTATAGACACCCCCCTGCTCACCACCGCATCACTACAGACCTATGTACTGGAGTTTGTCACGTCTACCTTTCAACAAAAAATAACAGTGTGAAGAGACGGAAAACGTGTCAGAATTAGAGCCAGATAAGGCAGGGATACTGGAGTTATCAGACTGGGAATTTAAATTAACTATGATTAATATGCTGAGGGCTCTACCGGAAAAAGTAGACAACATGCAAGAACAGATGTGTAATGTAAGCAGACAGATGGAAATTCTAAGGAAGAATCAAAAAGAGACGCAAACACTGTAAGAGAAATGAAGAATGCCTTTGATGGGCTTATTAGCAGACACAGCTGAGGAAAAGATCTCTGTGCTTGAGGATATGTCAATAGAAACTTCAAAACCAAAAAAACAAAAGGAAAAACAACAAGAACAGAATAGCCAAGAACTGTGAACAACTATGAAAGGTGTAACATATGAGAATGGGAATACCAGAAGGAGGAGAGAGAGAGAAAGAAACAGAAGCAATAATGACAGAGAATTTCCCCCAAATTAATGTCAGACACCAAACCACAGACCCAGGAAGCTCAGAGAACACCAAGCAGGATAAATGCCAAAAAAAAGGCAGCTAGGCATATTATATTCATACTTCAGAAAATCAATAACAAAGAAAAATCTTGAAAGAAGCCAAAGGGGAAACACCTTACCTACAGAGAAGCAAAGAAAACAATTCTATCTAACCTATCCTCAGAAACTGTGCAAGAAGAGAGTGGAGTGAAACAGTTAAACTGTTGAGAGAAAAAAAATCCCTCAAACCCAGAATTCTGTACCCTGAGAAATTCTCCTTCGAAAGAGGAGAAATAAGGATTTTCTCTGACAAAAAAAAATTCAGGTAATCTGTTGCCAGACCTGCAGGGCAAGAAACATTAAAAGAAGTTCTTCAAAGAGAAATAAAATGATACAAACCAGAAATTCAGAACTACCCAAAGAAAATTTGAACATCAGAGAATGATAAGGAAAGGTAATACAAAAACTTTTATTTTCCTTATTCATAAATAATCTGACAGATAACAGTTTGTTTAAAGTAATGGGAACAGTGTATTCTGTTATGCATGTTTATGTATATATCTGTGTGTGTTTATATATTCTTAGATATAAATGAAATGAATGACAGAATGATACAGGGAAGTAGAAATATTCATTATTATAAGGTACTTGCCTTACTTATGTGTGATGTGGTGATTTGAAAAGAGAGTTGGATTAGTTGTACACATATAGTGAAAACTCTTTAAAAAATAAAACTAATTTAAAAAGTAACAAAAGAAGTACAATAGATATGCTAAAAAGAGAAAAAAAATGGAATCATATAAAATGCTCAGTTAAAACCACAAAAGGCAGAAAATGTGTGTAAGACAAAAACAAAGAATAAGGGCAACAAATAAAAAACTAACAAATATGGCAGCCATTAACCCAACTATACCAATCATTACTTTAAACGTCAGTGGTCACCAATTAAAAATAGATTGTCAGAATGGGTCAAAATCAAGACCCTACGGTATGTTGTATACAAGAAAGCCACTTTAAAGAATCATGGATTGAAAGTAAAGACAGAGAAAGAGACACCATGCTAACACAAATCAAAGAAAGTGGGAGTATCTATGTTACTTTCAGACAGAGCAGTGTTCAAAGGATGGGAGTTTATGCAGGATAAAAAGGGGCATTACATAACGATAAGGGGTGAATACTCCAAGAAGACATCACCATCCGTAATGTGTATGCACTTAACAAAAGAGCATCAAAACACATCAGGGAAAACCTGACAGAATTGCAAGGAGAAGTGCTGGCTCCACTGCTGGACTCCACCTCCACCAAGCTGGACAGATCCCGCAGATGGAGAATCTGCAACAACACAGTGAGCTCACGAGCACCATCATTCCGGGACAGAAATGATATCCATAACTGGCTACACCCAACAGCGGCAGACAGCACATCCTCAGCTCATAGGGACAAGCCCTCTGCTGCGGGCCGTGTTGACATGGGGACAGCTGAGCAAATGTGGGGCAGAGGGCACCCGGGAACTCTCTATACCTCCTGCTCAGTACTGCTGTGACCCTAAAACTGCTCCACAAAACTACAGCTTATTCACTTAAAGAAAGGGTAGATCAATGTGTCTAAAAAACAATACGAGCTCGTTGAGTGTTTGCTAAGTACAGTGGTCCCTCAGCATCCACAGAGGACTGGTTCTGGGACCTGCCTGGGATATCAAAGTCTGCAGGTACCCAAGTCCCACAGTTGGCCCTCCGTATCCGAGGTTCCACATCCTCAGATTCAGCCAACCTCGGATCGTGTAGTACTGTATATATTTGTTGGAAAAAATCTGCGTGTAAGATGGACCCACGCAGTTCAAACCCCTGCTGTTCAAGAGTTAGCTGTGTATTATTTTCTAGCTGATAGAGTTTAAATTAAAAACAAAGTAAAACAAACAGAATGGACCAGAATAAATAAGATACAAAAACAGGAAGAAGAAATATAAAATCCTGTCTTTAAGCTAATAAAAATCAACTAAGTAAGTGCTGAGTGTGAGGACCTGGAAACCGACAGAACCATTGGGAGCTTCACTTGGCCAAGCTCAGTGTAAGTTACTCCCTGGTGTGGCCACTGGGAAAAGCTACAGACTTTCTCACCGCAAGTATCTGGTCAGTTGTTTTCAAAGTGTAGAAGACATCAAAATCACCCAGAGAACTAGCAAATAAATCAGAGTTTATGCGTCTGAGGGTGGAGCCTGAGTCTGTATTTCTAAAAGCTCCGTAAGTGCCTGACACAAGCGGTGAAAACCGCTCACTGTGTGTTCCAGGACTGGCCACCTTTGCCATCTACTAAATATGAATGCTCTGGACACATGAAGCATCTTTCTTAAAATTCCATTTGAGATTTTTTGGATCTTTAACAGCCTGCAAGTGTGTGATCTTCTAAAAAAGAATTTCATTTAAGATGAAATTAAAACAAGAAAAAGTTTTGACACATATTGCAGTCAGCTTTGGTAATCTAGAAAATTTAACTAATATGGACTATTAAGTCATCCTCTCACATACCAGACAAGTGAGGAGCTTTTCAAGGTATGCTCAGAGAACTATTTTAGAAAAAAGTTGTTAAACTCAGAAATCTACAGAAAACAGATTAACTTTCTTTTTAACCTACAACTTAGGCAAATTGATAGATGTTTGAAACTGTGACTTGTTAAATCCCTCAATCTTTGTTAATCAGATGATAGTAATGAGAATAAAACACACTCTCCCTCAGTAGTCTTTGAAAATTGATCAATCTACTGTTCCAAAATTCGAGGCACTCAATTTTTAAAAGCTTTGAAGAACTCGCATCAGCCTTCTAAGACACATGCAGAACAGGAGAAAGAGAATAGCAGGTGAAGGGGACGGAGGACTGAAGAGCCCAGTCCAGCACAAAGTAGAGCACAGCAGAACCACTTTCTTGTGCTGACCCAGCTCAATAATAAGACATACCACTAGAAGCTAGTGGAGCTCTGGCTTGACCTGATGACCGACACAAGCTACAAACCCGTTCCCCTTAGTAATGCAAAAACCATTCCACTGTTTCAGTGTTTCCTACAGAGCTCCTGGGTTCCTGTACATCACAGACACATCCAGAGGAAGCACTTACCATGATAATCCCCTTGGCTTGGTGGATTGGTTAGGATAATCTTCAGGCAACTGTAAGGCGTATAGTCTGTCCTCTTGCCTTCCTTTCCAAAGCTATGACGGATGTTGTAAGAGTAGCCTTTATCAAACTGATGAGAGGAAAAAGAAAGAAGAGACAAAGTAAGCCAGCATTGTACTGGTGGTGTCAACAGTGCCCACTGGAATCGAAGAGTACAAAGTGATTTTTCTAAAATAAATTTAGCATTCACAGGCAGATGTACATTTATACCAATATAACATTTGGGTCCTTTACAGGTTTTTAAAGGTAAAAAACTTAAAGGAAACACATTTCTCAGGTTAGAGACACCTTATGTTTATATGTTTAAAGATGAGGATAACCCTTTCCTGAGAATAATCATCGATTTGCTCATTTCTTGGTTTGATTCCAAAGATCATGCTAGATGTAAATCATCTTCTCTACTCCCTTTATCCTAGTCTTCCCTGAATTCCCACATCCTGCCTATTCTACTTTTGAAGTGTCTCCTAACTAATTAATGCCTTCCTCTGGATTTTCACTATACAAAACAAGCAGTCAGCAAATGCTTGATGAAGGAACTACTGTGATTACCTCCTGCCTGGAATTCCTGACTCATGTTCAAAATGCAAGGTAATGGCATAGGAAGGACTTTGAAATGGGTGGGATAAGAAGAAAAAACGAACTCATATTTATTGAAAGGCTCAGTATAGTGGGTCTAAGCTATCTAATACTTTCAGGAAAGCAGGACAGAGAATCAGAATAAGAGATTGGAAAATACTGTGGGTTTTTATGGGTGAGATTTTTTCATTTAAGTATAGTTGATTTACAATGTTGTGTTAGTTTTTGGTATACAGCAAAGTGATTCAATTATATTTATATATATTATATTCTTTTTCAGATTCTTTCCATTATAGGTTATTACAATATATCAAATATAATTCCCTGTAGTATATAGTAGGTCCCTGTTGTTTAGGGGTGAGATTTTTAAATTTGAGGCTACAATTTACATTTAGTGAAATGCACAGATCTCAGGTCTACAGTTTGATGTAACACATACCCGCATTAAGAGACAGCATGTTTCCACCATCCAAGAGGCCCCCTGAGCCCCTCAGCATCCTCAGCATTCTTCCCCGCCCTCCACACCCAGAAGCAACTATTGGTCTGACTTGTGTCACCGTGGCTTTTGCTATTCTATAACTTCACATAAATGGAATTGTACAGTCTTTTGTTTTTGTTTTCTGCGGTACGCGGGCCTCTCCCGCCGCCGCGGCCTCTCCCGCCGCCGCGGAGCACAGGCTCCGGACGCGCAGGCCCAGCGTCCATGGCTCACGGGCCCAGCCGCTCCACGGCATGTGGGATCCTCCCGGACCAGGGCACGAACCCGCGTCCCCCGCATCAGCAGGCGGACTCCCAACCACTGCACCACCAGGGAAGCCCTGTACAGTCTTAAGTATTTTGTGTCTGACTTTTTCATGTCTTTTCATGTTTTTGAGATTGATCCATGCATCACATGAACTGTCACATGTACCAGCAGATTGTTCCACTGTATGAATATACCAGGTAGTTTACCTAGTCTCCTGCAGATGGACACCTGGGCTTTTCCAGTTTGGGGCTGTTATCAGTAAAGCTGCCATGCACATTCTTGCAGATGACTTTTGTGGACATTATTTTCATTTCTCTCAGATAAATACGCAGGAATAGAATTGCTGCTAACCATTTTCCAGAATGGCTGTACTATTTTATACCCCATCAGCAATGCATGAGAGTTCCACATTCTCCCCAAAGTGTGGTGGTGTCAATTTCATTCATTTTAGCCATTCTAATAGATGGGTAGTGGCATCTCATTCTGCATTTCCCTGATGACAAACACTGTTGAGTACTTTTTCATGTGCTTTCTTGGCTGTGATATGCCTTATTTTGTAAAGTGTCTGTTCAAGTCTTTTTAGAATCTGGGTTGACAATTATTCCATTGAAAGAATTCTTCATATATTCTGGATACAAACCTGTTAGGTGTTACAAATATTTTCTCAGTCTGTGGCTTGTCTATTTTCTTGATGTTACTTTTTGACAAGATGAGCAGATGTTTTTATTTTTGATGAATGCTAATTAAATCACGTTTTTATGGCAGTGCTTCCTGTGTCCTCTCTAAGATAGGTTGCAGAGATATTCTGTATTGTCCTTTAGAAGCCATAATGTTTTAGCTTTTCAGTCTAGGTCCTGATTCATCTCGAGTTAATTTTCATATGTTCTCTTTTTATCCCCTGTACGGAAAGAAAAATATTTTTCCCTCTACCCTCCTAGGTTAAATGGCTGGGGCCCATGAATCAAACTGATAAAAGACAGATTAACAAGGAAAAAACCCCCCACTTAATTACATTTGTACATAAGTATATGTACAAAGAGATACGACTCCAGGAGGTAGGCTGATGACTGAAGCTTAAACATCATCTTAGGCTAAATCAAGGAAAAGGGGTTTAGGGATTCTGGGTTGGGGAAGCAAGTTCTGAGAAGGGGGAGGGGAGGAAATACAGGGTAAATAAGGGTTGGCTTGTTCTGCAGATAAGACTTGGGTAGCTTTCTTCCTGGTACAGAGATAACATTACAAATGTAAATTTCCTTTATAAGAGGGGAAATTTATACTGTATCCTTAGGCAGTTAGGGGAGGAGAGAGCTTTTCCTGCATCTGCTCCTCCTTTAGCTCAAAATAATCCTTATGCCTGCCAATTGGAAATTGTCACTTGCCATCTGCCTCTACAAGGATGAGGTCCCTGGCCACTGCAGTTGCTGACCTTCAACACCGCTTGAAAGGAGTTCAGGGCTGAGATCAGGAAGGAGGCACTCTGTGCTCTGGTATAACTGTGAAAAAGCCTTCAGATAGTTAGATACTTTCAGGTAAAGATTTTATGAGCCTAATTTTATGAGCCTAATTTCTTGCATCTTCCTCGTGATGAGCAGCAACCTTCTGCTGAAATGTGTGCTTGACTGCATGTACCCCTGTCACTAAAATCACATACATACTGACCTTCCCCCCTTACCTCTTTGGAGCAGTTCCTCAGAGCTATCTGAGAAGCTGTCTCCCAGGCTATAGTTCTCATTTTGCCCCAAATAAAACTTAACTCACAACTCTCACATTGTGCATTTTTTTCAGTCAACATGCCAAAATAGCGTTATTTTGGATGGCATATCCGGTATCCTTCACCCCCATGTGAACTGGATAACACTTTTTCTAACACCATTTATTGAAGATATTTTATTCCATTGCTCTATAGTTCCATACTTTTGCCGATGCCACACTGTTCTCTTTACAAAATCTTTAGAATAAGTCTCAAATTCAGATAATGTAAGTCCTCCTGCTTTGGTTTTTTTCAATATTATTTTGGCTATTTTATGTCCTTGCATTTCCATAAAAATTTTAGAATCAGTTTATCAATTTCTACTTAAAAAAAAAAAAAGACTGCTGGAATTTTCAGCAGTCAGTAGCTTACAGTTTCATAACTACCTATCTGCCCACAAGCAATCTACAACCAGGAAAACAAACGGCATTTCAACAGAAAACTTTCAAGAAAGAAAATTTTCAAATTACCATTAAATTTCACTGGTGAAAACAAGAATGTTAAAAGTTCCAGCAAACATATTTTATGGACAACTTCTATTTGTTTAGTCATAAGCATTAACTCTAATCAATCTCCTTGTGCAAACTTTTAGGTATGAATTGAATTTAATTAGACATAAGATTTCTGTACATTCATCAGAAAACACTGAAAGAACTTTTTGGTCAGCCATTATGTTAAAGTAATGAAAAGCTACTCTCTCTAAAGGAAGAAAAGCGATAATTATTATCTTTCCCCTCCCTTTCCTTTCCAATTTACTTCCCGCTTATGTGTACATATGTCTAAAATTTGGACCTTACTAAGCTTTCGGGCTATTCACGTATTTATCATACAAACTGTCTTCTCTAGTTTTCAGACTGGCAAACTCTTGAAATATTGTGTAGAAGGTACATTTATTGGGTAATGTTTTTTAGGGAATACTTACTTTCCAGGTGTCCACATTCACAACTCAAAGGAACAACTGTAAGGTTCACATGGGAAGAGGGGGTGAGAACCAGGTGGAAACACTCTTTTCCACCTTGGCTCCTCCATTCCACTCCAGCCAGCAACGGGAAATGCCAGAAAATCAACACCAGGCCTGAAGGTGGTTGAGTGGAAGCTGGCAACCTTCCAAATTAGTCCCGTGGCACTGCAATCTGCATTTCTGCTCAAGTCAGCAGCAAATCATTTTCAGGGCCACTATGTTACCAGTAGAACTCAAGAAACATGATAAAGCAGGCGCATCCTCATCCTGCTCCTACCCGTCTCTTTCAGAGTCTCCCTCACAAGTCTGCCTCCCACCCCAGCTCCACCTGGGGCCCAGCGACTGCATCTTATTACATTTTTTATAGTATTTACACCCAAATCCTCTCAGAGGTCATGAGTAAACCTCTAACTGTCATGAGCAGTGCATGGTCTTCCTTAGAAGAAAGTCTTTCCTACCAAGAAAAGCCCGCAGACCAAGTATTACTCCCACTGTCAGAACATCAAAACCTGCCTTTCATAAGTCAAGCTTAGCTTGCACAGTAAAGTGAGAATGGTTGCAAACCAAGTGCCCTTCAGAGAGAGATTTATATTCAAAAAGGAAAATCTTGACCTAAGTGAGGCAAAACAACCATATATATGTGGGCAGAGAACAGGGTAAGGATATGGTAATTTTTAACAAAGACATTTTCAATCCTTTTTTGGTGAGTTGTTTCCTACTCACAAGAATTTGGAATTCTCATTTACATATTTAAAAACACACAGAGGGCAAGTCTGCCAACTACAAAGGGCCCTCCTTCAATGCCCAGATCCAGCATCCCACACATCATCACGAGGGGCCCCAGGAAGTTTAGTTGCCACAAGTGCCAACAGGAAGGCACAGCTCAGCAGCAGGGCCACACGTGTAAACAGACCTGTACTTGGGGAAGGGCGTGAAACCACCCATGGTCTCTCCTTGACACACATTCTTGCTGACTCTCCTACAGCTTGTGATCATTGATTATCTCTTCTCTTGTCACTTCCCTAAAGCTTTACTTACAATGTTAATAAGCAGAATGCATGCCATAGGCATTTAATACATAATGCCCACCCTTTAAATGCTTACTTACGAAATTACTCAATTATTTGTAAAACTAATTTTGTAATCAGTCACCTACAGATTGCAAATACTTCTCTTTAACTCTTAACTTTAACCACAGTTTAACTCTTTGAGGTCACTGAAACATCATATACATTCTAACCAAACAACACACTGAAGGAGACTTAGAGACCAAAGGCTGATAGTTAAGACAAGGGCTTTAAGTCAAATACCTGAGTTTAAATCTTGTCTCTACCACATGTTAGCTGTGTGACCTTGGGCAGGTGACCCATCATCTTTATAACAATTCCCTTACACAGTATATAAAAATAAAGGAGTAATACTTCATATGCAGGGTTGGTGTGAAGATGAGCTAATAGCTCATCTTCATAAAGCACGTGGCATAGCTTCTAACACAGAATAAGCTTTGAATTGAATATATTTTTGAGTTATCAATATCAGAAAAACAAACCAATCAAAAAAATGGGCAGAAGACCTAAACAGACATTTCTCCAAAGAAGACATACAGATGGCCAACAAGCACATGAAAAGATGCTCAACATCGCTAATCACCAGAGAAATGCAAATCAAAACTACAGTGAGGTATCACCTCATGCTGGTTAGAATGGCCATCAGCAAAAAGTGTGAAAACAACAAATGCTGGAGAGGGTGTAGAGAAAAGGGAACACTCCTACACCGTTGGTGGGAATGTAAACTGGTGCAGCCACTATGGAGAACAGTATGGAGGTTCCTTAAAAAATTAAAAATGTTCATATCCTAATCCCTTTCCATGGAGAACATTTTCAGTTCTAGACTCGAGAACATGCATATTTTTCTTTCCTTCAAATTTCCCCTGAGGCAGCGTCACGCTAAAATTTTAAAATTTGGATTCCCCACTTTGTTAGAAAATAAAAAATACTGAAATGCTAAAAATCCACAGAAAAAGTATTGAATAAAATGATCCTATGTAATTTTATAAGGTAGTTGATTAAGCAGATCACTTTCAGTGGAGCCAAATGATCAAAAGAAAGATCAGCTGTGTATCAAAAACCTGCCATAATCCTCAGAGGGAAGTGGAGAGCATTGTGTTCATGAACGCAGGTGGTGTGGGGTTAGTGGGTTGGTATGTCTCTTTCATATTCTGCTATAAGGACTATACCCAAATGGACTCAGAAGACAAGACTTGAGGATCTTCTGTGACCTGGGGCTCTGTGATCTCCATCATTCTAACTGTATCTATTCATTCAGATATTAAATAAAGAACATCATTTCTAAATTCCTAATGGAGAATTTAGTACAATTGTACTACTGTTTTTAGCAATAAAACCAAAATTATGCTTAGTGATGTTTCAATAATAATAGCTTACATTTACACAGATCTTTAGTGGTGACGAAATGATTCTTCTTAGACCCTTTACTACTTGTAAGGTATGGAAGTTAGGTATCCCTATTTTATAAATATGCAAACTAAGATTTCAAGAGGTCAAATGATTAGTTATTTCAATTACTTAGTAGAAAAGAGATGGAATTTAAAATCTTACTCTTTTACTTTCTAGAAACTACTACAAAATTATAAATGGCAGAAAATTAATAAATAAATACAGGCAACTGTCAGTTATCCATGGCAAACATGCATCTGTAGGCTGCTTCCCTGCTGTCACTCAGTTGCTTCAGGGACATCTGAAAGTCACACTGAACCACAGTTAAACAAAATGTTTCTGATTCTACTGTATACCAGGGAAAAGAGTCTACTCTCAAAGAAATGGTAACTCTAACAAGCCACTCACATAGCATTTATTTAGTTCCTAATTTACCATGATTTTAGAATCATTAAAAATGATAAATTTGAAGTTAACCATCTGAAATGAAGAAACACTAAAAAGTATTTCATCATGCTTCTAAATTACCAGGTACTTTTTTTTAAAAAAAAAAAATAAATCTATTTATTTATTTATTTTGGGCTGGGTTGGGTCTTCATTGCTGCACGCGGGCTTTCTCTAGTTGCAGCGAGCGAGGGCTACTCTTCCTTGCGGTGCGCGCAGGCTTCTCATTGCAGTGGCTTCTCTTGTTGCAGAACACAGATGGGCTCTAGGTGCGCGGGCTTCAGTAGTTGTGGCATGTGGGCTCAGTAGTTGTGACTTGTGGGCTCTAGAGTGCAGGCTCAGTAATTGTGGCGCACAGGCTTATTAGTTGCTCCACAGCACGTGGGATCTTCCTGGACCAGGGCTCAAACCCATGTCCCCTGCATTGGCGGGTGGATTCTTAACCACTGAGCTACCAAGGAAGCCCTAGGCACTCTTGATATTTGTCCCCTCTACCATTCTAGGTGGCACATGACAAGGAACTGGGGTACAAAATCAGGGAAAAGGGGGTATGAAAGCAGAGAGGAAGGATGCAGTACACAGCATCGCTCACCTCCCTGGCACCTGGACCTGGAGTTTCAGCAAATGTAGCTTCCTCATCAGTCGGAATTTAAGAGCTGGAGCAGGCATCAGCCAGCATCTAATGCAGCCCTGAGGGTGTAGGAGAGCAAGGAGCAGGGGGTTTAGTCCTCAACCACAGGGTGAATGAGGGAAAGAACCCTTGTCTCCGCACTGCCTACTTTGTGTACTTCTCGTACAGGCTGTAACCAAGGCCAGCGTGAAGCCTAGCAAACTGCAGCTGTTCATGAGGCTGAACCACTGAGCATCTTCCTTGTACATGTGCTCAACAGATCGCCCCACCAGAGGACCAAAAGCAAATCTTATATTGACCATTCTGTTAGTTTTTAGTGACAAAGGAGAGTTGGCAAATTCCCATCGCTAACTACCATATCTTAACATTATTTAAATAGAGGCCTTGACAATTCAACCGAGAGGAGATGGGCTGGGAGAATCATGAGGTGGGCCACTAATCAGCCTTTAATAACCTTAAACAACAAGGCCCTACTGTACAGCAAAGGGAACTATATATTCAGTATCTTGTAATAAACCATAATGTAGAATATGAAAAAGAATGTGTATGTGTATACATACATATATATATATAAATATAAAAAACCGAATCACTTTGCTGTACACCTGAAACTAATACAACATTGTAAATCAACCATACTTCAATTAAAAAAAAAAAAAAGATCTCCAACTGTTCAGACAGTTTGCCTGATACTAGGAAAGGACAGATTAGTGATAGAATTTTCAGCATCCCACCTGAAACGCCTCTTTTAGAAAATCTGCTCTATTCACTGGTATGGATGCCACCAACATAACAGTGAATGAAAATTTATTAAAATTCCAAATATAATTTCCCAACATTTGAAGACAGAAACCACAGACAAACCTTCATTCACTAAAGTAAAAGCATTTACTGAATCACATACTTATAGCCTAAAAGACTAAATTTAATAGCCCTTAAAAGGTGGCCAACTTAGTCTCTATCTCACTGGTACCTAAAGAGCCAACATCAAACAAACCCCAACAGAAAAGCAAAGAAGCAGGCTGCCTGATGCTCTGGTCCAAGACCAGCTGGCTCAGCCCACATAAACTGGTCTTTTCACTCACTGGAAACAAGAGAAGCAAACTGAAACCATTGTCGAAGCCTGCAATCAGCGACCACACAGAAGTGAGCTGATGAGAGCTTTTCATTGCTCAATGAAAGGCTCCCTCTTCATAGATATAGTACTAATCTTTTACAAACATTTTGAAATCAAAATAAATGTACATTTATTTAACTTCTGCTAGATTAGTTTTATCCTATTTACTCATTTTCCCATATTTAGTTTTTGTCAAAATTTTTTTCATACTTTGCTTTTCTACATTACGTTATCCACAGTGTTAGTATTTTCTAGAATTGAATTTCTATTATGACAGAATTTTAAAGATCTAGCTTTATCATTAAAAAGATGTCTCAAGATACTGCTTATAACCTATTGTGCATATTATGTGCAATAAATCTAAGGTTCTGAAGAGCTGCCAGGATGACTGCAAAAATATAACTATTACATCTTAACATCTTACAGATGTTAAGAAATATCTAAATATTTTTATAATAAACACTTAAATATTTACATACATAGATATATTTCAATGATATCTTTCTGGGTGCATAAAGGTTTAGAAATGTCATATATTCCTGGTAGAGTACACCTTTTATCAACATATAGAAATATAACTGTTTTCCTGTTTAATAGTTTTCTCTTGTACTGCATTTTGTACAATATTAATATTTTCACTCCAGTTTTCTTTTTGATTCCACTTGCTAGTACTCCCCTCTCCACCTTTATTGTCAATCCTTCTGCATCAGAAAGTCTTGTATGAATAGCAAATGGGTAACTGGCTACCCATGACCACCCTCTAGTGGTTACTCAGAGCATATGAAAACACTTTTTCTATCAATGTCAAAAATGAACCAGACTCTCTACAAAAAAGACAGGATTTTTAGCACACTCTTACTTCCATCATAATTATAAAATTAGCTCCAGCATAATTAAGGATTAAATGATTTTCCCAGAGTCACAATAATACCAGTTAATATTTCACTTGTTCGATTCTATGTCATCTTCTAATCATCTAAGTTTGGCTACATAACAGACAACCAAAAGAAAAAATTACATTGGATTTTTAAAGTAAATATATTATAGAATATCTCATTCCCTGAAATGACAAAGGGCATGAAATAAAGTTTTAATTTACAATGGGAAGCCAGATTTTTCCTCTACAATTTCAGGGACAAAAAGAAGATGAATATGGATCTGTTGCCTCCTGTTGTAGACAAGTGTTTTCTTTCTTTTCTAAAGGTTAGAGGGAATCCCCTAAGGCTGCACCTGGATATCAAAAGAGAAATACACGAAATATTCTATGAAGAGTTATTAAAAGGTATTTTGAGGGACAGAGAGCTACTTTATTTTTCAAGAGAATTAACAAGGCATTTTGGGGTTTTTTTGTTTGTTTTTTTACATCTTTATTGGAGTATAATTACTTTACAATGGTGTGCCAGTTTCTGCTTCACAACAAAGTGATCAGTTATACATATACATATGTTCCCATATCTCTTCCCTCTTGTATCTCCCTCCCCCCCAACCCCCTTCCCACCCCTCTAGGTGGTCACAAAGCACCAAGCTGATCTCCCTGTGCTATGCGGCTGATTCCCACTAGCTATCCATTCCACGCTTGGTAGTGTATATATGTCCATGCCACCCTCCCACCCTATCACAGCGTACCCCTCCCCCTCCCCATAACCCCAAGTCCATTCCCCAGCAGGTCCGCGTCTCCATTCTCATCCTACCCCCAGGTTCTTCATGACATTTTTTTTTCTTAAATTCCATATATATGTGTTAGCATACAGTATTTGTCTTTCTCTTTCTGACTTACTTCACTCTGTATGACAGACTCGAGGTTCATCCACCTCATTACAAATAGCTCAATTTCGTTTCTTTTTAAGGCTGAGTAATATTCCATTGTATATATGTGCCACATCTTCCTTATCCATTCATCCAATGATGGACACTTAGGTTGTTTCCATCTCCGGGCTATTGTAAATAGAGCTGCAATGAACATTTTGGTACATGACTCTTTGTGAATTATGGTTTTCTCAGGGTTTGCCCAGTAGTGGGATTGCTGGGTCATATGGCAGTTCTATTTGTAGTTTTTTAAGGAACCTCCATACTGTTCTCCATAGTGGCTGTACCAATTCACATTCCCACCAGCAGTGCAAGAGTGTTCCCTTTTCTCCACACCCTCTCCAGCATTGTTTCTAGATTTTTTGATGATGGCCATTCTGACTGGTGTGAGATGATATCTCATTGTAGTTTTGACTTGCATTTCTCTAATGATTAATGATGTTGAGCATTCTTTCATGTGTTTGTTGGCAGTCTGTATATCTTCTTTGGAGAAATGTCTATTTAGGTCTTCTGTCCATTTTTGGATTGGGTTGTTTGTTTTTTTGTTATTGAGCTGCATGAGCTGCTTATAAATTTTGGAGATTAATCCTTTGTCAGTTGCTTCATTTGCAAATATTTTCTCCCATTCTGAGGGCTGTCTTTTGGTCTTGTTTATAGTTCCCCTTGCTGTACAAAAGCTTTGAAGTTTCATTAGGTCCCATTTGTTTATTTTTGTTTTTATTTCCATTTCTCTAGGAGGTGGGTCAAAAAGGATCTTGCTGTCATTTATATTACAGAGTGTTCCGCCTATGTTTTCCTCTAAGAGTTTGATAGTTTCTGACCTTACATTTAGGTCTTTAATCCATTTTGAGCTTATTTTTGTGTACAGTGTTAGGGAGTGATCTAATCTCATACTTTTACATGTACCTGTCCAGTTTTCCCAACACCACTTATTGAAGAGGCTGTCCTTGCTCCACTGTACATTCCTGCCACCTTTATCAAGGATAAGGTGACCACATGTGCGTGGGTTTATCTCTGGGCTTTCTATCCTGTTCCATTGATCTATATTTCTGTTTTTGTGCCAGTACCATACTGTCTTGATTACTGTAGCTTTTTAGTATAGTCTGAAGTCAGGGAGCCTGATTCCTCCAGCTCCGTTTTTCGTTCTTAAGATTGCTTTGGCGATTCAGGGTCTTTTGTGTTTCTATACAAATTGTGAAATTTTTTGTTCTAGTTCTGTGAAAAATGCCAGTGGTAGTTTGATAGGGATTGCATTGAATCTGTAGATTGCTTTGGGTAGTAGAGTCATTTTCACAATGTTGATCCTTCCAATCCAAGAACATGGTATATCTCTCAATCTATTTGTATCATCTTTAATTTCTTTCATCAGTGTCTTATAATTTTCTGCATACAGGTCTTTTGTCTCCTTAGGTAGGTTTATTCCTAGATTTTTTATTCTTTTTGTTGCAATGGTAAATGGGAGTGTTTTCTTGATTTCACTTTCAGATTTTTCATCATTAGTGTATAGGAAGGCCAGAGATTTCTGTGCATTAATTTTGTATCCTGCTACTTTACCAAATTCATTGGTTAGCTCTTGTAGCTTTCTGGTAGCATCTTTAGGATTCTCTATGTATAGTATCATGTCATCTGCAAACAGTGGCAGCTTTACTTCTTCTTTTCCGATTTGGATTTCTTTTATTTCCTTTTCTTCTCCAACTGCTGTGGCTAAAACTTCGAAAACTATGTTGAATAAGAGTGGTGAGAGTGGGCAACCTTGTCTTGTTCCTCATTTTAGTGGAAATGCTTTCAGTTTTTCACCATTGAGGACGATGTTGGTTGTGGGTTTGTCATATATGGCCTTTATTATGTTGAGGAAAGTTCCCTCTATGTCTACTTTCTGCAGTGTTTTTATCATAAATCGGTGTTGAATTTTGTCAAAAGCTTTCTCTGCATCTATTGAGATGATCATATGGTTTTTCTCCTTCAATTTGTTAATATGGTGTATCACGTTGATTGATTTGCGTATATTGAAGAATCCTTGCATTCCTAGAATAAACCCCACTTGATCATGGTGTATGATCATTTTAATGTGCTGTTGGATTCTGTTTGCTAGTATTTTGTTGAAGATTTTCGCATCTATGTTCATCAGTGATACTGGCCTGTAGTTTTCTTTCTTTGTGACATCCTTGTCTGGTTTTGGTATCAAGGTGATGGTGGCCTCGTAGAATGAGTTTGGGAGTGTTGCTCCCTCTGCTACATTTTTGAAGAGTTTGAGGAGGATAGGTGTTAGCTCTTCTCTAAATGTTTCATAGAACTCGCCTGTGAAGCCATCTGGTCTGGGCTTTTGTTTGTTGGAAGATTTTTAATCACAGTTTCAATTTCAGTGCTTGTGACTGGTCTGTTCATAATTTCTATTTATTCCTGGCTCAGTCTCCTAAGGTTGTGCATTTCTAAGAATTTTCCATTTCTTCCACGTTGTCCATTTTATTGGCATAGAGTTGCTTGTAGTAATCTCTCATGATCTTTTGTATTTCTGCAGTGTCAGTTGTTACTTCTCCTTTTTCATTTCTAATTCTATTGATTTGAGTCTTCTCCCTTTTTTTCTTGATGAGTCTGGCTAATGGTTTATCAATTTTGTTTATCTTCTCAAAGAACCAGCTTTTAGTTTTACTGATCTTTGCTATCGTTTCCTTCACTTCTTTTTCATTTATTTCTGATCTGATTTTTATGATTTCTTTCCTTCTGCTAACTTTCGGGATTTTTTGTTCTTTTTTCTCTAAATGCTTTAGGTGCAAGGTTAGGTTGTGTATTCGAAATGTTTCCTGTTTCTTGAGGTAGGCTTGTATTGCTATAAATTTCCCTTTTAGAACTGCTTTTGCTGAATCCCATAGGTTTTGGGTCTTCGTGTCTCCATTGTCACTTTTTTCTAGGTATTTTTTTATTTCCTGTTTGATTTCTTCAGTGATCACTTCGTTATTACGTAGTGAATTGTTTAGCCTCCATGTGTTTGTGTTTTTTACAGATCTTTTCCTGTAATTGATATCTAGTCTCTCAGCGTTGTGGTCGGAAAAGATACTTGATACAATTTCAATTTTCTTAATTTTACCAAGGCTTTATTTGTGACCGAAGATATGATCTATCCTGGAGAATGTTCCATGAGCACTTGAGAAAAATGTGTATTCTGTTGTTTTTGGATGGAATGTCCTATAAATATCAATTAAGTCCATCTTGTTTAATGTATCATTTAAAGCTTGTGTTTCCTTATTGATATTCATTTTGGATGATCTGTCCATGGGTGAAAGTGGGGTGTTAAAGTTCCCTACTGTGAATGTGTTACTGTCCATTTCCCCTTTTATGGCTGTTATTATTTGCCTTATGTACTGAGGTGCTCCTATGTAGGGTGCATAAATATTTACAATTGTTATTTCTTCTTCTTGGATTGATCCCTTGATCATTATGTAGTGTCCTTTTTTGTTTCTTCTAATAGTCTTTATTTTAAAGTCTATTTTGTCTGATATGAGAATTGCTACTCCAGCTTTCTTTTGGTTTCCATTTGCATGGAATATCTTTTTCCATCCCCTCACTTTCAGTCTGTATGTGTCTCTAGGTCTGAAGTGGGTCTCTGGTAAACAGCATATATAAAGGTCTTGTTTTTGTGTCCATTCAGCCAGTCTATGTCTTTTGGTGGGAGCATTTAGTCCATTTACATTTAAGGTAATTATCCATATGTATATTCCTATTCCCATTTTCTTAATTGTTTTGGGTTCTTTATTGTAGGTCTTTTCCTTCTCTTGTGTTTCTTGCCTAGAGAAGTTCCTTTAGCATTTGTTGTAAAGCTGGTTTGGTACTGCTGAACTCTCTCAGCTTTTGCTTGTCTGTAAAGGTTTTAATTTCTCCATCAAATCTGAATGAGATCCTTGCTGGGTAGAGTAGTCTTGGTTGCAGGTTTTTCTCCTTCATCACTTTAAATATGTCCTGCCACTCCCTTCTGGCTTGTAGGGTTTCTGCTGAGAGATCAGCTCTTAACCTTATGGGGATTCCCTTGTGTGTTATTTGTTGTTTTTCCCTTGCTGCTTTTAATATGTTTTCTTTGTATTTAATTTTTGACAGTTTGATAAATATGTGTCTTGGCGTATTTCTCCTTGGATTCATCCTGTATGGGACTCTCTGTGCTTCCTGGACTTGTTTAACTATTTTCTTTCCCATATTAGGGAAGTTTTCAACTATAATCTCTTCAAATATTTTCTCAGTCCCTTTCTTTTTCTCTTCTTCTTCTGGAACCCCTATAATTTGAATGTTGGTGCGTTTAATGTTGTCCCAGCGGTCTCTGAGACTGTCCTCAATTCTTTTCATTCTTTTTTCTTTATTCTGCTCTGCAGTAGTTATTTCCACTATTTTATCTTCCAGGTCACTTATCCGTTCTTCTGCCTCAGTTATTCTGCTATTGATCCCATCTGGAGTATGTTTAATTTCATTTATTGTGTTGTTCATCATTGCTTGTTTCATCTTTAGTTCTTCTAGGTCCTTGTTAAATGTTTCTTGCGTTTTGTCTATTCTATTTCCAAGATTTTGGATCATCTTTACTATGATTATTCTGAATTCTTTTTCAGGTAGACTGCCTATTTCCTCTTCATTTGTTAGGTATGGTGGGTTTTTATCTTGCTCCTTCATCTGCTGTGTGTTTTTCTGTCTTCTCATTTTGCTTATCTTACTGTGTCTGGAGTCTCCTTTTTGCAGACTGCAGGTTCGTAGTTCCCGTTGTTTTTGGTGTCTGTCCCCAGTAGCTAAAGTTGGTTCAGTGGGTTGTGTAGGCTTCCTGGTGGAGGGGACTAGTGCTTGTGTTCTGGTGGATGAGGCTGGGTCTTGTCTTTCTGTTGAGCAGGTCCACATCTGGTGGTGTGTTTTGGGGTGTCTATGGACTTATTATGATTTTAGGCAGCCTCTCTGCTAATGGGTGGGGTTGTGTTCTTGTCTTGTTAGTTGTTTGGCATAGGGTGCCCAGCACTGTAGCTTTTTGGTCGTTGAGTGAAGCTGGGTGCTGGTGTTGAGATGGAGATCTCTGGGAGATTTTCACCTTTTGATACTATGTGGAGCTGGGAGGTCTCTTGTGGACCAGTGTCCTGAAGTTGGCTCTCCCACCTCAGAGGCACAGCACCGACTCCTGGCTGCAGCACCAAGAGCCTTTCATCCACACAGTCTGTCCCAGGCTGGGCGTAGACACACAAAAAGAAAATCCTTGAAGCTCACTTCTTCTGATCAACAAAGAAACAGCTGTATGATCAGTGGGCATCCATCTGTGTGCTTCCATCTGTGGCTTCTTTTGCACTTGTACCAAGTGGATCTCCTGAGTCTGCCACACAGTGGCTTTATGACAGCTGACAGGTTACTTAACTTCTTAGAGCCTCTCCTTGAAAACGGAGATATTAACATCATCTGTCGGAGAGTTGCATCTGGGTCTCCAGCTCTGAGTGACCGTGAATATTTCTTCTAGCTTGGACTTTTCCTTCTCCAAGATTCAGCCCACAGCGCCTGATCCACAAAGTTGCCTTGGACTACAGGGTTTTCATTTCATTCTCCTGAGGAGCCTCTCACTTCCGCTGCTGCTAAGCATCTTGTGGTGCCAGAGAGGATGAGCTCAGAGAGCATGGGGCCTGCGGAGGGGCACCAGGACCAACCTGGGAGAGCGCCTGATAGCCAGAGCTGGAACAATGTGAGCAAAAAAGTGAACACCAATAGTAATGAATTGCAGCCAGCAAAGTGCAATGTATAATTCACAGAGTAATGGACATGTACTGATATAAACAACTGACTAAATAAACAGGGGAAGAAGACACAGCTTTTCCTTACATAAGTATTCAAACTGATAAGTGTAGAAGGACAGGGAAAAAGAAAATAACACTTAGAACATCATACTAATAATAGCTGCTGGCAAGATCCACCAAGTGATGCTAAAATTAGTGGGGAAACAGGATATTTACATGGTCTACAATATCTCCCCCAAGACAGTTTGAGAAGCAAATAGTAACTACAGTGGAGAAGCCCAGCAGATAGCACCTGACCCAAGTGATCAAGGTTAATACCACCAGTAATAAATTATGTTGATATCACATGCCCCTGATACTTGCAATCAGGAGGAAGCATCACTCCTGTGGGATTCTTGCCAACAATGGATAATTTCAATCTAAACATAAATAAACCCAAAGCGAGAGATACAGTAAACAAACCCAAAATGAGAGATAAACTTACCAAAAAACTGCCCACTTCCCTGCAAAAACATCAAGGTCGTGAAAGACCAGGAAAGACAGAAACTGTCCCAGGTATGATCCTGGGTGGGACCTCGAACAGCAAATAGACGTTAGTGAGAAAACTGGTGACATCTGAACAAAATCTCCAGCTAACAGAGTTTAGCTCTCTGATTAATCTCCAATTAACCAACGTTAACTTGTTGGATTTGATAACTGTATAACAGTTATGTAAGATGTTATTTCCAGGGGAAGCTGGGTGGCACATGGAACTCTTGGTACCATTTTTGCAATTTGTATATCTAAATTTTTTTCAAAATAAAGTTTATATACCAGGCAATGGACTAGGCATAACATTGATTATCTCATTTGATTCTCCTAACAATTCTGCAAAATTAGTGTGATTATCTCTATTTTACAGCCTGGAAAATTGAGATTTGGAACTATTAAGTGAAATGTTCAAACGCACACAGTAAAACGTTGTGTCAGGACTGAAGCCACTTTATGAGTTGCTCAGTGTCCATGTACTTTCCATCATGTTATGATAAACACATGGAAATGCTCTTATTTACCCAGGAAACACAGGTCATCTCCTCTGAAACTAGATTAAAATTTTTAAATGTCAACAATGCTAAAAATAGCAGAAACTATTTTTAGAATTTAGTGTTAATTTTCAATTTGCTTAAAAATATGTGGCATTAGGGAGAAAAAAAAGGGTTTCTACCATAATACTAAAAGGCAAATGTCTATTTAAGTAAAGCCATTTTAATCTCCTGTAACACCTAGCAAGTCTTGCAGAACTCCACAAACTACATTACACCGTTATGCTTCCCAACATGAAGTATAACAAAGGGTGGTTGGTTATAAGGGTCGTTCAACTTTAACAGGCACAGATGTTTTCTTAACTAGTTCACAGGTATCTAGCATGGAAAACTCAAGTGAATTTTCATACTTATTTCAGTGGGTTTTTTCCCCTGGCAACATTATACCATTTATGTATATAACCATAAAAGTATTATTTAATACAAAGAAGAAGGATATTAAACTCCAGGGAAATATCAGAGAAATAATTAAATATTCACGATGAAGGAAAAACTTCCCTTTTTTCCCTTTTATTGATATGTTACAGGCACCACAGTAATGATAAGTTACTTCATCTTGTGAATTATGACTAAGAATCAGAATTAAAGTCTCAAAACAAAGTGGGTGCTTTTTCAGAACCAAATGTAACTAAACTGAATTACTGCTGGATGGCGTCCTCAGCAATGCGGGAAGACAGCTCTGTCAAGGCAAGACTATGTAAATCTGCTGTATGGCTTCAGGTCATGTTTGCCTCTAACTTTGATGTGACATCTCATTAAGAGACTATTTATTTTGCCCTGCTGGGACATGCCAACAGGAAAGGACAACAAGACAAACCAGGAAGATGCATTTTTTTCCCCAATTCCATCAACTTAAAAAATTTTAAAGCACGTATTTTTAAATGTTAGAAGATGCTTTAAACAGCCCAACAAATCTCATCTATTCATTTGCAGGAATTTAATTTGAAAATGAACCTATGAATGATATATTAAAATGGACACGGTCAACTGAACAGCTGGGCAAAGATGAAATCAGGTAGTTTGATACAGTGCAACACAAAGTGTTTTGGGTTTTGTTCAAAACAAGATTTTAAGTCTGTAGTAGCTTAATCAAGAAAAACAAAAACAAAATCAAAAGGCACACAGATTACATTAAACTATGAATATGAAAATGGCTATTATCCATATTTTATATGCAATTCTCACCTCTTTTAAACAGTGAATTTTCAAACCACTCAGTGATTATTATGTCATTTATTTTCACCACATCACTGAAGTATGTAAGAACAGTTAACGTATTGCATTTCCTGATGGATATCTGAGTTCCCCAACTGCAAACCTGAAACCACAACCTAGCTCTGTTGATCCCGATCAGGAGCACGTTCACTGAATCCTAACACGTCTCAGCCACTCACCATGTGGAGTGAGGGACACAGAACAGCCTGGCCCAATGTATTAGAGCAAACACATTACAGTTGTGTTTAGCGGCCTACCAGGCTCCATTCTTATGACTGGGTACATTTCAAAATTCAACACATAAAAATCACCATTTGGTGCTATAGAAATTACTGTCTTATTTATTGGCTCTATTATCTTAACAGAGAAAGAGAGAGAGAGAGAGAATCTTGAGCTAGGTCACAGATCCATGATCCTTCTGGCTGTGATTTCTACCTACAGGGCAGACCACATAATATCTAGGTGTACTGTTTATTCACCTATTTGGCATCTGAGTGGAGGCATAGTGAAGGCAGTTAGATATCCTAGATAAAGATAGGTCTGGCTGGAGAACCCATTAGAATGTCAACTCCATGAAGGCAGGAATGGTGTCACTTTGCTAACTTCCGTGCCTTCAGCTCCCACAACACCTGGCAAATGCCAGAGGCCCTGTAAATACTAAGTGGGACCAAATGCAATTGCTATGACATTACATATGTTTGTTCTATGTAAATGGCAACTTAATATGGTTCCATCTAATACTTATCAAACAGATGATAAACTATAATTTTTCATTTCCATCTGTCTTCTGGGCATGAGCTAGAAAAAGAATGGCAGCAGCAGAGTGGAGGTGCCGAGGGTGGTCCTTATTCCTCAAAGACCTCTGGGGTCTTGGGCTCCCTGTTCACGCCTAGTGCATTATAGGCACTAAAGAAACATTTATTGTTAGTGGTGATGATGCCAGTAATTACCTTTTCCTGATATTTCCTGTAAGTAATTACTAGAAAGTTAAAGACAGCCACTTGTAAATTATACAAGCACTTGACTTTGAATACATTTACAATACCTTTCTGAGTACCATAATCACCACTTTATAGGAAAATAACTGAGTGACAGATGGATTATTTCTCCAAACCATAGCAAAAGAGTAGAGAAATAAGCTCAAAGTCCCCAAATTCACTTCTGTGCTCAATTCATTACAACCTGCCTCTATCACCAACTATATAGAAATACTAGATATGTATAGTTATGCTCCTAAAGTAGTTAATGACATTAAGGGATTCTCCCCCTTTAACTGTTACTATGCTATATCACATTTAGAAACTTCTGAAAAAAAAATCCCATCGCTTATAATCTTGCCTGCATAGTTACCTAGGTAGATGTAGATTATCATGTGAAACACCTCTCTTACACACGCACACACAAATATGACCTTTAATATATATATATATGAATAATGCCTTAAATTACCATATTGCTACAAAAAATTTCTTGAGTAGCTATCTTTTTCAGTTTCTCATATCATAAATTCAGCACTTACTAGAAATTATCATTTTCCATTTCTGTTTTACAAAGAAAAGCAGTTCCAGAAATAAGAACTCCTGGTAAACATTAATTCAAACTTGATGATCTACATGACAAGGTAATAACAAAAAATAAAGCTGTGGATAGCTGTGAAAATCTCAGCATGATACTCTGACATGACAATGTTTAGAAGCCCAAGTCTACTGGCTATTTACTATGTAGATTAATTTTTTTTTTAATCTGAAAGCTGCCTCTGGTATTCTATACAGCACACAAATGAGCAGAACAGTAATGAGAAGCACAACACATGTAAAATTACAGGAATAATAATATTTTGATGTGTGGCTTTAAGGAGTAATTTGTTGAAAGGAATAATCCCCAAATCAAGCGGGTGCACTTAATTTGTTTCTAAAGAAATAAAAGCACAGTATCACTTTCGAAACTTAAATAGTAGCAGATCATGAGAACCTTTTCACCAAGCAGCTGCAGCATCAGCTGATTTCTATAAACACTGAAGAACGTGTTTTGTCTTCTAATACTAAATGATCCACATTTCACAACACTCGCTGCCCTGTGTTAGGGCAATGAATGTACTCGTCATGTGGTTTGGGTTTCTCTTCCTCAGCTGTATAACATCCAATCCAAACAGTGAATTGTGATGGCAGGGACTTCTATTTCTTTAAATCTCTCTACCTTATGCCCACTACCCTTGATATTGAGGGTCTTCCGAAATTACAAATTAAATTCCATAGGTATGCACATAAAATAGCATATAAGTGTGTAATGAACTGTCTGAATTCCTTAAAGGCTCAGAGGATGATTATCTACCCTTCCCTTCTATTATGAAAACATCATGCCCCGAAAAGCTGCAGAATCAAGCCACCTGACCAACAAGCACAGCTGTTTAGCTCCTAAATTGTGGTGACACAATGTACAAAGGAAAGTCACCTGAATTCCACTAAGGGAAAGAAAATGCACTAAAACCCATCTCTTCTCTCTCAGCTGAGCCTTCATTCAATATTGAAACAAGTAATCTCAAACTCCATGGTTTTGGCTGCTGCTCAACACCAGGCCATTCAACTGGGGATTGAAAAAAGCAAAATAAAAAGAAGCTTTAATCTGTCTTTTCTTCTCTTTTTACTATACTACACTGACAGCATCTTGTTCATTAATTAAACGTTTTTCCTTAAAGAAATAGACTGCAGAGTGCTATGCTGGACACTGGAGAAAGAAGGCAGAAAATAAAGGCATAGTTTAAAAGAAAATCAAGGGTTTTAAAATTCTAGTTAGAGATGCAAAATATTCATAATAAGACAAACATAGAGAAACATTTCAACAAATACAGAGTGAGACAGATGTTAAGAATTTAACACTCACAGCAGGACCAGGGGTGGCTGGAGGTCGCACACACAGACAACACAGGAAGTCAGGAGGGCGCTGTTCTGGTAACTCAAGGAGGTGACCTGCATTGTGCATTTCCACTCATCCCCTTAGGAGGTAGGTTATGATTTTAAGTCTTTGGAAACTACGAACCTGGTTAATAACTGTAATTTGCCAATCTGCCAGGTAGCTCACAAACAAGTTTTGGTTTTGTGAGCCTCACTTTCGTTGTATTTCATACTTAAGAAAAGAATGTATTCACTGCTGTTTGCTCTAATAAGAGTCAGTGTAGAAAGATCATAGGGGGAAGAAAAATCCATAACTCTTATTCATCACCTAACTGATACACAGGAACACTTGCTTTATAATAATTTAAAGAAAATATGTCATTTCCAATGTTGCCGTTTTAAAACTCAATAACGCAATAAAATTCTAAGTTTGTGCAAAATCTTCTGACAGAGATGACAGGTATTCGCTAAAGGGAAGTAACTGAAAGTTTAAAAAAAATAAGAAAATGCTTTTCATGTATTTTTGATTTGGGTTTTTTTTTTTTTTTTTGTGGTACGCGGGCCTCTCACTGTTGTGGCCTCTCCCGTTGCAGAGCACAGGCTCCGGACGCGCAGGCTCGGAGGCCATGGCTCATGAACCCAGCCGCTCCACGGCATGTGGGATCCTCCCGTACTGGGGCACGAACCCGTGTCCCCTGCATCGGCAGGCGGACTCTCAACCACTGCGCCACCAGGGAAGCCCCTTGATTTGGGTTTTTGATACCTCAATACAAGCGACTAGAGGAACACTGGCATTCTTTATTGTTTTATCATTATGTCGATCAAACAGATTTTCTTTTCCAATGAAATTCTATGCATAAATTGTCAATGTGAATATCTTGGGGGCAAAAAAATTATAGAAATGATGCCAGTTTAATGGCAGTTTCAATAAAAAAAATGCTCTTCAGCTTTACAACCTGAAGATTAAGAAACTTTATGCACTTTGAGGTCTCTCACTAAAAACTGACAACCAGTGTGAACTATATCTTCTCATCACTTGTGAAACAGTGTCCAAAGCTCAAATTCAACAATAATCTTGAATTCATATTCCAACATTTGTGTTCTACTTTCTGGCAAAGAAAAGTTATTTTCTAACCACAGTAACAGCCATCCTTTATTGAGTGCTTGAGCCATTCTAGGTACTTTTTCACATATTTTATTTTGCCTGAGTCCCAACAACACTTAGAAAAAGGCTTCAGTCCCATTTTATAGATAAGGGACTGAGGTTTAGAGAAATAAAGCAACCTACTTCACAAAGCCTGCACAGCTGGTCAGTAGTGGAACTCAGATGTAAATTCAGGTCTGACTAACTCTAAAGCACTTGCTCTGAAAGTTTTTTTTTTTAATCAAATTAATGTGTTTCAAATCTGAAATATAAAATGTAACAAGTACATATGATAATCACATATATGTGGAATCTAAAACATAAAACAAACTAGTGAATAAAAGAAAAAGACTCACAGATGTAAAGAACAAACTAGTGGGTTACCAGTGGGGAGAGGGAAGGGGGAGGGCAAGATAGGGGTAGGGGATTAAGAGGTACAAACTATTATGTATGAAACAAATACGCTACAAGGATATACTGTACAACACAGGGAATACAGCCAATATTTTATAACTATAAATGGACTGTAACCTTTAAAAATTGTAAATCATTGTTGTACACCTGTAGCTTAAATAATATTGTACATCACTATATTTCAATTAAAAAAATTAACCAGCATATAACAATATTATCAAAGTACAATTATTCCTCCTATTTTCCTAGATTGAAAAGTAGACATCACAGTCAATTATTCTTTTAGATCATACTGTTCATACATCCGACATAGCATGAATAACTATATCAAAAGTGTTGTTTAGTTATAAGATTAGATCTACTTTATGTAAATAAAAAGTTAAATCAACTTTACTAACAGAAACACAACATTTTTACAACATTCTTCAAAAACTGTCATGAGATTTGACATTTTGAGCATATAACAAGTGGCTGCTGTGAATTACAGAATATGAAATGGTCATAGTGGCATCCCTAGCTCCTTATTATCATGTAGGACAAGACATTTTATTTTTTGAACAAAAATCCCAATGCTTTACTTCCAATCATGAAATTAAGTCAATTATAGAAAATATGTTGAATGGCATGGTTTATTTTCCGCCTAACTAAACTTCAGTTTTATAGACAAAAGGCTGACGAGAATCCTTAGTTTATCTAGGACATCCTGGAAAGCCACTTAATACCTTTTCATTAAAATCCCCAGAAAGCAATTAATCCTTTCAATGTTAAATACCCAAGTATTTTACAACACTTACAATCAGAAAAATTATCTGAATGTTAAACAATGCTGTTTATAGGTACCAAGAGAAAGTCCTCAGATTATAATCTGAGAATTGTGATGGACAAGATTACTGACAGTGAGTGGGAAAACACAATCAAGTTCATGGATTCTAGAAGGAAATTGAAGACATTTGTTACATGATCACAAAAGAAATGGTAAGAAATCATTTTCCACTCCACAATACTGATAAGGTATGAAACCAAAAAGCTAAAAGAAAGGCATCTGGCTTGTACTATAAACCTACATAAAACAGAATTTTAAAAGGCTTATCCTTCACACGAGTTAACTTCTGTTCCTCGCATTTTCCTAGACAAGCGTTTCTATTACCTTTCTTAAAGATGCTGCCAAGGCTGGGCAGCTGCCATGATGAATTAATGAATTTTAAAAAGGTGGTTTCTTGTGCACACGCCATTCATGTCCACGTCCACGAGAAAACAATGGGCAAGGATAGCTCACAGAGCTAACCGAAGCCAAGAGTGGGAATGAAAGGAAAGCGGGAGGCTATGAATTCACCTTAGAATTCACAAGCAGAAACTGAACTTTAACATACAAGTATTTCTCATTTAATTATACTTTTACTTCCACAACTTTATGTTCAAATTCTAATTTTTTTAAATGCCTAAGTAATGAACATAGTATATGAAAGGAAAGATCTTAAGTATAAATGAAATGGAAGCTTCGAACTTCCTTACTTATTTTCATTATCAATGTTTTGCTTTCAAGAAAAGTCAATATTGTTCACTTAATTTTCCAACACTGACTTTTAATTAATATTATTAACTTAAAAAATGAAATTACTAGAAACTGACACTCTCCGCAAATGGTACATGCTAGTTAATATTTACAACTTCCTCCTTCTACCAAAAGGATTTAGTTCCCTTCACAGTAATACGCACGAAATGACGATCTTTTAAAGCAAACGGACAACAGCAGTGACCTCGCACAGAGCACCTACGTGTGCCTGGCCACGTGCTGGGCACCTGGCGGACACTAACACTGCTCCTCACCAGAACCAACGCAAACTAGGGATTACTGTCCCCACACAGAGATGAGGGCACAGGACAGGCCTCGGGGAAGGCTGCTCCTCTTGACCAAGATCATAAAATCAACCAAGTCAAATCTTAACAGACCCAGACAAGCATCATCACCCTCCTTCAAAACCGGTACAGCCCACCTCCGATGCTCTAACAATCTGTACTTGAGAATCCTCACTTCAAGAAACTTACTTATTAACCTTTGATCCTCACAGAAAAAAAGCACGTATTATTTCCTTCTTTTTGTAGAAAAGAAAGTAGAGTGCAGAGCTCCGTAGGCAGAGGCCAGGGGCTGTTCTTTGACCTTTAGCCCTCAGATCCAGTGTTCCTTTGGACACTCCGGCCCTGCCAGAAATTGAAGAGAGGTGTGTCTGCATCAGAAGCCCTGGGCTGGCGCAGCCCCTTGGAGACTGAGAGCTCGCTGATCTGCACATTTACTCACATACTTGCTGATCGTTTTTATTATTCCCTTAATAGCTCTGTAAGAATAGAAATTTATATACATTTTCCTTTATTTGAAAATCAAAACTGTCAAAATTAAAAAGCTATGATTACTGTGCCTAATGGTATTCTATTCAATCAGAACTTTCTATAATGGCATTCCATTCCCAAAAACAGAAATTCTGGGGCATGTAGTAAACAAATAATACTGAAAAGCTGGCTTAGGGAATAAATAGTGTTTTCTTTCATGGAAATGTTAACACAGGCCTGCAAACCTGCAGCTCTGTGCATGCTGCCTCTTCCTACTTCAGGCTGGGTGATGCAATCTCACATAATGAGGGGAGACTGATAAAAACAGCTGGAACTTTACAGTAACCAAACCAAGCTACTCACTGCATTTGGGTCACACCATAACAAATCACATTATTGGTCATGGACAAAAAAATCTGCCTACTATACAGCTAGAAAATTGGACCACTGCACCAATTCTGATTCACATGGCCAAACAGAACGCACTTTCAAATACTCAGAAAAATTTTAAATGAGGTAAAACACATATCTATAGCATAACTGTCCTTTTGAATACGGCTCAAAAGGTACTTGACAACTCAAGAAACAAACAGGGAAAAACCTTTCATAATACTGTACAACAAATCAGAGAAGAAATGGCTGTGAACAAACAAGAATAGTCTACGATCAAATCAAATGCATACACATACCTTCAGTCCAGTCTTAAAATGTCAACCATAAGAAAATAATACAAAATGATAAAGTTAAAGCAGATTTCACTGCACTACATCTTGAAATATAGAATTATGATTTCCGTTGCTTTATAAAATGGTTTACAATACTCTGCTAAAAGAATCTTTTAAAATTGGTCTTTAAAAATACTCCCAATACAACTAAGACATGATTATAAACACAACTTAAATATAGTGATACTATCTATAACTCTAGCAAGTAGAAATGTAGGTAATTGAAAGGTGAGGGGCAGAGTGCATTTTGCTTTTTCCACATGCTGTACAATATTTTAATTCTGTTGAAAATATGACACATTTTCCTACTGTGCTCAGCGAAAAGCTTTAGACTCCAAAAAGAAATATTCTTCACATTGAGAAATTCAATCATAAAATATCTAGGGGACTTCCCTGGTGGTGCAGTGGTTAAGAATCCTCCTGCCAATGCAGGGGGCACGGGTTCGAGCCCTGGTCCGGGAAGATCCCACATGCCACGGAGCAACTAAGCCTGTGTGCCACAACTACTGAGCCTGTGCTCTAGAGTCCATGAGCCACAACTACTGAGCCCGCGTGCCACAACTACTGAAGCCCGCGTGCCTAGAGCCCATGCTCCGCAACGAGAAGCCACTGCAATGAGAAGACCGTGCACTGCAGTGAAGAGTAGCCCCCGCTCGCCGCGACTAGAGAAAGCCTGCATGCAGCAACGAAGACCCAATGCAGTCAAAAATAAATAAATAAATAAATTTATTAAAATAAAATGTCTAAAATGCAGAACATGCAGATAACATACATCTCTTCAATCACTATCCACAAATTAATTTAATAATCCTATGTGTGTAACTAAAGCTGTAAAACCATGACTCTCTACAATTACAGCTATCATAGAAATGGGGCAGCCACAGTTGCCACTCCTCAGGTTCATGCTATTCTTAGGTCTGCAAAATAAGACCACCTCAATTCTCACCTACCATCACTTTTAAGCATCAACAGCACAACATCATATTATTTACCTAACAATTACTACATTTTTCGAATGTTTGGTTTGGATGGCCAGCAGAATTAAAAATGTTAACTGTGGGACAGTTTTATTTCTGAGAAGCTAAACGGTACTGAGTGCTTATTATATGCAAGCCACTGCTCTAAGCCCTTTCCTTGTATCAACTTCATTTCATCCTTACAGCAACCCTTTAAGGCAGATACTGTTAGGATCCTCATTTACAAACAAGGAAACTGGGCCTGGAAAGGGTAAGCTGCCAAAAGTCAGATTACAGCTGCTAAAAGGCAGAGCAGTAATAGGAATCCAAGTAATTTGATTTCCAAGCACTCGACTGCTCTGGAAAACTATCTCTGCAGTTTATCAGATAAAACTACCTACTCTTTTATGAATTTATTTGGGGTGGAGGGGAGGACAGAGAGAGTAAAGAGAAATTATCCCAAATCACTCTATTTCTCACTCTTTAACTTCTGAACCAAGAAGAACTTGTACAATGTTGGTCCACTGGTTCCCACCCATGTGTGGGAACGGCTATCAAAAACTTCAGTTTGATTCTGAGCTACTTAGGTCAGTAGGTTAGTGACTTGAGGCAGTTCATTTAACCTTTTTGAGATTCAATGCCAAACTTGAAACTGAGGTTCAAAAATACTGCCTTCCTTATGAAATAAATACCAAGATAGCGTGGGAACATTCTTTAAAGAATTCTAGCTAATTAATGTAGAAATGAAAGTAAGATAACTGATTTGGGAAATCAATGGATATTCAATGGATAAAACCATTAGATAAAAAGTTAAGGGGAACTTTACAGTGGAAGGTTCAGGCTATCAATGTGCCTCCTAATGGGACACAATATGAAAAACAAAGTACCTCTTATGAAGGATTCTTGCCAAAAAGGTTGAATCTGAATTTAGAAAAGTCTTTACAGCTGACTCAATTTACAGGAGAAATAATAACAAATTAAATGATACCACAGGAAGCAAAACAAATAAATCCAGAATGTGAAATTCTATATAACTGCTTCATTTCTTCAGTAAGTTATAGTCTGATAAAACAAGCAAAAAGAGAAAAAAAGAAAAAAAGGGGAGGTAAATAACAGATCACTAAAAGAGATTTATGGGACAATAGCCAAATGTAACATATGTAGATCCTAGTTCAAAGAAATAAGATGTTAAATATATATGTATATTTTTAGGCAATCGGGGAAATTTCAACATGGCCTAGATATCAGATGTTACCAAAACATTATTGTTAATTTTTCCAAGTGGTAAGATAATGGTATGACAATTATGTAAGAAAATGTTTTCTACATATTAAAGTACTATGTAGGCATCACATGACATAGTCTAAAACTTGCCTTAAAACACTTCAGAGAAAATATAAAGAATAAAAAGCGATAAATAAATGAAATATACAAAAACTAATAATTGTCTGACATATCTTTTTCAAGACACATCAAGAAATTATTTATTTAAAAATTTTATCTTTAATTAGTAACCTTGGGGAGAAAAGTCCCACTGGGACTTAGAGGCACAGGCAGAGACCCCAAACCGGCTGGTATTCCCTGTCAGGTTGGAGTGGAGTTTGAACCAGGCCAGACCCAATCCAGCTCTGGCCACAGCCTCCTCTCTACCTCCTGGTCCCAGAGTCACTGGTTGCAAACTAGCATATGTGGATTTGTGTTTGTACATGTTTGAAATTTTTCATAATGTAAAAATTTTAAGAAGTATTTTCTCCACCTGTTTCTTAAGTTACTGTGATAATCATTGATTAAAAGTATATAAAAGTAGCTAAAACACGTATCAGGTATTTGATGAATGACAGTTTGAAAACTGAATAAAGAGAAAACTTAAAGAATCCATGTTCTAAATTAGGAGTCTGAAACTATATCTGGCCCACAGGCCAGATCCAGACAACTGCCTGATTTTGTCATAATGACATCATCTTATCCATTTGTTCAGATATTGTTTGTGGGTGCTTGCAGGCTGCAAACATCAGAATAAGTGCAACGAACATGGTCCACAAAGCCAAAAATATTTACTATCTCTCCCTATAAACAAAGTTTACTTACTCCTGTTCTGAATTCTATCATTTCACTATTTGAGAGGAAATTTAGCCTCAAAAGATTTTTAGAACTTTTCTCCTTAAGATTTACCAAGGATTTTCCCTATTTTAGCTTCTCAGAAATAAAAACATAACTGCCCACAAAGCAGGGTTCAGGTAGCTTCATACTTTTGTCCTATAAATGAATAAGTCATTTCATATCTTCAAGGTAGTTACTTTTCTGCTAAATCTAGAAGCTTATAATGATAGTAAACAAGCCAAAAAAGCAAAGATGTAAAAAAACTTTTTAACTTAAAGAAAAATTATGATTATGTTACTTCAAGTTCACTGGGTTTAATAAAATTATCCAGGGGAAACAATATATCACATGTTTGCACTCATTACAATCAAAGGGTGTTTTTTATTTAGGGAGGGAAGGAAGGAGGAAACTCCTAGACACACACAATGCTGGAATTTCTCTTCATGAATCCAGCAAAGAACACTATACACCCACAGGCCATTTTTTCTAACTATAAACATCTGTATATTTTGGATTAATAGTTTAAACACATTCTTTGGCAGTCTTCAACTCAGCTTACATAACCTTCAGGTACACCCATGAGTTGATTAGTAATTTAAGGCCTGAGAAAAGCAAAGTTTCAGAGGGAAATATACTGAGACATGAATGGGTTTAATATGCAAGTGCACTAGCTAAAGGGCATAATTAAAACAACATTGCTCCTTTAAATCTACATAATTATGTCCCAAAGACATTCTCATTAGTAGCTTTTACTCTGCCACTAAACCAGAAAGGGCCTCAGGGCTACACGGCCGGGAAATAAATATAAAATAAAGAAGTTAAGGCATATACAAGTCAAATAAAATACCTGCACAAGTCAATTACTGAACTTTCCTTTTTTAAGTGATATATAAAATCCACCAGTCAACCATCAATGCTGGCAAGTCCACAACAAAATACACTACCATCATACCATAGATGACCTTATGTTCCAAATTTCAGAGGAAAAAAATAACCAGAAAAATTTAATAAACTATTTTTAATATTAGAGAGAGCTGCTTTTTCTGACACTTAACTGGAAATCTCTCCTAACCAGTACTTTCTTTACTGCACAGTGGTAACTGAAGTTCCTAACGACCAGCCTGCAGCAGGTCCAAATCCTGAAGTTCATTCTAAATCATTAAAAAAGAATATGAGATTATGTTCAGTATACTTTCGGTAGTGAGTGCAGTTTATAACATTTACATTACTTTAAGATTAGTAATATATCTAAGGTATACAGGGCAACAGTCAATCAAGAGACTGGTCAATTCCAAGTCAGACATTCACAGGAGCCATACTGAGCAACTCTTATATTATGGTCAACAATACACAGGGGGGAAAAATCACTCCTTTCAAAATCTGGGGCATGAAACTCTACGGGGTATTCAGAGAACTTTTGTCCAAGGGCTTGAAGGAATTTTAAATTGCTTTTAGAGAAAATACTGGCCTAAACAGTGGCCCTTCTTCCCCTGCTCTATTGACAATGATCAAATCTTCTGAGACAAGAGCTGGAAAAGCAATTAGGA
Organism: Globicephala melas; assembly: GCF_963455315.2. Lineage (NCBI taxonomy): Eukaryota > Metazoa > Chordata > Mammalia > Artiodactyla > Delphinidae > Globicephala > Globicephala melas. Next base: position 59,012,671 of record NC_083324.2, read on the forward strand.
AGCTGCTGCGATAATCCAAGTGAGAGATGGTGATGGCGTGGACCAGCGTTTGGCAGCAGGGGTGGTAAGAAGTGATGTACTTCAAGGCTGAACCGAAAGGATTTGCTGAGAGGGTAGGTACGAGAGAAAGAGTCAAAGACTGTACATCAAGGTTTCTGATCTGAGCAACTTAAAGAATGGAACTGCCATTATCTGAGATGGAAAAGGCTGTAGGAGGAGGAGATCTGGGGCAGGCTGGTGGACCAGGGGCTCACTTTTGGAGACTTCAAATTTGAGATGCTTTAAATATTATTAAGTTTGTATGATCTAGAATGTAGATCCTAAGTAGGCACTTGGCTATCAGGGTCTAGAGCTCAGGCAATAGACTAGGCTGGAGAGATACATTAGAAGCCTTAAAAAAGGGATGAGTTCATCTAGGGATTCAGTATACATTTTAAAAAAATAAAATAAAACTATGCTGTGTCCTAGGGCACTAAACTATTGAAAACGAGTAATACTGCCTTGGAGATGCTGAATGTCTATGCATCTATGTTGTGCAGGATCGAGCCCATCAAGTATCCCATGAACTCTTCTGAGCCAGTTCTTTAAACTCTGATCAAAGGGTAAATTCATCTTTGCCGCAACTGAAGAAAGATGGTTATTGTGACATCAATCAGGTGGGACCCTGAGCCTAGCAGGTCCTCAGATACGATTTTGAGGAAGGCACAACTTGCTGCAAGTAAGATGTATGGGCAAGGCCAAGGAAGGGGTCAGCCCAAATCCTTGACGTGTGCCACCCAAATTCAAATATCCAAATATGTGTGACAAACATGAAAAATCTGAGAGGCACTGATCTAAACCACCTGTGGATCACGTCAAGGCCTAAAAGGTATCTTAAGTGACTACCTAGAAGTTAGCCTTTTGGCGCTCATTAGAAAACTGAACTCTGCACAGATCTCATCTCAGCACTCACCGCCAACTTTCTTTGGACACCTGACATTCTGGAGGAAAATCCAAACACACATATAAAGCAACCACTCACTTAGATTTTCTAACCTCTCTTCCTGGATTAAGACCACCAGACAGCAGTGAAGCCAGCCTGGTACTTCTCCGCATCCAGCAAGAATACCATCACTGAGACCTAACAACAGGCACTCAGCTTTTACAAGGTTCAGTGTAAGGCTCATCCACTGGAGACTTGGATCTGTGTCTTTAGCCAAACCATGGTGTAAAGGATTCTCCATTATTTAACCAACAGCCTTTATATAGATATTTCATGAGTCATGAAACACTCATGTGTCCCAATGCTACGTGTACAAATCCCATCACCTTTCAAGGTTGGTTCAATTCAAATATCAGTTTCCCCATGGAGCCCTCTCTGAGTGCCCTGGGTGGGTGCAACATCTCACTCTTGAGCTTGCCCTCACGTTGTACTTATCACTTCCTACCTCATATTAAATGAGCACTAAAGGGAGGACATTTTATTGAGTATCTTCTATACATTAGACACTAATAATAAGCAGTTCACTAAGAGTATTATCATTTAATTCCATTACGATCCTTATTTGAGGGACAAGAAAACTTAAGTTTGGAGAGACTTATCAAAGTCACACAGCTAATAATCAGCAGATGGGGCCTGAGCGCTGGTCTGATTCCAAAGTCTACACTGTCCCTATCAGACCATACTGCCTTTGAAACAAGCTGAACTACTCTGTTTGAGAGGCTAGTGTTTCATTTATTAAGGTATGTGAAAGATTTCCAAGTATCCAATAAATGTTACTCAAATTTAAACCAGAAAAAAAAACAAACCATGGTCTCCACCCCTCAAAAAGCTTATAACTAATTAGAAGGTAATTCAATAGTTGTATTATAATAAGATAAAAGTTCTATCAGTCTGGTACAGACTATTCCTTGAGGCCATGAGTCACGTCTTATACATATTTTTTCCCTCACAGTCCTTAAAGCATTGGTATATATAGAGTTTAAATACTATGAATATGTAAGCTCTTCTAGTCTAAAAAAATTAGACTTCTTTCCAAAAATGAGGATCATGGGATTTTCTTCACCCCTCTGCTAAATTTAGGGTTCAGTAATTAAGCTATCTGGTGTTCGGAAATGCCTATTCCTCTGTTTCTTTCAATATTCTGCCTTTCTTTTTCATCTTTCTAAAGGAAGAGGACAATTCCATCAATGCAGATCTAGTGTTTGTGGTATGGCCTATCCAGCAGACAGAAAGATCCCATAAACCGTGGACCTTTCACTTACTAGGAAACTCATCAAGCTTCAGGGTGTCTCTTTGCAAAATTCAGATAATAATAATGCCCACTTCATATGAATTCCTGAAGACTAAATAAGAATATTTTCATAAAGTGCCAGGCACACTGCAGGACTCAACAAATGCTAGCATTCGCTATTTTAACAAATTACTCCAAATGGCTTATCCATGCCAGTGGGTAGCAAGTTTACTCTAAATCAGTCAACTTTTCTAAGAGCCATTTAAAATAGTAAATATTTCTAAGGAAAAGAATAACTTTTTTTTTTTTACTTCATATGCCTCTATATCTCTTGTTGATAGCTGTTTTTTTCCTTCACTGTCGATAAACCCTACAAACAGTACAGCAAATATTCTCCTTTAGGGTTTGGTTTCTCTTTATAAAGAGAAAACACCACAAGCCACTCACTCTGGCACTCAGGGTCCACTTGTCTAAGGAAAAGCCACCTTATAAGCAACAGTGAGAAGAGCAAGTCATCTGGCTGGAGGGGTTCCCTGAAACAATGATAACTTGTTCCTGATTAATTATACCTTTTAAATGGAAAGCAGGTCTTTATTACTACAGCTAAATTCAAATATGAAGGGAGAGGGGGGAAAAAAAAAGTAACACATCCGGGAACATGTAATGAGGAAAACTAATAGCTTGACCTACTAAGACCATTTTCAACTAATGAATACATAGTGAGGAAAGACTACATATACAGCTTTCTCTCCCTGCCATGAGGGTGGGAAGAGGATAAAAACTTTAAGATAAGGTTTCTACTACTTAGACACTTAAAATCTAGTTGACATTTAAAGGGGTATTGAGGCGGGTAGTCACTGCTGGCTCAGATATTTAGGAAAAGGCTAACACAGGGGCTGGGCCTCAGATGATCAATAGGAATGATTTTTTGGCTCCAACCAACAGTGGCTTAAACGAAATCTAATTCATCCCCAGTGGTACTGAAATTAATTCCATCTAGCTGCCACTGATTATTCAGAATTCTCTCCCTCATCCAAAAGTACAATCTCTCCCTTTTCTCTAGGCAGTAAACTTATCCATCCTACAGGCAGATTTAAATTATCTTTTAAAAAATCACATAAAGTTTTATGAATGACCTTGAATGTGAACATCTAAATTTAACAAAAATATAGCTTTTAAAACAATATTTACATGTAAATCATCGTGCCATGGACTCCACTAGAAGGAGTTCTCATTACTGGCTGAAATGAAACATAATACTGTTGTAAACAGAGATTAAAAGGCTTACCACAGCCTTATTCAAATTGCATCCTTTGTGTAAAAGGCCTCAAGGTGCAATCAATAAGTTAATAATTAAAATACATAAAACTGCAGCAGATAATATTCACCATAAAATTATGTTAAAATAATGTTTAAAAGAGTTGACTTATCAGAAAGAGCTCATTATTAAGACAGATTTTTTTTGTACTAGTCCTAAGGGCCTATAAATTGGAAAACAACAGTAAGAGATGGAGAATGCCTTAGAGAAGGTACTTTTTGGAAATCATTTTGGCTCTAAGTCTCTGCAGTAAGAATTTAGAAACTGCAGAAATATCTGCCTGAATTTATATACGGCCAAGGCAACACTCTGAAAGGGATAAAGAAGCAGGAAGAGGGGACAGGAAGTAGCTGTGTTATGACATCCTCGAAATTCCAGGGATCAAGCTAAAGTGTTTCTGTAGTAATATTATCACTAAAGAATTAGGACACCCAGACCTCAAAGCAAGGAGGAGAGTCAAGGTGTTCACAGTGAGTTAACACTAGGCACACCAGGAAGCAAGAGGAAAGGGCAAGCAAAGCACAGGTAACATTAGGAAAAAAGAGAAACCATGCCCACCTGTAAAGACAGAAAGAATGGGACAAATCCTGGAAAAGCAAGAGAAATATTTTATGATCGCTTCTTTAATTACCTTGAATGAAATCATTTTTGTTAGCGAATATTATATTCAAATACGCTGATAAAATGACCATGTCCTATATTTATGTTTTTCTAAATACATATTTTCCAGGGGAATTTTTAAGTGGTTTAAAACTGAAGGTAGAAATAAAAGCATAATTGTAGAATTTATCAACATACATTTTCTCCCCTGTCAGTAAAGAAACATCACAGTGATGATAAAATCTAAAAACATCGAAGTGGAAAGCATAACTCATCTTTAAGGGGGTTTAAAAGTATTGTCATTATATCTAAATTACCATATTTATACAAATAAAAATGTCTAATCCACACATTTCTAGTGAAATGTCAGTTTTACCAATCTGGCTTTACCTTGACACACGCATTAACTGAACAACACTACTCACCACTACCAGCTAATGATGATGGTTTGTTGTTTCGTAAATGTTTACTCTTTCTGACCAGTGCTTTGTTTTCCACTGCACTAAGTAAATCTACTAGGATAAAGTACAATTTATTTGCAAGGCTTTTAATATTAGAAGGAAAGTATCTGAGATGAACTTTCATCGTGGCTTTTATTTTGAAAGACTATGGGAAATAGGTTTTATTTATACAAAAACCTTCTCACTAAAAACTGCCCAAGGAAGGAGCAAAAAAGACAGCTGGGCAGAGAGAACGCTAGATCCTTTGCATGGTGATGATAGTGCCAACCTGCCAGGGGCAGGGCTAGAACTTCAGTGCCTAGCGACTGCTATGTACTTCTTTGAGTTCCGTGTGAAAATTCAGAGGTGTGGGTGGCATTTTGCAATCTATCTGCAGAGCTGCAAAGTGTAAGGGACAGTCAGTCTTATTCAATGCAAAGAAAAAAGAGAAACAAAAGTTTGCAATAAAAGGCCTTTTTAGGTGCAAAGGTGTGAAGAAAAATGAAAGGATACAGTACCTAAAAGAATTAATTTAGCCCCAAACCCACAGACCATCCTGTAGACAACAATCATTTCTCTTTGGGGTATCTTTCTGATAGGGAACTGCTGACTGAAACCACCCGCCTTGGCCAGGCACAATGATAGCCACTTGCCTGAGTTGTCTCACAACAGGATGTCCCGATAAAGAACATGGTGTTGCCACGGAAAAGTAACTGGGAGAATTCAGGAGGGGCCAAAAAGAGGAGGGAGGAGATCACTAACTTCCCAGAAACCCTCACACCAGAATCCATCTTGGCTGAGAGATGCATGAGCCACCAGCAAGGACCCTGAGTCAGACCAAATATGGGCCAAGTAAGATGACTGGCCAGAGACAACCCGGAAACTAACCCCATTACCATAAAACCTGAGACTGTGAGTCACGTGGCAGAGTAGTTCTCCTGGGTTCCCCTACCCTGCTGCTCTCCGCCCAGGTGCCCCTTCCCAATAATCTCTTGCTTTGCCAGCACGTGTGTCTCCTCAGACAATTCATTTCTGAGTGTTAGACAAGAACCCACCTCAGGCCTTGGAAGGGGTTCCCTTTCCTGCAACATTTCCAGTGGGGATAAAAAGATAGGCAGCAATTCTTTTGAGATTCTAGTAGGAAAATCACCTTTCTCCCTCTCAAGGTTTAGGACCTTGACTAAATCACGGGATCCTCAGGGCTATGTGTGATGAAGTCTTGCTTACTCATCCTACTAGGTTACTGGGATCAAAGGGCTGAGGGCAAGAGAGTCTGCCCCAATCAGTCCCAGAGTGATCATGAAGCTTGGTACCTCCTTTTAAACCATCACCCTCCAAAACAAAGGGTGTGGCACTGCTTCCCTGGCTGAAACTCAAGATGCACTGAGCTTACTGCAGGCTGGGTGTGTGACGGTCCTCTCCCAGGCTCGCCCAGGCCTCCGTCCCTAAGGGCACCCCATTGTCTCCTGCTGGCCTTTCCTCAAGCCCTGACTTTCTGGTTGGCTCTGGCTGCACTGCAGCTCAGCTCACAGAGATCCACATCACCACAGCCAAGGCTCTAAGATCCAGGGTCTGGATTTCTGGGTGAATGTGGACAGTTTTCCTTGACTCAAGTTTTCTTCATTGTAAAGTGGTGAGGACTGACGTTTGCTCATTCAGATCCCACTAAGACTTAAATAACCAGGCCAAACACAGAGCTCTTATGCAAAACTCAAGTTGTGGGTAAAATGTCACCTTTTGTTTAAACCTTCCCTGACTACTATTCAAAACTCTATTCCTTGCGGGACTTCTCTGCGGGGTTAAGACTCTGTGCTTCCAATGCAGGGGGTGTGGGTTCGATCCCTGGTCAGGGAACTAAGATCTCGCATGCCGCAGAGTGCAAAGAAAACAAAAAAAGAAACCCTACATTCCCTGTCTTCTCCCTGTAAAATTTTCTCCATAGCATTTATCACCAACTAATACATAATTTACTTCTTTGTTTACTGTATCTCCCCTCACCAGAATATAAACTCCAGAGGGTTGATATTTTTGTCTTGTTTTGTTCACTGCTGTACCTCTGGTAATCTAAAAGAGGTTCTGGGACAAGTAGGTCCCAGAATAACAATAAATATTTGTTAAATGGAAAAATAAAACAGTCTTAACACAGGTAGGCTTGGGCAGATCTGGGATAGTACAAAAGAAAATGACAAGATTATCCTAAGGCTCCTAAGTCAAAAAACAATCTACTTCTTAGAGGCCTCATCAACATCACTCTCACCATTCAGATTTTTTAACCTGAGCATCCGATGCCTCATTCTTCTCTGAACCTATATTCTCACTTAAACCGGTGCTTCCCTTAAAAGATGGCACTCTTGCCAGTCCAAAACATGGACCATGCAGACCTCTCCTTGAGTAAACATCCCTCTGTTCCTTACCTGGTTAGGATTCCTACTCTTCTCACTGAGCTGCATACAACAACTGCACCATTAAAGCTCAAACATCCTCTGGGTCCCCACAACCCTAGGAACTCACAACCTCTCACTATAAAGAGAAATGCATGTTGTTAAAGGGGCAATATAGCTATCTGGTTATTTTGAAAATAAAATGAAATCCTACTTTACCAAGAAGTAAACTAACTGGAAAGATGGTGCCAAGTAATTTTTTTTTAAGCAAAAACAAGAAAAAATAAATCAAGAAAGATTTATAGGAACACGATGGGTGATAAAGACATAGTGTGGGTTGTTGAAGAAAGCCAAGTGTACATTCTTCTCCACATTTCGAGCCCTCGAGATTCCTAACTTTAATAAAACTTCTGGAGAAAAAAATCCCCTAGCATCTGAAGTCTAACCCATTTTGGAGTTTACACATACCCAATTTATCTGTAGTCAATTTACTACCAGAACAGACTCTGTGAAACCTTAAATTAGTACCTTCTCATTGTCATTTTTTCTTAAGAGCACTGCACATATTAAGAACAAAAATTTAGCCTACCTTTTAAAATGTTGGGTAAAATGTCATTTTAATACAACATAATCCATAAGGTATCACTGAGAAGACAACAGTTATAAATGAATGATTAAAGTTGAAGTCTTCTACCTTTTATCTCATTTTCATAATTTAAGAATTGAAAGCATTTGGAGTAGGACAGCAAAAGCAGTTTATTACTAAAGTTACTTTTCACCAGAATAGTGTTGGGAGGAAAGGATAATAACACCCATTTTATTCTGATAGATTTAACACAATACATAATTTAATTGAACATTTGACTAGCTAGCCTCTTGACAATTCATGAAAGCAAGTCAAACCTTTCAAGTCAATGTTTAAATATTAATTCTTATACTGTGTTATCTAGAATTTGTATTCCAAATGCAATGGAAAGCATGGAGATAAGAGTTAAACCCTTAACATGCATACATCTTTATTATACATTAAAATACTGAGAAGAGAGAATATAACAGAAATTTCATCGAATAAAACTTTAAAAAATACATTCTAGAGACTTGGTAACTGCTAAGCGTACCTTTAAATTGCTACTCAAGATCAATAGTGATAAAGATTAGACTACTTTTGCTAGAAACTACTTTTTATTACATTCCAATTACTTTCCTAGGATATAGCTAATGTGAATATTCAAGCAAAACAAAATTTTCTTTGAAAGAAAAGCCAAAACCATAACCAATTAAACTAAAGTTTGTGTCCACAAGTTAACTTACAAATACATGGAGAAAACATATGAATGATTATAGACTAACCCACTTATCAATTTTTAAAAATTATTACTAATAATGGCTTAGTACTTTATATATTACACAGTAGTTCATGCATATTCTTATTTCTCTGCAACATTTTAGTAGGTGTTACTGTTGTCCCCTTTTTAATGATGATGTATGTGATTGCAGCTCTGGTGATTAGACACAGAACTGTAAACCTCTGTTCTAAGCTGTGCCCTCTTGGGTTTACACGGCTGGTCAGACATGCCCACCTTCTACACAACACGCCTGTTCCTCCTGAGAGTGCTGGGGAAAGCACATGGTCTGGAATAAAACAGACCTGGGTTCTAACTCAGGTCTTCTCAAGTACCACCTCTGCCGCCTGAATAAAAATCATTAAACTCTCCATAAACGGAGGGTATTTATCTCGCAGTGTTGTTGTAAGATTAAACGAAATAAGGAACATGGAAAGGACTGAGTGACAGCATGCCTGTGTTACCAGTTCCTAAACCTGCGTAAATGTTACCTTCTGCCCTGTCTGCTTCCGCTCGCCAGCCACAAGGATTGCTAGAGAAAGCAATGTAACAGTGCTGACTTAGTCAATATAAATTTATGGTCTAGCACGGTTTTCTCATCAGTAAGCGAGACCTAAATAATAGATAACACCCATCTCCTAGGATTGTTTTAAGAGGATGTGTGTAAAGTATTAATTATGGTTCCTGGCAAATGTGAGGCACTCAGTAAGCAGTCAAACTGGACTCATTCTGCAGCTTTTCAATCTCTGTATTTATCGTAGGTGAACTCCTTTGCTTGTACAGGTCCGGAAGGTGTTATTCTACACTTTCTTCAATTTTCCTCAAGCCCTGACAGCACCAGATCCTTCTGGTAAGTGATCTCCCACTTCCTTAACTGGAAAGATGGGCAGTAGGCACGAGCCTCCCCAGCTCCACTTTCTTCCTTCCAACACTTCTTTATCAACTTAAAATCTCTCATAAAACCTGCAGGTCTCGGAAAAATATCCTCACTTAACTCCTTACACATCTCGTTCCTTCATTCAACACATTTTATTAACTGTCTACAACCTTCCAGGCACCGAGCCAAATGCTGAGTGCACGGGGTAGGGGGAAAGGACAGACAGTCCCTGTTCTCAGGGAGCCTCAAAGGAGGGGATTCACACTATATAATAATCACACTATAAATATACGTTCACAAATGACCTTCCCATTGCCTCAGGTCTCACTCCTCGCTCATCCCCAGCTCCTCCTGCATCTCCAGGAGCCCACTGCTCATGCCCACCCCACGTGAAGTTAACCTCACTCCGCACAGGCATCTGTTACAGCTAACAGTTCCATTTCTTGTCTTCCTGACTTCTTAGGCTTCTAGACACTCTATTTCTGTTGCCTCTATTTCCTCATCTGTCATTAAGACTAGGAAATCTGTCTGCTGTTCTGTACTTTTCTTAGACGTAACTTCCTAAAAACACCATCTATACTAAGAGTAGCAAGAACATCTTACTTCTGAAAGCCACCTCTTCCTTAGTGCCAGGACTCCAGACTATTCTCTCCTTCTCTCCAGTATTTCTGGTAATTCAGGTCTCACATCAGGCTCCTCCATTTCTACCCCAAATGGCAGGTATTCCTCAAAGTTGAGCCTCTGCTCTCTATATTCCTCTACACTATCCATCTGCCAGTTCATTTACCTGCAAAAGGCTTTTCTCCCAATTGTGTCCGAATGACTCTCAAATCCACATCTCCTCCACATTTCCTCTCACAGGACAGAGCTTTCACACTCTGAGGGTTCCATAAAGAATCACAGAGGAAGAAAGGAACAGATAAGCCAACCAATCAACCAAGAAGAATTTCTTCTTGGACATCAATTCAAATTCAATAAAACCAAACTCGTGACCCATTTCTCTAGACTCTGATCCCAGACCTGTCAGTCCCGCCCACGACCTGTGCTCACAGAGCTCCCCACCACCTTCCTGTTACCCGTAGGCCGACGGCCCTCTGGCTGTCTGGCGAACTGTTCCCTGAACATTTCCTGGACCCACCTTCTCTACTTTGTTCCAATCTTACCATAAGAAGACCTAACCTGGTCTCTCCCTGTCTCAAGGTTGCACACCACTTCCAGATTATCTTCTGAAAAAACAATTCTCTCCTGTTTAACACTCTCTAGTGGCTTTCTCTTGACTAAAAACAAGGTTCATTTAAAGCAACTCTATTCTTGCACTAATCTCCCTCTTTCTCCTTTTTCTCTCTCATCTCCTACTTTCCTAAATTCTACAACACAAATAAACTACGATAGTATTTTGTAAACATTTTTAAGTAGGAAAATCCTCCTTTTAAGTAAAATGTTATACAGACTCCAAGCATATAAAAGTAAACAAAGGTACAAATACACTTGTTAAAGTGGGGACAGAAATCAAACACCTCAGTCTTCCCTGTAAACTTCTGCCCTCTTTGCTCTGGAACCTAAGAGTTCCCAAGAACGGCCTGAAATACACTCCATTAGTCTAAATCCCTTGAACGTTTCCCGAAACAAACTATTGGGTTGGCCAAAAAGTTCGTTTGGGTTTTTCCATAAGATGTTACAGAAAAACCCAAACGAAGTTTTTGTCCAGCCCAACATCTCTGCTGGAATTTGGTCCCCAGTACCCTTCTTTCCCCCAACCTTCCTCTCCAGTCTAGGTTACATGTAGCCTTAATAAGGCAGCACAGATTCTATTCTACCAGTGGAAACTTTACTGATTACTCTGCATCAAGCTAACTTCTCCTTCCTTGGAAGTCCTAGAATAAGAAGAGCTAGCGCTTACTACATGTGAGAATCTGTGCTAAGTCTTTACCGAATCCTCACTACATCAATCAAATGTATATAGGGATATATCTATATATCCACAGATGTATACATAATTACTGTCCACATTCTATAGATGAGGACACATACCAGGTAATTTGCCAAAGTGTGTATACAGTGGAACTAACCATGAACTCAGTCTGACTCCAATTCTGTACTCTATATTAGTTCTTTTCCGACCTTTTTCATATAAGCACATATAAAATGATATTTGTAAAGCGCTCTAGAATAAATGGAAGAAGCTACTCACAGTTGAAGGCAACTAACACTGAGTACCCCAGGCCCAGCCTAGCTCCCTGAAGGGCCCACGGGGTCACCATCGAGTGTACTGGAAATTCAGCAGCAGGGCACCAGCCGAGGAACTCTGCTGCACGTATTCACTTAGTACTGACTAGTACCTGACACGCAGTGGGGCTTCAAATATAGCCTGACGTTCAGTGTAGGCTATTGATAAAGGACAACATTACACTCAAATCACAACAGAAACAGACAGGAGAACAAACAGCTGAAGATTTACAATGCCTCTATTTTGATAAGCTAATGGCCACTTAGGTTTCTATGAGGGCAACATCTAAAAGATGATTCTCAACCTTCAGTGTGCGTCGATTTCACCTGGAGATTTGGGAAACCACCAGCTCTGGACCTGCCTCCAGAGTCTGATTCTGAGAGTCAGCATTTCTGACAAATCCCCAAATGGTGCTGAAGCTGATATTGCTGGTCAGGGTCCTGGGAGAACCACTGGTCTTAAAAAGAAAAACCCAGTGATAAATATGCTTCGTATACGCACACACTGCCAGCTAAATACTTAATCCTTTGGTAGTCCATTATTAATGACACAGGTCTGCTCTAAGTCATGATGTAAGCTGGATTCTGGGATAAAAAATAAGCGTTTTCACAATGCTAAACGTTGCCTGACCCAATTATAACAACACGTAGTAGACCTCGGGTACACCCTCACCAGGGACAGGAACTCAGCTACATCACACATACATGATCTATGGTGTGCTTAACGTCCAAAAGAGTCAGGTCAAAGCAATTCAGACAACAGCTCTATGAGCAATCTGATTAAGAGGACACATTGCTTTGAATTTATGAGCAGAATTATACAGCTCAATTTAACTCTTAACAAAGCTAGTGGCTGAAGGGATTTAATATCCAAGTTCCAACTGAAAGAATATTTTAGTGCTATGTTTCTTCATGCTTTCCACAGAGGTTTGATTAATTTTATCTCTTGCAAACAGGGTGAGGCTTTTTCTCAGGGAGACTGGCATGTAAATTATAATTACAACTAAGAAAAACTTGCATAAAACTGTACTATGATTCATTAAATATATTTTATTTGCATAAAGCACAGGTGCATTTATTTCAGTAATCTCAGAAATTATTTAAAGAATAAGACATTCAAAGCTTTGAATATCTCTTGTAGAATCACTCACAAATTCAAAGAATCCTATCTGATGCCTAAGTGCATTTTTCAAATGTCCCCAACCCCCACTGAAAAAGCTTTATTATTAAATTTTTAATATATCATAAACATTCACACTCAATACAATTAAATCTAAGATTAAAATCCTACATTATGAAGCTAATATTTTGGGAGTAAAGTATACCCTAACGCAGTTAGTTTGCTACAAGATCACTCATAACAACAGAATGTTCTCTGGAAATGGTTGATGTTTTAATACTAGAATCTCTTACCCTCTACTACAATATGCACCCAAATAAAAATGGTATTCAAATATACTGACAGGTCAGGTCCACAAAGAAGTCTGAAAGCAGAGATTGAAAAATAACAACAACCAAAACTCACAACAACCCCCGAACCAGCTGACAAAAATAAAGAATTGGTTATAGATCAATGGAACAGGACAGAAAGCCCAGAGATAAACCCACACACCTATCGTCAACTAATCTATGACAAAGGAGGCAAGGATATACAATGGAGAAAAGACAGCCTTTTCAGTAAGTGGTGCTGGGAAAACTGGACAGCTACATGTAAAAGAATGAAATTAGAACACTCCCTAACACCATACACAAAAATAAACTCAAAATGGATTAAAGACCTAAATGTAAGGCCAGGCACCATAAAACTCTTAGAAGAAAACACAGGAAGAGCACTCTTTGACATAAATCACAGCAAGATCTTTTTTGACCCACCTCTTAGAGTAATGGAAATAAAAACAAAAATAAACAAATGGGACCTAATGAAACTTCAAAGCTCTTGCACAGCAAAGGAAACTAAAAACAAGATGAAAAGACAACCCTCAGAATGGGAGAAAATATTTGCCAAGAAATCAACGGACAAAGGATTAACCTCCAAAATATATAAACAGCTCATGCAGCTCAATATTAAACAAACAAACAACCTAATCTAAAAATGGGCAGAAGACCTAAATAAACATTTCTCCAACGACATACAGATGGCCAAGAGGCATATGAAAAGATGCTCAATATCACTAATTATTAGAGAAATGCAAATCAAAACTACAACGAGGTATATATACCTCACACCAGTTAGAATAGGCATCATCAGAAAATCTACAAACAACAATTGATGGAGAGACTGTGGAGAAAAGGGAACCCTCCTGCACTGCTGGTGGGACTGTAAATTGATACAGCCACTAGGGAGAACAGTATGGAGGTTCCTTAAAAAACTAAAAATAGAACTAACATACTACCCAGCAATCCCATTACTGGGCATATACCCAGAGAAAACCATAATTCAAAAAGACACATGCATCCTAATATTCACTGCAGCACTATTTACAAGAGCCAGGTCATGGAAGCCACCTAAATGTCCATCGACAAATGGATAAAGAAAATGTGGTACATATATACAATGGAATATTACTCAGCCACAGAAAGGAACGAAACTGGGTCATTTGTAGAGACGTGGATGGACCTAGAGACTGTTATACAGAGTAAAGTAAGTCAGAAAGAGAAAAACAAATATCACATATATGTGGAATCTAGAAAAATGGTATAGATGAACTGGTTTGCAAGGCAGAAATAGACACACATGTAGAGAACAAACGTATGGACACCAAGGGGGCAAAGTGGGTTGGGGGGAATGAATTAGGAGATTGGGATCCACCATCACTTCCTTCAAACCCCGATTCGAGACTGATCTTCACCAAACCTCCTCCAGCATGGTCCCCTCTAATAACTTCCCATCTCCACATCACCTCACTGACACTCTACTTTTCACCATTGTGTCGCATAATTGTGTTCTGGTTACTTCTATCTCTCAACTTACCCTATTACCAAATAGATTAAAATCTTAAAGCAAAAGGCTTTTAAAAAATCAATGTTGGCCCATATAATCTAAAATCCATATTTAAAGAAGCCAAATTCATTTGAACCAAGTGGGATTGTAAGTGGAAACCTTGTCCATACTATTTTCTTTCTGTCAGTAAACTTTCATAGCAGCTCAGATTGATTATACAATTTTAGTGAATATTCAAAGATATTAAATTATGTATCTTTAAAATTACAGTTATCAATGACCCTACATAGCTGGTCCAAGTTGGCAGTCATTTATCTAGCAAGACCACTTCCTACTGGCTACTAATCCTTCTATTCTTAGTAATTACATTAAAGAAAAAAAAAGCCTACATCTGCAGAATCATCTCTGCCACAAGTACACTTTCACAGTTCAGTTCCCACCACCTACAAGATGGGCTACACTCGCTCATCCAAGGTCCCCCGCCACACGGAATTCCCTTCTTTCTCTGGAGAACTCCCTAACTTCACCCGGCAAATATAACCTCCTGACTGACACACTCCACAACTCTTCTCTCAGTCAGCTAGCTCCCTCCTCTGTTCTGCTATAGAATCCCATGACCACCTCTATCCCATAATTATCTTACTGAATTTGTATGTTTGTATTTATCTGTTTTTTTCCAGAAGACTGTAAAGTCCTCATAAATAATGGCTGTGTCTTTTACTACAGTGTGTCTAGAACAGCACCCGTCCATGGTCAACACTCAGTGCAAGTCAGGTGAGTGATGGATACAAATTAGATGGAATATGTACGTTCGTCTAGACACACACACACACACACACACACACACACTTCTTTGTATTTTTAATCACAACTTGACTAATGTATTAGTTAAATATTAGTAACTGAGTATATACTGTATTTCTGGACATTGAGTAGTAATAACTGGTTACCACTTCTTATATAGTTGTGTATTTTTCCAACCTATATTCTGATTTAGAAAAACAGATGGAGGAGAACAAATTTGGCTAAAATACTAAAACGACTATTAATATTTTATAACTTGTTAGAAATATACCTCTATCTAAAAAGAAACAAAACGGATTTATTTTCTCATACTGAAAACCACTTTTTAAAAATTTGGCAGAACTGACCATGTGTCCAGCAAACATCTAAGAGCTGCCAGGTCTTGTGCTAAGTCCTCGAGACCCAAAATGGAAAAATCACAGTCCCTGCATTCAAGTCACTCAGAATCCACTCTTAAGACACACATGCAAACATAAATACTATAATTTGATAAGTTATAAAGATGACATGTACAAAATTCAATGAAGGTAGATCAATATAGTCATTTTATTCCTAATATAGCAGAAAAAAATGAAAACTGCAATTAATGAACAACGAACTAAGTGTCAGACAATAAACTAGAAGCCCTATCCTCTCCTATGATAAACTTTAAGGGCTCTTAACCTTTTTATGCCATGGACTCCTGGGCAAGCCAATGATGAGAAGTCCCTTTTAATCTATAAATCGATAACTTCTATTGCAAATTTCAGGTTACACTAAAATTCTTGGTTTCATTCAAGTTCAACTTCACTACAAATGGAATAACAGCACATTAACAAATCACTGTATAGTACTATGCTCTAATTTATGTGAAGGAATTTGGGGAAAATGGACCAAGTTTTCTAGTTTTCTGTGTATTTACTTTTATGGGGACTTATTACTTCATTCAAAAACATTTATTGAGTTCCTCCTATGAGTCAGGTATGTTCTAGGTGCTTGAACATGAAGCAGTGAACAAGATAGACAAGATATCTGCTAATTGCAGATATTGCAGGTGATAAACAAATAAACAATAAATAAATAATAAACAATAAATAAATAAATAAACATGAGAAGTGCCCAAAATTATAAGAGCATAACCTAGTAGCAAGTCACTAGGAGCCATATAAGGTAGCACCTCTACATGTTATTAATACCATCTACTGGCATGTGTACGCTAGTCTGAAAATAGTTTTAAAAGAACAGAAAAATAACCATTCCAAACTAACAACTCTGAGTAAGCATTTTACAGACAGATGGCTACTTCTTACATACACAGAGGGACTTAGTACATCGAATTCCTAACAAACAATAACTAACAGTGAGCATCAGAACCTTCAGCTGCTTCCACAATCGCATTATTACTATTCAAAACTGACTATAAGAGGGAATTCCCTGGCGGTCCAGTGGTTAGGACTCTCACTGCCAAGGGCCCAGATTCAATCCCTGGTTGGGGAACTAAGATCCCACATCCCACAAGCTGTGTATCGCAGCCCCTCTGCAAACACACACACACACACACAAAAACTGACTATAAGAGAAAACAAGAATTTGTAGATTATAATACGAAAATTGCTTATCCTTAATAAGGGGTATCTAGGAACATGCTACTTTAATACACTCTGGATGACAGTTACAAAAACTAATACATACAGTTTTAGATTATTTTACAATACAGACAACAAATTCCCCTCCAACATTAAGTAAAACCTTAGAGAGAAAAGTATTCAAAGTTTTTTTTAAAACAAACAAACAAACAACTAAATAAATGCCTGCAACAAACCAAGCAAGGAAGATGAGAGAAAGAGACAGTCACTGCTCAGGCAGTCAATTTACAAGGAACAAAGCTTAATTTCTGGAAAGGAGTTAGGCAGAAGAAATGTTCAGTTCTAGGCAGTGTAGCTGGGGCGAAGAGTTACAGCTCAAAAGTGCTGGAAGTACTGACTGCTTCCTGCTGCCTCGAAAGAAATGGCAAGGTACCCATAAGTTTTACTCAGATGCACATAGCAATGTATCTCAAATAAGTTACAATGAGGGCATGACTGTAAAGAGAAAGAAATCAGACATATGGTCATCTGGGAAACCACAGTAAAGAAGAAGTCCAGTTGACAATGACTAAATCACCTCAAAAATATCCTCCACTGTCAGGAAATAAGCTATTCAACAGAAGTGAATGTGCCAAGTCATTCCTGGGTTCAACATCAAGTCTTTTAATTAGAGCACTACAAAAAATGTCTAAAATATCCTCCATAACCATTCTCTATAAATAGTATTTTAAGAAATCAATTTTCTACACCTCTAAAGAGTATTTTTAATGGTATGTACCATTTAACAAGTAGGTACAATTATTAAGTTGAAGAGAATATTTTCATAAAAGGATACTAAATTACATTTCATTGGAAAAATACGTAAGAAGATATAATTGAGAAAAATATGAATGTTTATTTACAAAAACAGACTGTAACAACAGAACACTAAACAGACAGTAAATCATAAGTGTATGTTAAAACCTTTTAGTCAAAATAATACATTTGCTGTAATCAATAATAAGCTAATGAAAATATAGACTGTTATGTATTATCTAGAAAGGTAAAAAATATTGATTTTCTTTTACAATAATATTTCAAAAAAACTACTTTTACATTATAAAATAAAAACCCCATTTGAAAAAAATTTTCAAACACATAGGTTTAAAAATAACGAAATACTGATGACATTGATAGGAGGCCATCCCAGATACACACAAAAGAGGGCGGTCAGTGAACAGACGCACAAGCCAAAGGCCTGGCACCCAGATCAAGCTTTCCCATATCTCACGCTCCTCTTTTCCCCGCTTAGTTACAGCACAAACCAAGCTAAAATGCTACCTCAACTTCTCTCTCTCTTCAGTTCAAAACCATAGCTCATAAATACTTATCTACTGTGACAGTTAATTTTTTGACCATCAGAGTGCCCAGAACTCCAGTCAGACGTTATTTCAGGTGTGTCTGTGAGGGTGTTTCTAGACAAGGTTAACATCTGAATTGTTGGACTGAGCAGAGCAGATGCCTCCCCCATTGAGGGCGGGTGTGTCTCATCCAATCCTCTGCAGTCCTGAATGGAACAAAAAGGCCAACCCTCCTGCGACTAAGAGGTTATTTCCTCCTGCCTGAGGGCCATGAGCACAGACATGGATTTTTTCCTGCCTTCAAACTCAAACTGAAACACTGCTCTTTCTTCCTGGGTCTCCAGCCTGCTGCTCACAGAGTTTGGTGACTCAGCCTCCATAATCACACGGGCCATTCCATACACTACATCTCTTTTTGTACACATGTACACACACACACACACACACATATATTCTATTGGTTCTGTTTCTCTGCAGAACCCTAACACATCTACCTACTTAATACATCAAATTCTTAATAAAAAGGTCAAAAAACATTTTCAAGTAATAACATATAATGATGTCAGTGACACAGCAAAGTTCTCACATAGCTTGATGAGAGTCTAATTTAAAGCCTTTCCAGTCATTTCATAGCATGATAGCATGCATCAAAACTTCAAAACCGTCTACAGTTTTTCACCAGGTAAACTGGTTCCCTGGTGAACATATACAGAGGACATCTGAATTATAATCAGATTTATGTGCTCAAGATATTGGTTGCAATAACATTTATGACAAAGTCAAATAGACACAACCAAGTGTTCAATAATAGGGGAATGATTAAGCAAATTATATCACTTTCAAATGATGTGTTGTCATGCAACTAACACAAATGATATTTTCAAAAATGATTCAACAACCTGGGAAAATGATCACAATAGAATGTCAAATTTTTTAATGGGAAAAAACAATGATATCTAGCTATCTAGACTAAAGAGAAAGGCTAAAATGTTGACAGTAATTATTTATGAATGAGACAATGACGGGAAAATTTTCTGTATTTTTCATACTTCCTATAATCAGAATATGTTACCTTTAAAATAAAATATAACATTATCCAGAATTATTTGATTTATTACTATTTAATAAACATTATCCAAAATCATGTTTAAAGAAAACTCTATTCAATGATAAATTTAAGCTTCTATGGACAGTTATCAATGAAAACGGTTTTTAAAACAAACCTGTAAAAACTGCAAGAGCTTTTTATAATATATTATAAAAGAGGCTGAACTTTTTAAAAAAGTATAAAGCTAGAGACGTGTTACGGACTGAACTGTGTCCTAAAATTCATCTGTTGAGGCCCTAACTCCCAATGTGACTGTATTTGGAGATAGGGCATTTAAAGAGGTAATGAAGGTTAAATGAGGTTATAATGGTGGGACTCTAATCCGACAGGATTGGGGTCCTTCTAAGAGGAGGAAGGAAAACCAGAGAGGTGGACACACAGAGAAAAGGCCATGTGAGGACACAGCCAAGAAGGCAACTGCTGGAAGCCAGGAAAGAGGCTTCAGGAGAAACCAAATCCTCCCACACCTGGATTGTGTACTTCCAGCCTCCAGAGCTGTGAGGACATATATTTCTGTTGTCTAAGGCACCCGGTCTGTGGTATTTTGTTATGGCAGCCTGAGCAAACTGATACAAGACATAATAAAGTGTCATTATAAAATTTACTTGGTAAATATTCTTTGTCCTATAGTTTACCTTTCCTAAGAAGAAACAAACAAGAAATAAACAATAAAAAATGTGCTTCATCCCACAGTGCTAAGCCATAGAAGGGACGAGAAACCATAACATTATTAGCTAGTTCTACTTAAGAGAAATAAGGAATAGGAGTGGGAATCTGAGAAGTAAGAACAGATTTAAAGGCAGTTCTCAGGTTTACAGTGATAAACGTCTATCTAAAAATTCCCTGTGATGGGCTTCCCTGGTGGCACAGTGGTTGAGAATCTGCCTGCCAACGCAGGGGACGCGGGTTCAGGCCCTGGTCCGGGAGGATCCCGCGTGCAGTGGAGTGGCTGGGCCTGTGCGCCACAGCTGCTGAGCCTGCACTCTGGGGCCCGAGAGCCACAACTGCTGGGCCCGTATGCCACATCTACTGAGGGCAGCACACCTAGAGCCCATGCTCTGCAATGGGAGAAGCCACCACCATGAGAAGCCCGCACACCACAACGAAGAGTAGCCCCCGCTCACCGCCACTGGAGAGGGCCCGTGTGTAGCAATGAAGACCCAATGCAGCCAAAAATAAATATATAAATAAATAAATTTATAAAAATAAATAAAAATTCCTTGTGAAAGATTCCACATAACACAACAGGATGCATTCTAAACTGTTTTCACTGTATTTGTTCTCAACATTTCTCGGTTCTGAAAATAACATTACATGTGCATGTATGTATATATGTCTATACATATTACATACACACACACACACACACACACATTCCTACAGAAATACAACTCAGACGCAATTTCAGTTATTACAACTACTGGCAGTTTACCTACCAAGAAGACGATTCTTCATTCAAGCATTATTTTACATCCTACATTGCTGTTTCGATCTTACCCTTTAAACTGAATCCACTTTCCCAATCTTTTGTTGAGCAACTACTAGATTAATACGTGAGTTTCTTTTACCTAAATGAAACTGTAGACACACTTACAGAATTTTCAACTACATTTGGGGGCATATTCAAAAAACAAAACTTTTAGTCTTCAGACCAAATTAGAATTTCAGTTTCTGCTCTGATTTTTCAAAATTACCTTGTCTGGATCCATCTTTCCTCTGATAAATTCCTGCTTCCAGAACTGCAATGCCTGTTCCAAGGTTAGGCCAATGCCCTTCAGGAAGAGGCCGTACTGCATGCGGCCCCCATGACGAAGATGGTGATTTTCCCGCAGGGCTTTATGTAGCTGACGCATGCAAGGTGGGAAGGATTTGGTAGAAAGCTACAAGAAAAAAGAATATTTTGTTATTTATCAGGTCCCCCACAATATTTGTTGCAAAACTCAATCTAATTTGCAAATCGTAAATTCAGTTTAATTGGAATAAAATCAAAAAACCGTAAGGAAGTTATTACTGTCTCGCTGTGATTACACATTAATTCTTTTTCTTATTAATATTTTAATATTGATTACATGTCAAAATGATAATAGTTTAGATATAATGCATTGAATAAAACATATTATTAAAATTTATTTCACCTATTTCTTTTCTTTTTATAATTTTTAAACGTTTTCTTTTGAGATAACTGTAGATTCCTATGCAGTTGTAAGAAATAATACAAAGAGATGTCATGTACCTGGTATCCCCCAAAGGTAATATCCTGCAAATCTGTAGTATATTATCACAACCAAGATACTGACACTGATATACACTAGTCTTAGACTTTCTCAGTTACACTCACGTGTTCATTTCTGTGTACATGTGTATATAATTTTATGTAATTTTTTCACATGTGTAGGTTCATGCATCCCCCACCACAAGGATCCCTCATGTTTCCATTTTATAACCCCCATCTTCTGTACCCTCCCCCCGCCATTCCCTAACCCTTGGCAACCACTAATTGTTCTCTGTCTCCATAATTTTGTCATTTCAAGAGTGTTAGACAAATGGAATCATATAGTTTAACGTTTTGAGAGTGGCGTTTTACTCAGCATTCCCACAAAATTCATCTAAGTTGTTGCAGGTATCAATATCTCGTTTTGTTTAATTGCTGAGCAATAGTCCATGGTGTGGACATAACACCATTTGTCTAACCATTCACTCGTTGAACGATATTTGGGTTGTATCCAGTTTGGGGCTATTTTAAACAAATGAGTATACAGGTTTTCATGTAAACCTAAGATTTCATTTTCCTGGGATAAATGTTCAAAAGTACAATTGGTGAATCACAGATGAACTTTTAAAATAACCCCAATACAAAGTAAAACATAAAAATAAGAGAAATGGTTCTCAAAATGTGAATTCAAATAAATGTGTTAAAGAAATTAACAATTAAAAGAAAACCTTTTTTGGACTTCCCTGGTGGCGCAGTGGTTAAGAATCCACCTGCCAAGGCAGGGGGTATGGGTTCGAGCCCTGGTCCGGGAAGATCCCACATGCCACAAAGCAACTAAGCCCATGCACCACAACTAATGAGCCTGCGCTCTAGAGCCTGCGAGCCACATCTGCTGAGCCCGCATGCCACAACTATTGAGTCCGCAAGCCTAGAGCCTGTGCTCCGCAACAAGAGAAGCAACCGCAATGAGAAGCCCGCGCACCGCAACAGAGTAGCCCCTGCTCACCGCAGCAACTAACCCCAATGCAGCCATACATACATACATACATTTATTTATTTATTTATTTATTTAAAAGGAAACCTTTTTCATCTATGGTCTCAAATGCGTTCTCCCTGACCTCCTCAAGCATCCTCCTGAGACTTAACTCCCACCTCTCACGGGCTCCTCAGCAGGTTCAACTTTGCCCGTGAGCAGGGGCAGGTCTCACTTTGCTCCCTTGACTGACCAGGCAGCCTCTTCATCTTTCACAGTAACAACTTCTACTTGATTATAATTTTTCATAGGAAGATGACCTATTTATTCCAGACTCCAAAAGCTCAGGGTCTCCCCCTACTCACCATCATAACTCTTGTTTCCAAGCATTAAAACCTCACCTGTGTATTTTTAATTTATTTTAAGTAACTGGGTAATTGTCTAAACAAAGATTAATTATGGCTGACTCAGTTTCCCTTTTTTGGGTAATGCAGAAATTCTACAATGTCTTAAAGAGAAATTCTATAAAGTAAAAGTATGGTAACGTGTGCACACTTTCATTCCCCTATGGAGCCACAAAGTGAAGCTGAAATGAGCTGCCTACTAATCTAGGGGCAACACAAGATGGGAGCCTACCCTTAGTGTCATGGAATACATTTTGTATCCTCCTCAAATTTACATGCCAAGTCCTAAACCCACGACCTCAGAATGTGGCTGTATTTAGAGCTGGGACCTGTAAGGAGGTAATCAAGGTTAAATGAGCTCATGGGAGTGGGGCCCTGGTCCAAGGTGACTGGGGTCCTTCTAAGCAGAGGAAGAGACACGGGGATGAGCAGCCACCTAGAAGCCAAGGAGAGAGGCCTCAGGAGAAACCAAACTTGCTGATACCTTCATCATGGAATGCTCGCCTCCAGAACTGTGAGAAAATAAGCTTCTGTTGTTTAAGGCACGCAGACTGTGGTATTTTGTTACAACAGCCCCAGCAAATGGATATACTTAGTATTTTACATTTCTCCTTTACTATATGTATATGGTATTTAAATATAAACAATAAACACTATTTAGTTGTCATCACTTAAAAAGAATTCCCCCTTTGGAAAACTGATTAAATTCTGTTTTTATCAGACTACAAATGATTTTCTGATATTTTGGTTTTCCTATGATGAAAAAAAAAATCATATGTATAGCACATGGGATTTCTTTAAAAAATGATTGGCAAGCAATGAAATAACATTCCCTCCCATCTCCCCACCCACAAAATAATCTTTGGTTGAAGAAAATCTGTGCTTCCTCCACTGACAAAGGTTTAAGTTTAAAAGGATGAGATGCTTACCGAATCGATCTGATCTAAAGAAACCTTCCCAACATTTCCCTGTGTACTGTAGTCTTGACCAGTGTACGAATGACTAAAAATAAAAAGAACAAAATATTAAAATAGGATTTGTAAAACATATTTTGATCACTTCAAAGGAAATCTTTAAAATTCTGATACAAAGTCACAAAGATATTTTACACATACCTTAGGAAAAACATAGCCAAGTGTTTTAAAGGTATTTAATAGAATACATTTAAGTAACTTTCCCAAAATTAATACAGAAATGCAGTGCTCATCTGGATCTCCCGATTCCTAATCCAGGGTGCCATTTCCATTTCCTGGAAGCAATATGCAAGTTGTTGTTAAAGTTAACACCTCTCCCACACTGACCCCTTATAAAACAGCATGGCAGCAGAGCTAGGAATAAATGGGAGCTTACATCCAGAGTCATCACTCAGTAGGCCCTTGAGTGAGTCACCTAGACTCTCCACACCCCAGGATCCCTGTCCGTCAAATGGAGATGACAGTGCCTGCCCTGCAGTGTTAACAGGAGGTCAGAATTGAAATACCTTTTGTTAAAGGACTGGACATATGGTAATCACTATTCATTAAAATAAGTAACATATGAACAGCACTTTACATATACAAAGAGTCCTTATCTATATCCTCTAATTACATCCTCACAACACCCCCAACAGAGCAGGTTTATTTTACATTTGAGAAGTGAGGAACTTGTTAGATGAGACAGCAAGTCAGCACTGCAGCAGGAACTCAAACTTTTTGACTCCCAACTTCCTGTTTCTTCACTATACCATGCCATTCTCTTCCCTGTGATACATTTTCCTCTTGTATTATTTAGAAATTAGGAAATATAACATGGCACATACTACCTAAAGCCCTCCACCTGTGTACATTATCATCTCCTTGACACAACTCCACACCCGTAGCTCCATCAACAATGACTCAGATGCAGACATTCAGGGATCATGCGGCGAAGAACTGGTGCAAGGTTACATAGAAAACCATAGTCAAACTGTGGTTTATGCAGACTCCACAACTAAAGGGAAGTTCTGGAGTAAAGTATCATTACAATAACAAGGGATTCCGGATGCTCTACTTTCTACCTGCTCAGCACTATAGCTTCTTGCTGCTGGATAACATACACCCTTCAAGATGCTCTGTAGAAAGGCTGTTATTCCTACAATCAATCAGGTTATTGATTAAACAATGGGTACGGATTATGAAGCAAAACTACTGGATATCTCGGGACGTTGCAGCCACTGGCAAGGAGACTGTCACAAGTGTAGATGTCCCCTTCCGACAGTCCTCCCTCCATGGGCTAAGAATGGCCTGAGAATCACTCTGAGAGCAGGACAAGCAGAATGCCAGAGAGTGACACAGAATGATCCTGCACCTAAAACACATCTTCTTGCCTTTGGTATTATTTCTCCCTCCAGTAACAAATTTCTGACAGCATATCACTGGACTCTATCCATTCCCTTTATCATAGTAGTGCCATGCCACACAAAACTCATGCTAAGTTAAACCAACAGCTGCCATTTAATTTTAATATTTTACATTTTAATATAGAACACAACCAGAGAATTCAGTGAAATCCCCCCAAATAAAAACATATTTCACTTTCCAATATGTCTTACACACAAGGCAATGAAAACAGCATAAGCTATGAGTCTGAAGACTTGCTTTTGTTTTTGTTCTTTAAATCATTGGTTTGGCAAACTGGTAATCTGCACATTCTCATTTATAAAATGGTATTAATAAGGCCAGGCCTGCCTAACTAACAGAAATCCTGGGGAGATCAAATGAACTAATAAATTTGAAGTGCTAATTAAAATCAGTAAAGCATATTCCAGTACACAGAGCAACTGCAGTCTTGACCAGTAAGTACAGAGGAATACAAAACAAAACAAAATAAAACAGGATGGGAAGGGAGGCAGCATGATCCTGTAGAGGAGTCATCCCCCAGTTGGGAGATGCTAGCCCACTCCATTGACCCCTGTAAGCTTTAGGCTATAAATTGATCACGATCATCTAACAGGACCGTTCAGCTCAAATAGATGAACAAATACAAAAGTCCAGTATAAATGGTAAAATGATGTACAAACATGATTATAGTCACTGAGTAGTTTTCTCAGCCCAGATTAATGCAGTATACAAAGTACAAAGAGAAGATGTATAAAGAGGACACATATGTTTGCCTGAATGCCAGTATAAAATGCTTGTTCCTCAAAGTTTTAATAGAATATGCAAAGGGACCAAATTCCAAGAAAAAAAAGTAAGAAAGAGAATGGTAGCAATGATAAATGCAAAGAATTTACTGGGTATAAATAACTACAGAGAGAATATAAGGAAACTGTCAGACATCATACTTCTAAAATTATTATAAATAGACAAGAAGATGGTCACCAGCCAACCCAGTAAGGGCAAGTGTGGAACCCTGGAAGAAAAGTGACAGAAATGAAGAATTGAAGCATAAGAATTGGGAATGAGATTCCTCTTCCACTCATTCAGAATCAGAAAGCATAACATATATATTGGTTAAAGGAGTTGTTACGTCACAGCTATTTAATACATACTCGAACAGTTATGGATAGATGAAGCCAAGGGGGAGGATTTTCAGATATAAGAAAGGCAAATCATGAGAAGCAGTGTATCCAATGATCTGCAGGCAGAAAGAACCATAAAAAGATTTTGGACAAGAATTCACATAATCAGGTTTATACTCGAGAAAGAAAGCAGTGTAGAGAAATTACTAGAAAGGGAGGGATTGGGAAATGGAAAACCAGTTGGAAGAATATTGCAACATTCCGGGCAAGAGAAGTTTTTGAAAAGACCTTCAGTAAAGTAATGGCAATAGATGGATAAAGGAAGGCAATCAAGGTAAAAGAAAAAGGAACAAATAGTGCTGCCATAAAAGAATAAAAATCCTTGGGGCTTCCCTGCTGGCGCAGTGGTTAAGAATCCGCCTGCCAACGCAGGGGACATGGGTTTGAGCCCTGGTCCGGGAAGATTCCACATGCCACAGAGCAACTAAGCCCGTGCGCCCCAACTACTAAGCTTGCGTTCTAGAGCCCGCGAGCCACAGCTACTGCAGCCCGCGCACCTAGAGCCCGTGCTCCACAACAAGAGAATACACCACAATGAGAAGCCCGTGCACCGCAACAAAGAGTAGCCCCCTCTCACCGCAACTAGAGAAAGGCTGGGGAAAGCAACGAAGACCCAACGCAGCCAAACATAAATAAATAAATTTATTTTTTAAAAAAATCCTTAATAACAATTCACATTAGCTTATGAGACTGGACCTTTGGCTTTTACTTGGAAGTGCACAGGGATGTTACGAGATGAGACTCCTAACAGCCCCCAGGACAGGTAAGGCACCTTCTACCACACTCAGAACCCAGTGGCAGCTTCATATCACACAGCTTCCAAATGAATGCAGCTGCTACACTAATGAGCAAAAACATACATAATGAACTGTCAAAATATAGTCTTAGTTTCATGATTTTAAAAACTTGGTTAACTTTATGAACAAACAATTCTTAATCATGGTACTAGGGAAACAGAAAAAGTAGTAAAAACTTTTTATAACTTTTTTTAATTTTAAAAAAAATTTTACTGTAATTTTTAACAGTAAAAACAATTTCTAATTGGTTCGATATACACACACACAAACCCAGCAGAAAATACTATTTTCAGTTCATTTTAAATACTCACAGCTTTAAGAAACACTCGCTGTCACTGATGTACAGCTTTAACAAAGGGGATTTAGTCAGCATAAAAGCTTTCTTGCTTCTAACCTTCCATAAGAGAATAAATTGAGAGGTAACACAAATGTCATTTTTTTCAACACAGTGGACCAAAAAACATTTTAATGGGCCACAAAAATCAAATCATGTCACTAATCACTATCCTGCCAAATATAAAGAGGAAGTTTTGGGTTTTTTTTTTTGCGGTACGCGGGCCTCTCACTGTTGTGGCCTCTCCCGTTGCGGAGCACAGGCTCCGGACGCGCAGGCTCAGTGGCCATGGCTCACGGGCCCAGCCGCTCCGCGGCATGTGGGATCTTCCCAGACTGGGGCACGAACCCGTGTCCCCTGCATTGGCAGGCGGACTCTCAACCACTGCGCCACCAGGGAAGCCCATGTTCTTTTTGTTTTTTTTAACATCTTTATTGGAGTATAATTGCTTTACAATGGTAAAGAGGAAGTTTTGATTCATCAGAGATTCTTAAAAAGTCAAGATCTGATTTAATTCTCAGTTTAGCCACTAATTTGCCACAAGTAAAAAAGAAAAAGCAGGGCTTCCCTGGTGGCACAGAGGTTGAGAGTCCGCCTGCCGATGCAGTGGACACAGGTTCCTGCCCCGGTCCGGGAAGATCCCACATGCCGCGGAGTAGCTGGGCCCGTGAGCCATGGCCGCTGAGCTTGTGCGTCCGGTGCAACGCGAGAGGCCACAACAGTGAGAGGCCCGCGTACCGCAAAAAAACAAACAAACAAAAAAGAAAAAGCATAAGTCAAACTATGCATTAATTATTCATCCATAAATGTGGATAGTAAGGGATTAGGAGCTATAGTGATTTATTTCCATCCTGTATGCTAATTTATCTTCTATTTGCTAGAGTATCAGGTGAAAGGCACTGAAGGTAAAATGGTATCATTTTTCTCAAGTCACCAAAAAGCCAGAAAAGTGGTGAAAACAATAAAGATGTGGGTCCATGAATACTGAGTTATATTAGAACACTGTCTGTGGTGAAAGGCGACAGTGTGTGTTTGCTAAAATGTAGCAATTACACAGCACTGTACAAGCAACACAAACACCTTCACTCCCCAAACAGAACTAGAGAAATGCAGAAAACCCAGGACAAACCTTACTTTTTTAAATACCATTAGATTGTCAGGCTCTCTATAAGAGACTTTTTCTACATCCCAGTTGTTGTCCTTTTCTAACTACCTTTTTAAAAAAAGCTTTCAAGGGTCTCTGTACAGCTCCTCAATCCCTCATCAAGCACTTCTGTGACCAAGGAAGAGTCACAAAGTAGTGACGGACCCAAAGATGACCCAAACAGTACGACGTGATGAGGTGATGAGAGCCCCAACAAGGCCGCAGAGAACAGGCCCTTCTCAGAGCAGGGGGAGGAGGACAAACCACATGCAGCCCAGAAAGGGCACCTCAGAGGGAGCTGCCCAGGGACAGCATCCAGGATTCTGAGTGTCGTGAGAACACTGCTGAGATGACTGAGCACAGTGCCCAAGCTGAGCAGACGCCTGCCAAGTCAGCAGGACCAGCTCAAGGCCGAAGGAGAGGAGGTTGACCATCAGGGAGAAGGCGGGCCTGGGTGGCAGAGGGGAAGAGCAGGAGACCACAGTCAAGGAATAACTGAAAAGTCACAGGCGTGGTTGTTTTAGTGTTTTTACCATTCATAGTTGAACAACTTTATATGTATTAAAACATTTTTAAATTTTGATCCGGTTCAGAAAAGTATATGACATGAGTTTATTAGGGTTGTTGGAGGGTTGTTAAAAGTAAGCATGTGATAAGGAGGTGACATTTGGGGATAATAAAAAAGTCTGTTTTTCTCAACATCTAGAGGGTTAGCACATATCAGATGGACAGGCAGAAAGACACAAGCAAAGCCAAGGAAATTTCACAGTTTATAGATGAAGATGTTGGGTTAGGTGGCAAAAGAGCCACCCCTTGCAGAGGCAAGGGAGAAAAAGAGCTGAAACTGGGCAGGTAGATCCTGAAACGCAGGTCTCTGAACAAAAACCGTTAAAATAAAGAGCCAATTCTACCTCCTTTTGCAATAACATAGTGCTAAATCATGACTTTAATAAAAACTTGAGGTTTTGTCAAGTTTAAAACCTTTAAAAACCTAAACCTGTGCATAATAGTATTTTCTAAGAAAACTGAATTTTGCAAACACAGAAGTAATTCAGTGTTTGTCCTTGGTTATTTTGTTCTGTTTTGTCTTGAGGTGATGGTCCTAAGTTATCCAATCTACTATAAGAGAACTAATGGTACACAAAATATATAAAAACATCTTCCTACTGTTGCATTTGTTCAGTAAGCCTACATGCAACTTAATTAAAACTCAGTCACATCTGAGGAACTTTTTCCTCCCACATTGTCTTGCTCATTAAACAGTAAGATGTAAGCAGAGTTAGTTTTCCAATAAGGCTAAAAATCACAGTAAACAGAAAATTGTAAAACCAACAGTTTCAACAAATTAAGAGTTGAAAGGAGAAGACACTTTCAAAAATATCCATAACACATATTTACATAACCATATTTGACATGATCCTATTTTCAATCCAATTAAACAATTCGATAGGGGGGTGGGAGGAGGGCTGAGGCATAACAGAGACAGGAAGGCAGAGTCAGTCACAGCCACACAGAACCAGTTCTCTCAAACACTACCACACAAACATCAAATCTACACAATAGAAATGCAGTGGATATATAAAGAGGTAAATCAGAAACACACACATCTGCACACATCTGATCTGTGAAAGGCAGACCCATGCCTGGTCTTTGTAGAAACAACAGAAATATAAGCCTCGGTCAATACACCACCAATGTCAACACGAGCACTTAGATTTCAACAGGGAGTTGCTTTTGAGTGCTGAAAATAAGAGGCGAAAACAAAAAGAAATTATATGAAAGTGGATTTGTGGGTCTCATGACAAGATTAGCTGGTTAAGGAAAAAAATCTTTCCTGCTGTGGCCCTGATCTCAGCACATGACGGCCCATCACAACTCTGCTGAGACACAAATGCCACAGGACACAGCTGGCAAAATGGGTGACACCTCTCCAATCATTTTCCCGTTTTCCGATTAGTGACGCAACTTGAGGGAGGGAATAAGGAGTAGTGGAATAGTTGCAACATTTTAGGATTTAGCTGCAATTCTGCCTCATTTGCATAATTTTTCCAAGTCCAATCTGCCCAAAGCAATCAGGGAGTACAGCAGAGTAAGGGAGTGAGCCAAGCAGACTGACGAGGAGCACAGGTATCAGACTCACTGTGTGACTTTGCTTTCAGTTTCCTCACTGGGAAACAGGGATCTCAAAAGGGGTCACGAAAGTACCCCCTCTGAGGACTGCCGTGAGGATCAAATGAGATGTCTATAAGAGTTTACCACACGATTTTTCACTCAAATTGTTTTTTTTAATTGTGAATAATATTTTATTTAGTCATTTTTGTTTACAACTGAAACTCTGGGAATTCAAAATTAATATCCTTGCCCGTGAGCTTCTTATAGACACCAGAAAATGTTCCAACCTTGTGTTCCACATTGTTCTGCTGTGCTTTATCCAAATGAACCTTTATGAGTTGGCTGCCAACCAGCTTCACGCGGATTCTCTTGCCCACAATCTCACTTGGGAAAACCAAGTCCTCCAGGATGGCATCGTGCACTGCTGTCAGAGTGCAGCTCCTGGGATGCTTTTGCTTATTTTTTGTACGGCTTTTGCAAGTTGGCTTAGGCAGAATTCTCCTCTGCGTGATAAAGACAAGGTGCTTCCCGCTGAACTTCTTCTCCAACTCACACACTAGCAGACCTGGATTTTTCTGGAAAGATTTCAGTTGAGGAATGGGAACAAGATTATGATAGCTTTCCGACCACCACCAACTTCAATTTCCTCAGTGGTTATGATGTTCAGCTCCCGCAGCTGGGCCTTGAGGTACAAGTTCATCTCCAGCTTCAGAAGGACCTGGGAGATGCCCAACTCAAACTCATCTGGCTTCACACCACTGGGCTTGGCAATCTTCACGCTGGAACTAAACATGGCCTGGATCTTGCCAATGCGGCCAATACTTCACTCAAATTGTAATCATCATTATCATCCAGGCCTCAATTTGTCACATGTGGACGTTTTGGTTGTTGTTTCTCTCTACTCTTTAACATTCACCACTTTCTTCCCTTGAATATCAGGAAAAAAATGTATTTCTTTCCTATCTTCTTTATACCATCAGATGAAATATTTAATCTTAAAGTAGAATTTAGATGTCCTTGAAAAACCTGATGATCTGGAAGGTTTTATCTACAGCTACACTCTTAGAAAGTTTCCCCAGTGCAAAACTTCAAACTCAAACACTGCAGGTTTCAATGGAACCCAGCTTTGCAGAGCTGCATATCCAATATGGTAGCCACCAGCCAACTGTGACTAAGCTGCACTTGAAATGCAGCTTAGTCAGAATTAAGAAGTTCCATAAGTGTAAAATTTGCACTGGATTTCAAAGACTTGGTATGAAAAACTAATGTAAAACATTTCATTAATAAATTTTCCTATCGATTACATGTTGAAATGATATTCTGGATATGAGTTAAATAAGATATTACTAAAATTAATGTCACTGAAGTAATTTAAAATTACACATGTGGCTCATATTTGTGGTGCTCATATACTTCTGGACAGCACTGTCATAGAGTGAGGACAGTGACACGAAGCAATCAAGTGCTTCCCCTGAGGACTAGGTCCACATGCAGAAATGCCAATTGACCTACCCTGACTTCTATTTGCCAAGTGAAGATCAGACTCTGCTGGTCATAAGTGGAATACAAGCTGCAATTGGGCCACTGAAGGAATGCCTCAAGTCAACTGTAAATATGCTTGTTTTCATAACACTGTGCTTGGGAATCAAGGTTCCAAACTTGAGCCACACCCTCCCATTTCCACTATCAGGGAAGCAATCGTGAATTCTGATTAGCTTGGAGGTAACTGGAATCACTGCGGGAGAGGGTGTGTGTATGTGTGACACATTTTTGTCTGGGAGTCTTTGGGGCTTCGTGACTCACCTCAACACTTAATCACAACAATCCATTCTCCTCTCATCTGTAAGAAGCTGTGCTGGGGGCCGGGGATGGGGGTGGGGGGGTATGAGTCTGGAAGACCGCAGGACCCCGGGCTAGGTCAGACAGAACCTGCCTCCCATCCTCAGGGAGCACCTCTACACCCTCCCTCCCCACCAACAAACAGCCTCTGAGGTTCATAAAATAGTAACACATAAAACACATTTCCTTTCTTCGTCAACTATTCCCCAGTACTCTTGAAAGAGGTTAGCACTATTTACTCCTTTCTATCTGGCAGCTATAGTTTATCATATTTTAAAAACAGATATCAAATAAAAAAGCAGTGAAGAAAGCATCACGAGTAATCAAAACTGATCTCTGCATCAAGGAAACATATTTCTTTGTTTAAATTAAAAAGTAAGCTAATACATCTTTCAAAATGAACTGTAATTTCCTACATCATTCTATAAAAGTATACCAAGTCCCAATACAACCCTTTCACATGAAGTAAGGTGTAATCATAGCACAAATGGAAAAACAATTTCAAAAACAGGAAACAAAGGTTTTGAACATCACCCGTAATATCCACTTTTACAATCACAATTTTACCCACTTTGGATGTTAAAAAAAAAATACTCTGACCACATAAGCTAGGCTATTCAGACATTTAGAAAGCACAATTCCTGCAGTTTGGATTTCTTGAGTGTGTAGGAAATCAAGGGAACCACAGTTACAATATATCACTTCCTGCTGTGAGGATATCACAGGAAAATTCACTCAATAGCTGTCACCACTGAAATTGAAATGAATTTCTTTCTACAGCTAAATCCCTAGTAAATGGTATCCCACTTGTGTTAGCCCAAGGGATTTTCCCGGCAGTTACTCCAAATGAGAACACAATCAATAAAATTCTGTTATAAACTGAATGTAAATTATTTTTCCACAAGCATGAATTTTACGTAAAAAAAAATTCTCTCCGAAAAACTACCATCAGACGATACGTAGGATAATGATCTATATTTCCCTACAACTGAGAGAAGCTGTATGATTTCAAGAGGTGCACATACACAATAAAAAAAACAAGTTCATATGGGTTTCCACATCAGGTGAGAACTACAAACAGCACAATCACTACTCTTCTTTGTTTGAGGTTGGCCTCATCTTTTCCCATATGGTCCATATTTTTCTATTTATTCCCATTTCTAAGCTGCAACAGTCCAATGAACTGCAAGAGAGTTGAAAGTTGCACCTCATTTTTCTATAAAAAATATCTGTACCTCACAATTGTCAAAAATCATGGAATTGCACCCTTAAAATGAGTGCATTTCATTGTATGTAAATTATACCTCAATAAAATTGATTTAAAACGTAAAATATACACATACATCCCTATAAGATAGTCACACTACAGTGCTACATAGATGTTTGCACCATACACACTTAAAGCCCCCAACAAAGATCTCTATTTTCATGAGTACGTTTTTTGTTTGTTTGTTTTGTTTTGTTTGCTGTACACAGGCCTCTCACTGTTGTGGCCTCTCCCCTTGCGGAGCACAGGCTCCGGATGCGCAGGCCCAGCGGCCATGGCTCATGGGCCCAGCCGCTCTGCGGCATGTGGGATCTTCCCGGACCGGGGCACGAACCCGTGTCCCCTGCATCAGCAGGCGGACTCTCAACCACTGTGCCACCAGGGAAGCCCCATGAGTATGTATTTTATACTCCTTTTACATTCTTAGCATATTCTGGGAGTATAATGACCCCTAAGTAGAGGCTGTTTTGACTTGACTTTGACCCAGGATAGTCAAATGATTACAATAAAGAAATCTGCCTGAGAGATTGGTACTGAAAAGTTGAGGGCGTTGAGGGCAGGGTGGGCGTGAAATAAAGTTCTAACACACAGGAGAACTAAGACGTTAAACTGATGGTCATCGTCTCATTTCCCCACAATGTACAGAGGGCGGGATGCTTCTGAGATGCGCTATCACAGGTCTACAGCACCCGACGATGCCCCCTCACACTTGTTCCCTAATAATAGAGAGAACCAGGGACACGAAGGTGGGGGTTTGATGGAGGTTTTGAAGGGAGGGGAGAAGAAGGGGAGAGCTAATGAGGATTATTATTACAAGTCACATCCAGAGATCACGTCACACACTTTTCCTACACACTCTGTCACTCTTGCACAGCCATTAACAATGGCTCATCATGTTAAGGTCTTCGTTTCATAGATCAAAACAGCAAGGTTCATAATAGCTTTGGTTTTATTTTGTTTTTAAATACAGTCTTCAACATTTGGATAGGTCACTGGGGAGAAAGAAGGGGGATCCTTCTGAGGTCACACAGAGAAACAGAAAGGACTCTCTTCGGTTAGCTCCTGATTCCAGGAGAAACAGTCCCAAGTCCCAAAACAAAAGGCAAAACCAGTGTTGAATTTCTACAATGTATAAAGAGTGTTTCTTTACCAAAGCTTTTCCTTGCAAATGACAGAAAATTCACCAACATTTTGTCCAAACTATTATACCATCTCATCCAGTCTCAACATTTAGTAGCTTAAAAAACCTAAATGAGAGGTAAAATTTTAAAACCTAAAAGTGTTCTCTCCCAGCACTGGCTCATTCAGGAGTCTTCCTGAGGTCCAGTCCCTGTTACAGCAACAGGGAGAGAGGTAAACAGAAGGAAGGATGCCTTGCTCTCATGGAGCTTACACTGCAGACAAACACACACCAAAAAAACAAATGAACACGTAAAAATGACCATTTCAGCCAGTGACGCTGCTGTGAGGAAAACAGAGCAGGTGACAGCACAGAGGCCCTGGGGGTGAGTGTGAGCTGAGTGACCAGAAGCAGCCTTTTGTGAGGCTGAGAGGACACAGTTACATCATGTGACCAAGGTCCCCAGTGGCCTCCTGTGGACAGTATGTACACCGTCCACCAAGGACCACAGAAGCTCAATTAAAATGGGCTTTTTATTCCCTTTGTATCAATGTTATCTTTTTAGAACTACTTTCTAAACAGTAGTTACAAACAACTGAGAGGGCGCTACATCCTAAGTGAGTCTGGGCTGTCGGTCTGTCCGCAGCCCAATCTATCAAGTGTTTTGTTTTTACTGTGAATCGTGCCTGGTTGCCAGGCGGTCTTCTTAGGTTCACTAAACATTTAGACTCACAAGATTTCCACAAGTGGCACCAGGTGGCTCAGAAAGACCCAGGACAGAACCCCAGCTCACCAGCTGGGCAGCGTGAGCACTAGACCTCCTGCAACACCTGCACAGGTGGGCGGCTCGGGGGGCAAGGAGGGCACGCCCACACCCGAAAGCACAGGGCTGCTGCGGCTCAGGGACCTCAGACCCCTCAGTGGCCGCAAGCCCTTAGAACTACGTCCATAGCCACCTCAGACTTGGAACTCCAAATCCATTAATCTAGAAACCATTACTATACTTTAAAAAATATATGACTATGTAAACGTATTTCAAATATGACAGAGAACCGTATGCTGTCCAATCCAATAACCATTAGCTACAACCGGCTACTTAAATTTAAATTAATTAAAATAAAATTACAACCTGTGTTCTTCAGTCACACTAGCCATACTTCAAGCACTCAACAGCCATAAGCAGCTGCTGGCTGCTGGGCTGAACGGCACAGGTACAGAACACTTCCATCACCACAGAAAGTTCTACTGCACAGCACTACACAAATTACTTTTTCACTGCTAATATATTACAGTAACTACCACAATGCTTTATCAGGCTTTTTAAGAAAATTGTCCATAGCATAGTCATCATTTTGTACCTTGTTAGTGCTTTATGCCTAACACAGTGTAAAATAACTAATTTTCTTTATTACTTAACTAGAGGACAATCAATATTTTAAAGAAACCCAAAGAGTGAAGAATACGAAATTTTAAAACTACAGACAATGAAACTACTTGAAAAACATAAACAATCATAAACTTTGCTTTCCAGGAAGACTGACAGCATCCACAATCCATAAATCCCTAAGAAACCTTGGAGTCAGAGGGCCAACAGAAATCTGACATTTCTACTTGGGAACAAGCTGCAAGAACACTGTGACATGCAAGGCTGTGTGCTCACAGAATCATGTCCCTCTACTGTGATTTCCACAATGCTATGTGCCCCACAGAATCAGGTACCTCTACTATGCTAACAGCCATCATAATTTACTATAATTACTTTAAGATTCTCTCTTTTCTGAGCAACACTGAGTCCTATAAGAGCAGAAATAAACATGTATCCCTAGAACCTAACACCATGCCTGGCACCAAGTAGTTCCCTTAATATGTGTTAAATTAATAATAAATAAAACAAACTCTTAGAATAAAGGTTTGTGACCATGTATTTACCTCCACAAGTCACAGCCACTACGTACAACCTCATTACAAAGTCTACTGTTTACAAAGGTATCTATTTGCCTTGGCAAGATAGCCAGTTGAAGAGACAGGAAAGACTCCTATCTTCTTTCTATATCACTGAAAAGAAAATTAGTACTTTATATTTCTGTAAAAATCACTGTTAACCCTTTTTAAACTTTAAAACATGTTAAGCTAACAAAGTGACGTAACTACAAACCCCAGGGAAATTTAGTATTGTATATAAATTAAGAGTGATGGTTTACTTGTAAAACTGATGCAAAGTGATGTTAAAAGCTGTTTTCAACCTCCCAAGAGAAAACCCTCACATTAATAGGCAGATCAATGGTCTTCCAAAGATGTTCACTCATGAATATGTTAGGTTATGTGGGAAAAAGGACTCTGCAGATGAAATTAAGATTAAGGACCTTGAGATGGGGCAATTATCCTGGGTATACATGTGGGCAATGTAACTACATGAGACTGTAAAAGCAGAAAGCTTTCTCAGGGTGGGGGCAGAGATGCAGTCGCAGAAGTCAGTTCTGACACATGAGAAGGACTGATGCACTGCTGCCGGCTCGGAGAGGGGACCACACGCAAGGACCAGAAAGAGGCCTCTGGGGCTCAGGGAAAGCAGAGGAAGGAATGTGGGCCCCTGGCTGACAGCCCGCCAGGAAATGGGGATCTCAGTCCTGCCACAAGGAACTGCACTCAGCCAGCAACATGCATAAGCTTTAGCAGCACACTCTGCCCCAGAGCTTCCAGCAACAGCCACAGCCCTGCTGGCATCTTGATTTTAGCTGTGGGAGGCCCATGTGGGATTTCTGACCTACAGAACTGTATGATAAAAATGAGTGCTGCTTTAATCCATTCAATTTGTGGTAATTTATTATGGCTACAACAAAATTTTCTAATCTAGACACACCAATAAGGTTTAAAATTCAGCATCCTGAATTCTGTCTTCTTCAAGTCACTGGTTCACTTGCTAAGGACGTGGCTACTTTCTCGCCTCTCTTGTCCCTGTAAAGCTATAAGCCACCTAGGCTGCTGCTGCTCTCTGTCCTATCTCTGTCTCCTGGGAAACATCTCTGCTGCAATCCCTCTTAATGCAGTCATCACAACATATCTTCTCCCCAGTGGACCTCACCTGGCCACAAAGAAGATGCTAACACTCTGTAATTGTTCTTCACAGCTTTATTCAACCAAAAAAAAGCCTGAATACCCAGTAAAATGGGAATGGTTAAGATAGATATATCTATCCTCAATTGAATACTATAAGTCACTTAAAAATGGAACCATGAAAAGTAATCTTCTACTTTACTACATGGGTATGACATACTAAGTGAAAAAAAATTTTTTAAGTTTAACCATTTAAATTATTATTACATAAAAATATATAGAGATTACAACAAAAGCCTAGCAGTGGTTATATTAGTGAAGCAGGATTCGTTT
The DNA here is from genome assembly GCF_963455315.2 of Globicephala melas. Classification (NCBI taxonomy): domain Eukaryota; kingdom Metazoa; phylum Chordata; class Mammalia; order Artiodactyla; family Delphinidae; genus Globicephala; species Globicephala melas. The sequence continues at coordinate 59,050,954 of NC_083324.2, forward strand.
CTTCTATTTTTCCAAATTTTATGTAGTGTGACTATAAATTTTATCAAAAAAATTAAATGACATAAAATTTGTAACATAAGCCACATACACCTCTCTCCTTCCTCTGCTTGATTAAGCTGCAGCAACTATTTCAGTACAGCCGCGCGCACGTGTGTGCGTGTGTGTGTGTGTGTGTGTGTGTGTGTGTAGATTGGTCTTCTTTTCCTGTTAGCATATAAACATCTTGAGCTGAGGGACCACATCTCTTAGCATCTTTGTACACAGACTATCCATTATAGTGCCCTTAACACAATGGGAGGATTTTAATAAAATGCTCACTCTTGACAAAGTACATCTCTAAAAAGGCATAAACATTTTCAATACAAACGTGAAAAAAGAAATAACTCAAAGACCATAAATAATGGGAAAGAACACATTCTTTCTAATTTATTAATCTTACAAGACACCTGAAACACCTTCACAATAATCACTGAGCTAAAAGCTTATGTTGCTGCATGTAGAAAAGGAAATAAATCTAAAGTTAATGCCAGAGCTTAGAAACAGGTGATGAGGAAAAGCTGACAAACAGCTGGAGCCCGTGGACCACGTTAATGAGGCTCTCACTTCAGCCCTCACCTGGTGGGCATCCTGATCTACCAAACCTTTCCTAACACATGAACGCCCAACAATTTTCTGATTTCAAAATGAGAAGTAATTCAAAAAGAAAACGCTGGGTACTGTACCACCATGGATATTGAGAAAAGCTTTCTTACAGAGATTGCATTTCTGATATAAAATCTGTGTCAGCATATTCTTCGGAGGAATGAACAGAAATGTGTACATATCAACCAAATGTACTGCATTAGGAAAAAAAAATTACAAAATAATTGTTGGTAATAATACCAACTGAAGGAAAAAAAATACCAACTGAAGGAAGATGCTTTCATTATTTTAAATGATTTCCAAATAAAGGTCAATATAAACATCTGCTTAGAAATTCAGGATGCATTACAAGTTAATCCATGTGATACAGTTCATTTACTACAGGTAATGCTTCTCTTTGCTAGCTTCTCTTATCTTTACTTGATTTCTATTTTATTCTTAGGTTGAAATATGCTAATAAAATTAGGAAAAATAGTGTAACAAATACATGGTTTTGAAATTCTTTAATTTTTAATTAAAGAATTGGAAAATCATTAAATTTATTGGCAAAATATTAAATGAGAACAATATTCACTTCATATCTTGAGGTGGAGAGGTGAAGGAGGAAGACACACTGTGGGAAAAGGCATTATTTTTAAGGAAAAAAAAATCATATCCAAGTAATCACATGTAGATTGTGGGCTACAAGTTTTCTTCTGCAGTCTCACCTATTTACACCTAGCATTTGTAAATAATACAATAAATAAAAATAACAATCTTGGGCTTCCCAGAGACAAGGAAAGGACTTCCCTGGTGGCGCAGTGGTTGAGAGTCCGCCTGCCAATGCAGGGAACACGGGTTCGTGCCCCGGTCCGGGAAGATCCCACATGCCGCGGAGCGGCTGGGCCCGTGAGCCATGGCCACTGAGCCTGCGCGTCTGGAGCCTGTGCTCCGCAATGGGAGAGGCCACAACAGTGAGAGGCCCGCGTAACGCAAAAACAAATAAATAAATAACAATCTTTAACATAAACACCCTTGGTAGTCTAATACATTTCTATAAATATTATCCCATAGGTACCAACATTAGGATAGCAAAGACACTTATACACAATAAACTTCTACATTTACAGGAACATATCCCAAGGCCTTTATATATCTCCAAATTAGAAAATCAGTACATGATATAATTCACCCTAGAAAATGCAGTGATGTGTGAGGATGTGTAAAGTCACCTTGAGATGTGGACTCATTAGATAATGTATATAATGATATGTGACTTGAGGAGACCAGAAATTATGATTTACACAAATTCTCTCTGGCATTTCAGAATTTAACATGAACTTCCTGAGGCTCCATCACTAAACTTTAAAATAGGGTTAATGACAAACAACCATCTACCATCCTCACTGGGGTGCTCTGAGTATGAACTAAAAAGCCAGTTTGGACAGTACTTTGTAAACTAGCCAGTTTGATTTCTTGGTCCCATGTTCTCCTCCCTCTTCTAAATACTTGCCCCTTCAATTATTTCCTTATTCCCATAAACCTCGTTTCTCCCTGACCGATAAACATTGCTCACCTTTCCAGCCTTCGGGGAAAAATGAAACACTTGCTTCAACCATGACACTCATGGGTACAGTCCCCTTTCCTCCTCGCTCTGCCAAGAGCAGTCTACACTCCCTGTATGCCCACAGCCTCGTTCCGCATTTCCTCCTCAACCCCCACCCCAGGGACAGACTTGCATCTGTACCACTGCAAGGTGGGGGCTGAGCCACCTATGGCTCCCATGCACCTAATCCAACTGACGTGAGGAGATTCTGACCTGACTTCCCTACGCGTTTAACAGTGTTCACCTTTCTGAAAGCTTTCCCTTAGCATTGTTGATGCCACCACCCCTTGCTGTGCTCCTGTTTCACTCGAGATTCCTCCCTGGTGTCTTTACTGGCTTCCCTTTTAACTCATCTCCTCCCTCCATCACTGCCCATCACAGGTCACTTAAACACTAACTTCTATGGGTTCTATTCAGGGCCATTTCCCCTTTTCTTGTCACTCTATATTCTCTCCCCGAGTGATCTCAACCATCCCCCTGATTTTAACCACCCCTATATAGTGGAGATTAGCAAATGTCTCTCTATAAACCTCGCTCTCAAACTGCGGGCCTATATTCAGCTACTTACTAAACACCCCACATATGCTCCACCAGCATCTCAACTTTAAAATGTCTTAACCCACTGAACCTACGATCCCAGCAGTCCAATTCACCCCCTTGTCCTCCTTTACTCTCCTTCACGGTCACTGACAACATCCTCCCTCAAGTGAGATCAAAGTTCAGTCCAATCTGAGCAGCCACTGTGAGCCACCACTGTGCTAGGGGGTGTGGAATCCAAACAACCACTTCATGGCCTCATCACTTAAGGAAATGTACTTTGTGTTTAATTCCATTCAAAAGGTTACAAATGTTGTAATGTGTTTAAGTGCCTATCTCTCAATGAAATCAAAACTGTAAATTCCTTGAGAACAGAAATTGTTTTTTTTTTTTAATCCCCGGCACATAATAGGTGCTCAGTTACTGATGGATGCTACTAACGAATAGCTTGCATTTCCATAAGAGATTGAAGCAAAATGCTTTCTGTGGTTAAGGTAACTTTTAACTATATAACTAGGTTCAACTAAGAAAATCTGGACAAAGCACTTCTACATTCTCAGAATGATATATATTGTTAAGCAATATACTAAATTATTAGGTTGGCAAAGTGTTATACTAATTCTCTTTGAATGTCTAAGTCCTGTAAAATGACTTGAGAATTTCTCTGTATTGCTACTTCAATTTTTGCGGGTATTGGTATCATCTCCCAAATTAGTTTTATTGACAAACTTAATTAAAACACTACTCATCATTCCTCTTTGATCATCAGAGGCACTAAACAAAATTAGATCTAATAATGATTTCAGTTTCAACCTCCTAATATCCACCACCCCTTCTAGGTTATATTTAAACTATACAGTTCATGCAAATCAATGATGATTATTTTTTCCTAACAGGATTATCATTAGCACCTTTCAAGCCAAACAGTATTCTTTCCTATTTTGACCTAAGCAAAAGGAAGGTAAAAGAAAAACATTACATTTAGACAGCCAAGAGACAATTCAATATACTTGAAAGGCTTTCCACAAGGTTACTTTTTGTAACAGGAAGTGTCCAACTATGCACATCAGCTGCCACCCTACATACAGATGTCTCTGACATGGTAATAAAACAAGAAACCATTTGGTTTAATAATAATAATAAGAGAAGCAACATCAGTTGGTGCATATTACATGTAGCATCTAGCCCTGGTTGCTTAGCAAACAGCCACAAGTGACTTCCACAGAGAATGAAAGCCCTAAATGAATGTACAGTTTGTGCAAGTTTCAAGGACTCAAAAAGACATGTCAGTAGTTAATCTAAACTCTAGTTGACAATGACCGCACTGGGGTGGAGGAAGGAGAATCCATCATTATCTCACAGAATCAAGCACTGACTAGATGTGAGATCCAGCCCTTTAGGTCTATGTCTTCTGACTCAATGGTTTTATAGGGGAAAGAACTGTAACAATATGATTATTATAAATTATAAAAACTTTATGCAGAAAAAAACCAACAAAATATCACTGGTATAACACGTATTTATTCATTCAACAAAACACATAATGAAGACCTATCATGAAAAGGACTGTGCAGCTCTGGAGCAGCTCATACTATAATGGAGAAATCAGGCAAGGAAACAATATCATAGGTTCTGTAACATGGGGAGCCAGGCAGTATTACGGGAACACAAATAAACACCTGAGAGGGAGATGGGGCAGGGGAGGGAGGGTGCGAACCAAGTGGTCAGGGAGAGCTCATCAGAGGAGGCGAACAAGAACAAGCAACATTAGTCAAATCACAGAGGTGGAGGAAGGGGAAAAGAGCATTCCGGGCAGGAGGAAATTATCTGCAAGGGCACTGAGGAGAGCAAGGGCATGTCACACTGGTGGAGCTTCAGGGCACCTGCTGGCAGGAGAAGTCAGGGCGTCAGTACTGACAGAAAGTCCAAAGGGCTAGGCCAGCTCCTTCCAGAAGGACCTCATCTGCCAGGCTGAGAAGTTCTCACTTCATCCCGGGGGAAATTCAGGAGACAGAATGCTTTTAAATCAAGGAATAATATAATGACTGCAGCAGTGATGTGAAATAGAGAGGGCAAATCGGGCAAAGATAAGAGGCCACCAGAAGGAGATGCTCAGGCTGAGATTGGGAGGAGAGGGGGGCAGGGGAGTGACTCACTAACACAGAGCTCTCAGAAATTTAACAACTCTGTACAGTACTCATGCTACTCAGTCCCCCGTGAGGTGTTAGTCTGGACCCCACCCTCCCCAACTGGAGAGGAGGACAGGAGAGGAGGAAAAGAGGGAGCAGGGAGGCAGGGGAGGAGGAAAATGAAGAACACTGAAAGACACTGGAAATTAACGTCCATGCCAATTTCTGAAGGAGCGGTAGCATTCTAGGTTTCAAAAAAATAAAAAGAAACCATAGAGGAAAACACTAAAGGTGCTTGGCTGAATATAACTTGAAAATGTAGGTATGTTGGATAATGTAACATAATAAAAAACTCTCAGAAAAAAAAACGTTTGTAACAAATATAACGAAGAGTCACTATCCTTTATATCTAAAGTATGTAAGATCAAATAATCAAAAGATGCTATCAATAAATGGGCAAAGATAGTTAATCCCACCTCAAAAAACATGGATAACAAAATGATTTAAAATCATTCTTAATAATTATCAGTGCAAAGTACATGATACCAACAGTATCTCTATGGTAAACCTATTAAATTAGCAACTGTTTTAGCTGCCCCTTCTTGTTCAGAGTACAGCAACATGGGGGATCTTATATGAAAACACAAGTAGAATAAGGTTTTTGAAAAAGAAATAAATATACTTAAATCTTTAAAAGGGTTCATATGCTTTCACAAATTCCACTTCTGAAAACCCATGCTAAGGAAACAATCAAAAATACAGATAAAGATTTACATACCGCATTTTTTACACTAGTGAAAAGAATGAAAAATGGTCTAAATGCTTCCCAAAGAATGATAAATATACTATAGGACACTCATACAAGAAAATATCATATAATCATGAAAAACTATGTTTGTGGACAGATTTTAGTAACAGAAAAATGAAAAAAATAGTGAATTATATAAAAGTATAATTACAACACTGAGTTTTAAAACAGCACAGAGGAAAGCAGTATTATTTCTGAATAGTGATGATAGGTTTTTCCTCCTCCTTTCCTGTATTTTCAAAGTTTGTTTTTTAAATAATGAGGATAAATTATTTTTGTATTTAGAAAACAAATATAACTTACTTCAACTACCCCCAACAAAATATGTGCAGGTTCCCATAGTTTGTCTTAGCCTCGCAGTTAATTAAGCAAATAGCTCATTCCTTTGAGATCTTTCTGAACTCAGTCATCACTACTCATTTTAACTTCAACTTATCAACCAGTTCTACATACTTTTATAGAATTAAAAGAACTTTCTATAGTACCCTGAAGTCAAGGGTAACAAGAGCATTGCACTAGGAACTTCAACTTAAATCAGAGAATGACAGAAAAAAGAAAAAGAAAAAAGAAAGGCTTTGTAAAGTTTTTAGACATCAAAGAGGCTTTAACCACTGTAATGCAGGTGGATTTACAAGTTTGACAGGCTGGGCCTTTGTATTACCTGAGGTGGTTGAGTAGAGGCTGGAGTCTCTCATCCGACTGCACAGCGGGCAAGGACCTGGCTGTTAACTGAAAGCAGAGAAGGGGGTGAGCAACCACAGCAAACGCCTCAGACTGAACTTATCTGAACTACATGCAATATGAGGACCCGGGGCTTCCCTGGTGGCACAGTGGTTGAGAGTCCACCTGCCGATGCAGGGGACACGGATCTTCCGGTCCGGGAAGATCCCACATGCCACGGAGCGGCTGGGCCTGTGAGCCATGGCCGCTGGGCCTGCACGTCCGGAGCCTGTGCTCCACAACGGGAGAGGCCACAACAGTGAGAGGCCTGTGTACAGCAAAAAAAGTAACCAAGAATATCTTACAAACATACCAAGGCAACTCAAAGTACTTAACTTTGAAATGTGACCCCCAGGGGATCTAGGAAACAAAATGTAAGAGCCAAAGCCTTATTTCTCAATACTGTGTGTCAGGTCGACAGTATATCATGGAAATGTGAGCCTCTGATATACTTTAGTGCAATAATATTAAAATCTTATCTCTGTGTATCTCTATATTTGTCTCTGTTCTTGAGAAAGCCCTCTTATACTATAAGAATGTGAAACAAAGAAATTAAAAATATTCAAAGTAATTAGATACCTTGAAGTCACCTAAATAAAACACCAAAACAAATGTAAAGGATAGATTTCTTCTGGATTCAAGTATACATAGTTCTTGTATTCTACTAATAAATCATTTGATAATTCACAAAAGAGAAACTTCCTAAGACTAAAAAAGAAACTGAAGGATATCCTTTGGTTTTATATAGGGTATCCTGTCTAATTATTTTGTTAATTAAAAGTAATTCATCAATTAATTTAATTCAAACTTAATTTTCAACGTTATGCAAATAAAACTGTCACTTTAAAAACATCTAATAAATACTATATTTGTGAAAAAATGTTGACCAAAATGCCAAATATGAAGTCATTTTTATTAAATCATATCTAGTAATAGAGAAACAGTCCCAATTTTGTGAGTCAATACATGTGAACAGTTATTAATTTAAAAGACAATAAAATGAGACAGTCTGCTGCAATTTAGTGCAACCAAAAGATTCTCAGTATCCCGGAGAAATGTTAAGTCTAGTATTTCATGACATATGTTATAAAGGTTTTATAAACAAGACACTTTACTACACCCTATATCTGCTAACGTCAAATCCCTTTACAAAATATCATTTTCATTGTTCAACAGGTTTCATGGCTCAGAAACAGAGCTATGCTCTAAAAAGATTAAAATAACTTATCTAGATATTTCAAAAGTCAATTTTCTGAAAATGGAGCAGACAGACTAGGAGTTACTTCTGTCAATCTGTGTAGCACAATTTCTGATCAACCCATGTTTTCTGAATGAAGCAAGCAAACAGAAACACCAGCAAAATACTCCTAAATGTCTCTACATTCCACATTGGAAATATATCTCAATCGTACACCTATCTCCATTTGAGCCTGCATTCCCTTTATCCTGAACTGTGGATATAGCATCTTCACTCACTATGTTTCTCCCTCCCTTCTTGTCTTGCCAGAGTGAAATTTTCAAAATGAAAGTTACCCACTCCCCAAATTAAAACCACTTAAAATTCCCTCAGGCTCTCAGGCTAACTTCATCACACCAATTCTTTCATCAGACAGCTTCTTAAAATCCTCCTCTTGGGCCGAATTTCTGAAACATGGTGCAGAATGACAGCTCAGCCATCTCCAACAGACATGGTGGCAGCAGATCAGGAAGAAATGGGCCACTACCCCAGTTTCTGGAACACATATACTCAACGATTTGATTCTCTCCCCACCCCTTCCCAACCCCCACACCTTATTTTCAAGTTTGAATCACTGAGAAGAATAAACAATCAGCATTTTCAAAAAGAGCACACATCTCTTCCTGTTAAGGAGATTAGATAATAAAGCTATTCCAAAGCTCTTTAAAGTGGCAAAGCTGTCTACTGACCTTTTGCTGACAGAATATAAACTTCATTTTAGGGACTGCAGGCTCTATCATTTCTTCTGGAATTTCTCTCTGAGCCCAAATAGCTACTACTATATCCACTAGGCTATGAGGGGCCAAAAACTTGCAACTGTGTAATTCCATTAATTGATGAAAAAAATTATATTTAAGTTCATTTGTGTCATATCTTAGATTCCACATATAACTATATTCAATATTCTATGATAAACCATAATGGAAAAAAATATTTTAAAAAAGAATGTATGTATACATAACTGAATCACTCTGCTGTACAGCAGAAATTAACACACTGTAAACCAACTAGACTTCAGTAAAAAAATTGATAACCATAAAAAAAATATCTATATACTTTTCACAGCTAAAGCTTTTCAAATTCCTGCTTTGAGCAAAACTAAATCTAAATCAAAACTAATAAATCACAACTGTCAGCCTTCCAAGAAAGCAATACACAGTCATGACAAGATTTTCAGCATTAAGGACTTTCTTTCCTCTACAACCTGAAATGAGTATTTGTCTAGTTTAAATAGACTTTGGTTTCCAGATATGTCTTAGTTGTTTCTTTGTTTTGATAGAAAATACAACAATGTCCTTGACACACAAATCACTAACAATGAAAGAGAAAGAAGATCTATCAGAGTTTACATCTGCAAAGCCTAAATGGGGTGTATGAGTTAGGGCTGTTTCATGGTAACATTAATAAAAGTTGACATAAAATGTACCTTATTTCTTATTGTTGAGAGGTCAGAGGTGAGCTCTTAAGATGTCTTTTCATTATTAACAATACATCTAGCACACTGAATTAATCAATGCAAGGTTTGTGCTGTTTTTCAGCATTATAAACTACTCATTCTTAAATAAATCTCATTTCAAAGATTACTATCATTAAGTAAATCTTGCATTTTGCCATATATTTGTGTACAAAAAATAATAATGCATTTTTCCAACTAATAATCCTTTTAATGACATTAAATACCACACAGATGAGGGGCTTCCCTGGTGGCACAGTGGTTAAGAGTCTGCCTGCCAATGCTGGGAACACGGGTTTGATCCCTGGTCCGGGAGGATCCCACATGCCACGGAGCAGCTAGGCCTGTGCTCCACAACTACTGAGTCTGCGCTCTACAGCCCGTGAGCCACAACTACTGAGTACACGTGCCACAACTACTGAAGCCCGCGCGCCTAGAGCCCATGCTCCACAACAAAAGAAGCCATTGGAATGAGAAGCCCGCGCACCCAACAAAGAGTAGCCCCCGCTTGCCGCAACTAGAGAAAGCCCGTGCAGCAGCGAAGACCCAATGCAGCCAAAAATAAATTTAAAAAATAAATAAATTTAAAAAAAATACCACACAGATGCAAAGGCACAAAAAGTAAAAGCGAGTCTGGAGGTGTCTGGCCCACCTCGTAGTTTCCTCCTGAGGAAACAGCATCTTCAGGCCTGAGCACGAGGTACTGCACACACAGCCCATGCAAGACTAGGACCCAACGGACAGCTACCTGCCACTGCAAAAGCCACATAGAAACCAGTCGGAGGCTGGTAAAGAAACTGTGTCGTTTATATAACAATGCTGAAACTAAAGTGCTGGGGTAAATGCTTTTTGAGATATTACTGCTAACTATTACAGTTTCTGGTGGATAAGTTATTTTGAAAATGAGTCCAAAATATTTGTCTCGAAACACTCCTACCCCAAAAAGGACGTAAAGTTTTGAAAACGAAACCCAAATAGCAATTAGAAAATTAATCTACTCAAGAATGGAAAAGCCTGGCTGTACAGCATTCTGGGTTCTGAGATCTTTTCAAGAGTAAGGCAAACACAGAAAACAATGTCTAGACGTCCTGCTGAAATTAGATCAGCATGGAAAAAGTAACCTTTAGAATTATGATCCTGGAGGTCAGTACAAGGGCGTTTGTTACATTATTTTGCATACATTTGTGTGTGAAGTATAGTTCAGGGGAGGGAGGGAAGGAGGGCTGAGGGATTTTTTCAAAGGGAGAGGAATGGCTTGGAGGAGGGCCATCCAGAGACCCAAGATCCAGAACGAGGCAGCAGCAAAAGAAAGGAAATAAGGAGGAATCCTCCGCATAACTTCATGCCCACAACAGAAGGAGTGACAGAGGACATCTGGTGGGCTTATTCTATTAATTGCCATACAGTGGCCACAGGAAGAGGAGAATCCAGAGAGGAAAGAAAATTCCTAGTTTTAGGCATGCTGAATTTGAGGTGCCTTTGAATATCCAAGAGGCAACGAAACATATATGGATTTAGAGCCCAGGAGAGGGTATGGAGCTGAGGGTGTAGATTTAGGCGTGATCAGCAAGCAAGCAGCGGATACACCATGGAAGGGCTGGGTTTCCCAGGGAATGTGCATAAGGCAGGAATGTCAGTGGCAGTGCTGCTTAGAGCTCAGGATTCAAGCCCCACCCAGGGGAGTACAGGACCCATGGCAACGTCTGCCCTGGAGACCTGCAGGGTGTGTGCTTCCCCATTGGGAGAGAGAAATGAGGAATTCTGCCAAAATAATACTGATTTTATGCAATTACAGGTTTGTGGGGGCGGGAAGGGAGGGAGGAAGAGAGAAGGGTGAGGAAGGGAGAGAATGAGAATACAACCAGCAGCTCCTCTAATTTAACTCTTTTCTCGCACACTTGGAACAACGTTGAAAAAAACGTTCCCTGAGGAAAGCACTCTGCCACCAGTTGTGAGGCTGACTGTTGCTCTTAAAATCCTAAAGGAGAGTCTGCTGCCAGCCAGTGGCAATTGTGAAGTCATATTTGTGAACAGGGCCTATAGTAAGAAAAAATTTTTTATGATTTCCCTCTTCAGATGATGGGCATGAAGGGAGGGAACGAGAATACACAAGGAGTTAATAAGCATGTAAGGAACACAGAAAACGGCTTTTAAAGAGTCAGCAGACCTGTGGAAAACAAGGGTGATGCAATCAGTTGAAAATGAAGAACAAGAGAGTGGCTTCATTTGAAAATAATAAATCCCTTCTCTCTGAACTGCTCACCCAACACTGGCTAAATTAAAACACATAAAAATGACAGGAAAACAATGCTCACTTCGAAAATATTGCTCCATTTTGTTCTCTGGTGTTTTCACCCTCTACCACTCACTTCAGCTTCCTTACAAACCCAGGAGGAATGACCACGTGCACTCCTATCAAAGCTGTGCCTTAAAAGAAATCCGAGATAGGTGATCAGCACAAGGCAGACCCTTTTTTTCATATAATCTTCTTCCACTCAAAGCAGAATAGACTCTTCCGGTGATATTAGGGTAGGGCATTCATATCCATTCACAAAGACTCCAAATTTAGGTAGTTTTGTTCTGGTTTGGGTTTTTTTTCCTTTTTATTTTTAACAGACTTTATTTTTTGGAGCAGTTTTAGTTAGGTTCACAGCAAAACTGAGAGGAAGGTACAAGGTTTCCCATACACCCTCTGCCCCCCACATGCATAGCCTCCCTGATACCCCCATGAAATTGGTACGTTTATTACAACTGATGAACCTATACTGACACATCATTAGCACCCAAAGTCCAGAGTTTACCTAGGGTTACAGAGGGTTCACTTTTGCTATTGTACGTTCTATGGGTTTGGACAAACACATAATGACATTTACCCACCACTGTAGTATCACAGAGAACAGTCTCACTGCCCTAAAATCTCTGTGTTCCACCCATTCATCCTTCCCTCCCCCCTAATTTCTGGTAACCACTGATCTTTTTACTATATCCATAGTTCTGCCTTTTCTAGAATGTCACAGAGTTGGAATCATACAGGATGTAGCCTTTTTAGACTGGCTTCTTTCACTCAGTAATGAACACTGAAGCTTCCTCCATGTTTTTCATGGCTTGATAGCTCATTTCATCTGGATGTACCAGTTTTTTTTCCATTCACCACCTGAAGGACATCTTGGTTGCTTCCAAGTTTTAGCAATTAGGATTAAAGCTGCTAAAAATATCTGTGTGCAGGTTTTTGTGTGGCTGACAAATTTCTGATAGGTGTGTTTTTTAAAGAAAAACATAGGGAATGCTTTTCAAAATGTCTTTACGTTCTCCTCACTTCATACAGGAGTTGAGATGGCTCCTCCGGCACTTCCTAACTGCCAGGGAGTATCAACTTAACATCAAGCACACCAACCCTTTTCTACTAAATTGAAGATGCACAATTCATGCTTATGCATATATTCATTTTTAAATACACCTTTATTGGAGTATAATTGCTTCACAATACTGTGTTAGTTTCTGTTGTACAACAAAGTGAATCCCCATATCCCCTTCCTCTTGAGCCTCCCTCCCACCCTCCCTATCCTACCCTTCTAGGTGGTCACAAAGCACCGGGCTGATCTCCCTGTGCTATGCTGCTGCTTCCCACTAGCTAGCTATTTTACATTTGGCAGCGTATATATGTCAATGCTACTCTCACTTCGCCCCAGCTTCCCTCTCCCCGCCCCGTGTCCTCAAGTCCATTTTCTATGTCTACATCTTTATTCCTGCCCTGCCACTAGGTTCATCAGTACCACTTTTCTTTTTTTAGATTCCATATATATGCCTTAGCATGTATATAGTCTAAGAGACACACAATTTATAGGTCGAGAAAATAACCTTTGAAACCAAAAGGCAACAACTTATTTTAACCAAGACCTCATAGTAACAAAAAGATACAGTTCTATAGAGAACAGGATGTTCCACAGAATGCTCTCTTATATTACTGGGACTGGCAGATGTCAAGTAAAATTAACTTTTACAAGCAGCTGCTCTTTTAACTTCATTGATTTTAACAACAGAAAATTCTGAGTCTTTGTGAACTGCATTTTCTTATAATAGCAATGGACCCCAATTACAAATCCCAAACAGTGAGAATCCACATTCTATTCGTCCTGCTCTTGGAACCCAATTTGTTCCTTGGTTTCATGTTCAGATGCCTACAGCACTTTCCGGTTTTCCTCGGGCTCAGACACATCATTTCACTGGATCTTCACAACAGAGCTGGTTTCATCATGCAATGCTTTGGCACATGGATCTTTCTCTACCAGCTGCCCACAAACATGATTTCTAGTACATGGGCTCTAAACACCAGCCAACAACGTTGTCAAGCAAAATGCATACGTTCCACTTGAGCTCTAAACATGCCCAAGTAGTTTAATTAACAAAGAATATTAAGCAATGCAGAGTTAACAAGGTATTTCCAGTTCAGGGGTCTGGATGATACAAAGAACTGAGAGAGTAAACCTGGGAATAGTGCAAGCAGACATCCCAGGGCTGATTTCTGATCATGAAACCTATGGTGTGAAAAAAAGCTTGTTATTCAAAGGCTAAGCTAAGCACTTTAACGATGCTCTACATCATTTAAAAATGCAAAACAATTACTTGAGCAAGGGAAAAAGGAATGAAGAGATACGTGGTGCTAAATGTACACGGATCGCTGAATTTTCTCCCTTAGAGTTAAACACCCATAAAATCATTTTACTTCTAGAATACTCTGATAATTTGAGTACCAAGTTCTTAAACTACTATAGTAAGCAGTTTCACAATGAGACTTCTCACAAGCAAAACCAAGATCTGGCAAGTGGAATTCAACATGTTGGCACCCAAGAGACTGAATTGTCGATCTTTTGTCCTCTTAAAGGACCGCTGTTTTGTGTGGGAATGAGAGTGGCAGCAACACGACCTGCGTTCCTCGTGTTTTTACTAAATGCAGAGCATTCTGCTAGGAGTTCTACACAGACTCCAATTCTACAACGTTCTCTAAAAGGGTTATTACCCCTGAGGCACATCAGGGGCTTCAAGAACTATTCAGCCAAAGGCACCAGGGAACCAGTGACCTTTATGCCTTAATATTTTAGTATTTATCGTAAAAATTTACCCCACATTTATACTTGATTCTAGAACATGTCCTTCTTAGTTTTACTATAAAAATGTTTATTTTACCACTGAGTAAAACAGCACCATTGTGCTATACATACTTTATATATGCCCAAAGATGTATAATCCCATAGATTTTGCCATCTTATAGCTTTAGAAAACACATGACCACACTTTTACTCCTTATAGTCCCCCTGAAAGCAGTCTCTGCTGGTACATTTGGGATGAGGGGATTGGCTGAGATGATTCTGGCTCCTGCTACATTTCACTGGCCAAGTCCTGTGTCACTTCATGTAACTATCACAATTATAGAGGGATAGACCGGACATTTGTTTCCGCCATATATCTTTTCCATCCATTTAATAAATCTGTGAGGCAATAACTGAAGTTCTAATGTTCCTTATTCATTATTACCATATTTTCTTTCATCATTTTTGTCTCCCAAAACATCTCTACCATATTTACCTAAATTTACATTTGTCAACTTATTTAATCTAAGAAGTATACTTATCTGGGTTTTCCAGAATGAAACTATTCCTTTTCTGTTTGTTGTATTTAATCCTTTAACATTAATTTATTAAATAATCTGAAATTAATGTCAAAGGACCCACAATTATATTTAACTACCAGGTGAAGAGACACACAGAAGATATGTATGAGTAAGTACTTTCATTTTTCTATGACAACTCTTTTTCCCTTGATTTGGTCTTTCATGAGCACTTGGACATGGAGACAGGGCCCGGAGGAGTGGAGCGACAGGGGTGGACAAGGACTGTCTTTACAGCCTTAGTGACAGGCACTGTTGGGTGACAGAACACAGTCCCTGAGCATGCACTTGAAGACCCGGAGGGCTGGAGGTGATTAAAAACAACTCTACTTCTACCCACAGCTGAACTTCCATGTATTTTCTAGGATGGCAGCCCAGATGGCTCACAGCATACCTCCAAATGAGAATGTTAACGCGCGCTGCAGAAGGCATTCACTACTGAGCACTAGAGCTGCCTCTCCTTGCTTCTGTGACCTACTCTTCTCAGTCAGCTCAGAGCACCTGGACTCCTTCCTTGATAAAGACCCTGCTTTTGTAGAAGTAAATGTTTCCAGTTCAGTGCAAACAGCCCAGCGTGCCTCCACATCTCACTCTCAGTTTACTTCCCTAACCTGAAATAATCAAATTTTGCACTATTGTTGGCTTCATTCAATTCGGTTGAAATTTAAGCTATTTTCTCTATCCATGAATAAGTCTTACAGTTTTCCTTTAAAAATAAGTAGGACTATTATAGAATTTTGTTCCTCTACTTAACGAATTTAAGAATTTAAATTTAAATTAAAAGAACTTAAGAATTTCTACACTTAAGCCCTTCTGAAAAGAGCTTCTTAAAATATTTGACCAGCTTTCAATAATGCACAGACAAGAAGGTTTTGCCTTGCCCTATGATTATAAAATTTCTTATCACTATATTTAAAACAAATCAGAACAGAAAATATTTTTTTCCATTACTAGGACATAAATATGAATAACCACCACTCATTATTAGAAGGCAATAGAGAAGTATAATGTCTTTACTGTGATAAGGAGATTTAAACAATGCCAACTGGACTTTCCACCTCAGCACTCCACCATCAGATAAGATGATTTTCAAAATAATTCACCGTAAATTTGGAGACAAAACTCACTACAACTGAAGAAGTATGAAGGAAAATGAAGTAATTGTATTTTGAAATGTTTCAACCAACACAACAGAGTACCCCAAATCCTCTTCTTTTCTTTCTTCCTTTTTTTTTTTTTTTCAAAATTAAGAATTATCACAAGTAGCAACCTGGATGCTTGATGTCTTCTCATTTCTAAACTCATACATTTCAAATCCCCTTAAGAACACCAACCCAAACCCCTAAATTTAATTTATTAATAGAAAAATATAAAGCCATTCATAGTTAATTTAGATCACCAGTAAATGAAAATTGCAAGCAAAACTCCATTTTCCTAAGAAAGGTCAAAATTTTTTTACTCCTTATTTCCTTCCTAGGCTATGACTTTTTCTATTATTTAAAAAATTGGAGACAGTAAGTAGAGTCTGTGGTAAAGAAGAAATGCTGGTCTGAAAATTGAAAGAATCCTTCCCTGCTGGTTTAGCTGGAGAAGGTTTTTAAAAATAATGTGGCTATCATAACAAGCACCTATCGTCCTGACAGGGCAAAGTTATGAGCTGCCGTTTGAGTGATAGACACTCCCCTGCAAGCTGTCTAGGGTGTGGATTCCAGACCATGGTGACATACATACTGTGATTACGTGCACCTTAATCTAGCCCAAAGCACCAAGGAATGAAATCAAGAGGGGGGTAAAGTAAGCATGTTTAAAGATACATCTCGTAAGAGTAATCATTTTAGCACAGCATATTTGTAAAACATCCTTTCACATCAGAACAGCTAGTTGAGACTTTTAAAAGACCATGACATACATTTGACCGACAGCTTTCCAATGACATTATTTCACACTTCCTGGCACGAACAGGTTGATAGTGTTTGATGGATAACCAGATAAGCAAAGGACAAGTCTGAGCAACAGCCATCCTTTATATCTGACATCTTCACACTTTACTACATATCTTAGGAAAGGGGAAAGGGAACAAAAACCTGCAGGCAATGTTAGTTCCAAAATATCTCACTACATGACTTCCCTGGTGGTGAAGTGGTTAAGAATCCACCTGCCAACGCAGGGGACACAGGTTCGAGCCCTGGTTCGGGAAGATCCCACATGTCGCGAAGCAACTAAGCCCGTGTGCCACAACTACTGAGCCTGCGCTGTAGAGCCCACGTGCCACAACTACTGAAGCCCGCATGTCTAAAGCCCATGCTCCGCAACAAGAGAAGCCACTGCAATGAGAAGCCCGCACACCGCAACAAAGAGTAGCCCCTGCTCGCCACAACTAGAGAAAGCCCGCACGCAGCAACAAAGACCCAATGCAGCCAAAAAAAAAAAAAAAAAAATTCACTACACACAGAAAGGCCCAAATCAAAATCAGTATTACCTTGAAGCAGTCAATG
Organism: Globicephala melas; assembly: GCF_963455315.2. NCBI lineage: Eukaryota > Metazoa > Chordata > Mammalia > Artiodactyla > Delphinidae > Globicephala > Globicephala melas. The sequence goes on from NC_083324.2 coordinate 59,068,225, forward strand.
CTTAAGTAAAAACTCATTTTGTTGCAATTAAAGAGTCGACAACAGTTATACAATTGGGGTGAGAGAGAGATTTGCATCTTACATTTCTTAAAGTTTACTTTCTCCAATAAAATGTTCCGAATGAACAGCCACAAGATCCCCTAGACAAAGCACAGTTCACCAAATGCAAAGCTTGTTTTTTTTCTGTTCTGCTATTTGTGCCTTGCTTACATTTCCCCCTCAGTTTGTTCATTTTAATCGAATGTTCATGAATGCCAGCATAAACTATAATCAGTCCTACTAAGATGCTTCAATAGTGTTGGCATGTGTACTACCACACAGCTGACAAATTTAAAAGTCAATGACTGAAAAACACATATATTTGTCTTAAATCTCCGTTGAGTTTAACTTTTTTTAAGTGATATTAACATTATGTAAAAGTCCTCAGCAGACTTTTTTCATTAAAGATACATCATCATAAAATTATAGGCAATGAAAGACTTAAGGCAACTGGACATCTGCAACAGTAGACTATGAATTTTCACCAACTTTCTAGCTAGAAGTCAACGATAGAGCTGTTGGCCCCTATGCCAGGAGAGAACCAAGATGCTTGTCACTAATACAGCAGGGGCAAATCTAGAAGGAAAGGTCAGAGTTCAGTTTTGCCCATGTTAAGTTTGAACTGGCTGTTAGACATCCAGGTAGAACTACCTGGACACAGGAAATAAAGCTGCAGAACTGGGCTTCCCTGGTGGCGCAGTGGTTGAGAGTCCTCCTGCCGATGCAGGGGACACGGGTTCGTGCCCCGGTCCAGGAAGATCCGCGGCTGGGCCCATGAGCCATGGCCGCTGAGCCTGCGCATCCGGAGCCTGTGCTCCGCAACGGGAGAGGCCACAACAGTGAGAGGCCCACGTACCGCAAAAAGAAAAAAAAAAAAGAAAAGAGAAAATAAAAAGCTGCAGAACCAGTCAGCCATTCTCAGAACATTCTGTAGATTGTGTTTTAACAAAATTTCTACCCTGAAAACTACAGCAATCAATGTCTTGCAATTTTAGTGCTCCTTTTTATTATCAGCTACAATTATAGATACAAGTGTCACTTGCTACAGGACCACCAAGGTCTAAGATCCCTTAATACAACTGAAGCCTTGCAAGAAGCTCTGAAGTCACCCAACAATTCTCAGAATATTGAGCCATCATTTTTGTAGGGATGCACTGACAGGATGGTAGCTACCAGCCACATGTGGTATTAAGTCCTTGAAATGTGGCCAGTCCAAATTGGGATGCGCTGTAAAACATGTACCAGGGCTTCCCTGGTGGCGCAGTGGTTGAGAGTCTGCCTGCCGATGCAGGGGACACTGGTTCGTGCCCCGGTCCTGGAAGATCCCACATGCCGCGGAGCAGCTGGGCCCGTGAGCCATGGCCGCTGGGCCTGCGTGTCCGGAGCCTGTGCTCCACGGCGGGAGAGGCCACAACAGTGAGAGGCCCGCGTACCGCCAAAAAAAAAAAAAAAAAAAAAAAAACATGTACCAAATTTTTAAAAACTAGAAGAATGTAAAATAGCTCACTAAAAATTCTGTATATTGATAACATGTTGAAATACTGGTTCAATAAAAGACAGTAAAATTAATCTCATTCTTTTAAAACCTTTTTAGTGTGGATTCCAGAAATTTTTAAATTACATACGTGGATCACATTTTATTTCTACTGGACAGGGGATTTCTGAACCAAAGGTGAATATGACTTCTTTCTGGTACCAACACAAGCAGTAATAACATGCTATTTAAATAATTTAAATCTTGGAGCATGAAGAAGAGTAACTGAAAATCACTAGTGTCACATGCAATCATTAGAAACAGAAAATCATCCATCTTACATGTGGTCGCAAAAATACATTTTGTGCATGCCCAATAGGAGATAAATCAGAACTATAACCCCCCCACACACAAAAAAAAAGGTAAGGAGAAATGTATCTCTTTAATGAAAACAACAGCAACTTCTCCCAAATATTTATACAAAATCATAAAATTACATATTGAAAATATTTTTTCAAGCAGGAAGGTTATAGAGAAAATATGTCCCTTATTACACTGAGAAATACTTTATCAGATACAGTATGAATTAATGAATTTATTTTCCAAGTTTTAAATTATATATTATAGAGATGATTTCCCTCACTTCACATATGCAGAATAACCGAGAACCTCAGGGCTTAAAAGATAACTTACTCTAATTCATCTTAATTTGTGGATAATCTATTCTTTCGCTCCAAAAGTTTTTAGGTTTCTTTGGCTACGATATTCTTAAATTTCACTAATCTACCAAGATGTGGGTTTTTCTTATCTTTCCTCCTTGGTATTCTATTAGTCCTTTCAATCTGAAGTCTTTGTTCTTTCTTAATTCTGAATAATTTACCATCATTAGTTCTTCAAATATTCTTCTCTCTGCCAATTTCTTTTCTCCCCTCTGGAATTCTATTCTTTGAATGTTGGCACCACTATGTCTCGCCTCCATATTTCTTAGCTTACTTGCTATTTTCTATCCCTGCTTTTCCTCTGCCTTCAGAATTCCTTCAAGTTCAATAATTCATTTTTCACTTGTATCCATCTTGTTTATCTGATTTATTAAGTTCTGTAACTCCAACTACTGTATCTGTCATATCTAGTATTTCCACTTCGTTCTTTTTATGACTTCTTGCTCCTTCTTAATACTAAGTATCCTCCTTTTATCACTGAATATATGTATTACGTTTATTTTACGTTATTAATCCATCTGTTCTAATGATTCTACTTCATGAAGCATACACCATTCAGTTTATCTTTTTATGTTTTCAATAGTAGTTGTATCTTCATGTGTCTAATTATTTTGGGCTATGAGGTCATATTCACCAAAGGATATGAGCTAATAGATCTGGAAACCTGTGAAAAATGGCCCAAACTCAAGTCCTATCCCTCCCTGTGAATTTGAGAAGGAAGGGGGAGGAGGGATTAGCCACAGGCACCAAATAACCACTCTTGACCACTTCTGTTTACTGGAAAGGATTATTTAGCTACTGAACTCTAAAAGCAGCAGCACCGGGAGGAGGCAATTTCCATGCAATCCTCAAGCCCCAGGAGGAACAAGGGCCCTGGGGTTGCTGGTTGGCTGGGACCTGTTTTTTCTCAGCTCCTCACCCCAGCAGGGCCCCTGTGCGGCCCTGACAGCACCCTACCCACATCAATTTCTGGAGCAGACGGGCAGGCAGTCACTGTTTCAAGCCACTGGAAAAAGTCAGGTCAAAAACAAAACTTGAAAGGAAAAACCGTAAAACAATGCATCTTCTCCTGAGTCCTCAGGCCACCCTATATCCAAGGCTAAACCACCTATACACGCACACCAACCCATAGCAGCCTCCCCACCCCTGGAGTTTTCATGGCTATTTTAATTATTTCCTGAGATCTAGGCTTTCCTCTTACGTCTGCAGTGTCTCCATGGTTAGTTTTGGGAAACAGAGCCAACAGCCCACGTTCCCTCTCCATCCTGACAGAGTATCAAGTAACTGAGCAAAGCAATGAACTCCCTGTGCTACAGTTTAGGAAACTGGTAAGATACTAGAAAACAGGATTATCTGTAAGGATAACTGATGACACAGTATAAATCTAAGGCTTTTAAAGCAGGACACACGCTCAGTTAAAAATACAAACAAACCTCTAATCCAGTTGTCAGACTAATGCCAACAACACATCTCCACCCCTGAGATATTTCTGGCACAACATAAGCATCGCTGGGAAGCTGTCACCCCTTGAGCAGCCACGTAAGAGTTAAGTCTCGGGCTGGAACATCTCCTTAGGAGAGGATGAGCTGTCACAGCCCGCGATGCTCACCGCTCTCCTGGGAATCTCTCTCCCTGCTCTGGGTCTGAGGTGTACTTTTTCATTCTGCTCAAGCCTGTGTGTCAGGTGACACCTGGCCAAGCCCACTGCCGATGCAGCGGGCAGGAGGGGACAGGTCCTTTGCCCGCAGCACAGAGGGGAACAAACAAACCACCTTCCTGCAACCCTGCTGGCCTGGGGGGGCCCTGTGCACTGCTGAAGCCGTCCCTGCCCTGCGTCCTCTCCACGTGGGTAAGTGCTGTTTCATGCCAGCTGTGAGAGTAGTGCCTTTTTGGTGACGCTGACACCTGCAGGCCACAGTGGGCTGACCTCCTGGGTGATGCCTGTGCTCCCCTCTACCAGGCAGGACTCCTCATCTGAGGTGGTAACATGTGTCACTTGCTCCAAGTACAAACATACTCTCAGAATCACAGATTTTTCAGTAAAATTACAGGTGACTTGAACCTATATTCTACTTTTTAGCTAACCACAGTTTCTGCTTTAAAAGGCACAGCCTTGAAACCCTATTGTATAAACCCCGGAGCTGACCCACAACCACTATCCTCATTCACATTACACTGAAGATGATGGGGGGGTGTGGGGAGGGGAGGTGGGTGGGGAGGGGGGAAGGGGAGAGACAGGAAATGCCACCGAGGCAATTAGTCCCAGGAACACTGAGCCACCAGGATTCCAAACACCACCAGTAGCAACACCACACCATCACTGGCCTCTGTCTTAGTGGATCCTCCTTTCCAACCTCAGGGTTACACACTAGGACTTTAATGTGTGTGGGGCTGAAAGGGGAAATCAGGCAGGAGGAACACAGTAGTGAACAGTGTGCACCTGAGCTTCAAGTCACACATGCCTGGATTCAAATCCTAGCCCTCACTAGCTTACGACTTTGAAGTGATTATTTAATTCCTTAGGGCCTCAACTTCCTCATCTGTAAAATGAGGGGACTAGTTCCTATTTCACATGGCTACTGTAAGAACTAAAAATAATAAATGAAAGAAACTTATAGATATATAATATAGTATGTTATATATAATAAATGCCTTCAATTATTTATTCAGCAAATATGCACTGTGCAAAACAACAGGCTCCATGCTAAGAGCTAGTACTAGTTGTTACTACTATTAACCACTACTAAAACTACCACCATCACCATTACTATTACTTCTATTATTTCAAATAAATTGACAAGCTTCACTCAGAGTTAATATGCTTACTCTTGAGGCAATTACCCTAAGAGTACATTTACTGGTTTCTCAAATTATTTCAATTCCCAATGGATCCAATCTACTCCTTTAAAATATATATATATATTTATTACTATATGGTTTTTAGTAAAATGCCACCTCCACAAAGTATCAGCTTCTCATTATTTCTGAACACAGTGCTTATAGTACCATAAAAATAATTACTTTAGGTTCCAAATTTCATTGATCAAATAAACTCAGCCCCAAACATGATACACATTTCTACATTTCTTCTACAATATTATCCCCAAACTAGACAATTCCTTAAAAAGAAATACATATACATTCATTAATACAAATACACATGGACACCTTGAAACACGTTAGATTATGTCTCTCTTACACTAGTTTCCACCTTCTTGTCCATCTTTACTATGTGAACATTTCATAGAAGAGGGCAGACTTGAAGACACTGATTCAAAACCAAGTTGCACGTTTGTTCCAATTAAAATTTACTATTAAGCTGATTAGAAGACATTTTTGTTGTAACTTTCTAGCAGAATTGTCAGAACTTCACTAGTGATCTTTTACCTTGCTTTTCTGATGCAACAGTGACTAAAAATTCAATGGCTAAATAAATGTCACAAAAATAAATATTAAATACTTCTGCCACTCAATAAACAAGTTTTTCTGAAATGCTTTATTTGGGGAATATGAATAAAATCCTCATGCTTCTAACTAGAAGAAATTAAATGTATCCTCTATGTGGGGGGAAGAAGAGATTATGGCTCCAGCAACTTTTATATAAATAATCAACCACAGAAATATCTGTTGAGTATCTACTCAATTTTGATCCATTTTCCCCTGACATGCACCTCACCAGACCAAGCTGTTTCACTCAGTGAAATAATGCTGGTGTTCTAGTGTTTTCCAAGATCTCATTTCTGATGTGCAGGTTTGTTGCACAGGTTTGTCACTCAGTGTGAAATATGACTGGTTGGGTTATAAAGACAATACAACTGCTGGGGAAGTTGGCCATGTCACATTCACTGGACACATCAGGAACGTGTCCACAGCGCCCAGTGTCCTCTGGAAGCCAAATCTCACATCTCTGCTCGGGCTGGGTCTCTTAATTATCATCTCTCCCTAAGGATGAGTATAAGAACAGGAGGCTCCAGGTGTCTGCTCTCCTGCTTCCTGCCCCCAGTCTCATGCACCTCCACCCTATACTCACTCCCCTTTGTCGTACCAGCGATAGGCCTAACGTGCTCTGCTTTTCCCTTGAATAAATCTTGTAAGTGACTCCTCCCTGCCTTCAAGACCACCCTTAGCGTGGTCCGCCTCTTCCTGCCTCTCGTTTAGCAGCATCCCTCACCCACTCCTCCTCCCTGAGGCTTTGCGCTCCAGCCACTCTGAACCCCCATCCTCAGCACTGGTCCAGGAGGCTCCAGGAGCTCCACGCCTCTGTTCTGTGGATTCCATTCGTCCCTCTACACACTCCAACCCCCTCCATTCCTTACAAGCCTCCCAGGAAACATCTCCTATCTGTCCCAGCCATAACCTGACAGTTGATGACTCCCTCCTGTGCTTCGCACACGTGTATGTTTGCTTGTCACTCTCCCTCTCCTGGACTCCAAGTTCCTTGAGGGCTGCTCATCTCTGCCCCCCATAAATGCAGCATAGAGTTTACACTCAATAAATGACTCTGTCAAATGAATGAACTAGCCTCGGCATGTAAGGGAACTGTCCTGCACACAGTAAGCACTCATTAAATACCTACCAAATAAACCAAATAAACAAATAAATGGATAATTCTCTAGCGATCGGTAATGTGTGGACCACTACAGACGTTCCTATTTCCTATGACCTAAGAGTTCTCAAAATACTGATTAAACATTTTCCTATCTTCTATTCTGCCTTGGAGACCTAAAACTCAAAGAACAAGAAAATACAGCACTATACTTACCAGCCCTTTCCATCGACCAATATCCACTCAGATCTACATTAATGGTTACAAACATCAAACGCTGAACTAATTTACAGGACCTGTCTCTGTCCACCTACATTAGGCAGAACTCTCAAAGGCAAGGAACAGACACCAAAGTCTAACCACCTGAGGAGGAAAACAGCAACTGTTAAAAGGAGTTCAGGCTGGAGCAGCTCAGAGAATCTCAGGAAGAGCTACAGCAAACAGGGCAGTGGCAGGCCTCACAGAACAGAGCCCAGGCTCTGCCTATCAGCTCAGTTTGGGGAAAGATACCCTAGACTAACCACCGTGGCCAGAAGGATGTGAAGCTATGATTTCCCAGCTTATGTGACAGGGTCGCAGAACCTGGGCCTCCTTCTACTAATCACCCCACACAGCTAAACCACTAGTCAAATATCCCCAAAACACCAGCTCCACAGTAAATGTCTTTACAACTTCATTGGCAAGGATCCATCCACTCATCAATAATGGGTCACTGTTCTAGGTGCTAAGGACAGAACCATGAATAAGGCAAAGTCCCTGCCCCCTGGTGGTGGAGACAGTAAACAAACACAAAGTTTAAGGTCAGGACAGTAAGTGCAGTAATGACAATGGCCAGGGGAGGGGTGATGAGGAAGGCTTGGGAGGTCCAGGCTACTGCAGGCAGGAAAATTTCTCTTAGAACATGACACCCGAGGAGAGAGACCCGAATACAGTGAGGGCCCAAACCACCTAAACATCTGGGGAAAAACATTACAGGGTGAGGGAAGAACAAATGCCTGAAGTCCAAGTGTAAACACAGAAAGCTGGAAAGGAGCGGTCCCAGGGGAAGGAAGAACAAGAACGGCCCTGAAACAAGGACAGGATGGAACGGCTAGTGAGCCATCAGGAAACGGGATTTCAAAAAATGACACTGAGCAGACAGACAGGAACCACACTGTGCTTTTAGATCATGGTTAGGAATCGGGATTCTTTATCCTGAGGGTGATAAGAAGCCATGTGTCTTCTCATCCCAAACAAACTACTTTTACTTGAGACGTGTATCTACGCCTTCTTACTCTAGAACAACAAGAACAGCACAGCAACTACAACAGTTAATGACAGCGTAATCCCTACAACAATCCCTGCCTCTATTATTTACTTTCTGAACATCTGTGTAAATACTATAATGTATCAGGTTTCTGAATCTGTTATAAAAAGATTTTGTACAATCATCCCAGTGAAAAACATGATCTTAATTTTCCATGTTCTAAAGCTTTTAAATCTATTTAAACTCAAACAAGGTCAAAATATTGTTTGTGAATAAGCAGAATGAAGTAAATAAATTTTTAACTATTAATAGCAACCAACAATCATAGGATAGAGTATTTGAAATACCATGAGGTACTGTTAAATCAGTAAATAAAATGATACAAAGCCTAATAATATTTTAATGACATCAGAACTACTTAATATCTTAGTCACTTAAGTGTCAAACTCAGGCCACTTCATTTATTTACTTTTTTTTTTTTTTTTACTACTTCTACATCACAATTAAATTGTCTTCTTGTGCCTCTGTTCAATACTAGCTCACACTGCATTGTAAGTTATGTAACGTTTCAAAGAAAATAAATATTTCATTTTACAACAAAGGTACTTCTGCTGGATGAAACACCAAGCCTCAGTGATGGATGATGCTGTACCGCCAACAACCAGTGCCTCCCCAATCAAAAGCCCTACATGCAACACAGCAAACAGAATCGCCTTCACTGTTCCCATTCTCTTATCCCATTCTGTTCCTTCTTTTGCTTTCCAGGCCCACAGAACGTCATAATCTACACTGAATTCAGTCAATATTAACACTGCCTTTTGCTAGCAATCCTTTCCTCCACCAGGATTTTCACTAGGAAATCCTAGCTTCTGGTTTATCTGACAGTCATAAACTTTGATTTAGGTGGGGGTTTTTTAAGCTATGTATCATATGTGATTAGCGTGTTTTCATGTTCACCGTAATATTTTTGTTAAATATAATTTCTAAGATATACAGGTAGACATCTGTGTGTCCCTTTTAAAACCAGCCCACTGATAGGATTATAAGATATATTGTTTATGTTGCAGGCATTTCTTTTTGCTGCTGCTGCTGTTTAAACATTTAATGAAAGACTGTATTGTGTTCATATCCCGAGGCTTTAATCAAAACCACAGTTTACAAAATGAATAATCTGGAATCATCCAAAATGTCTTACAAAAAAACAATCTACTTTCCTAAGAGGATCAAGGTGGCCATCTGACTTGGCCCCAATCTCCCTGCTCAAAAAATCTCTGTATGTGGCACATCCTTCTCGTCCTTTCCTCCTGGGTCCACGAAAGACGGACCCAGGCAGAGACAATGCCTCCTCCTGTCTCTTGACGCTGTCCCTAGGGCGGTGCCCTCTCATCTTGCTTCTTCCTCTCCAGCACCCTTGCTCTGCAGCTTTGAGATGACTTGTTCTCACCTGCATCTTAAATCATTCAAGGTCCTACTGGTTCCTCTTTTCTCTTCATATAAGCATGCTTATTTCTCCTGTGTTTAAAAAAAAAAAAAATCCCCAAACTTACTGCTGACATTTACACCTCAATCCCTCGGCTCAAGCACCTTCACATCCCAGTGGACTGCACTGCCTCCCATACCTTTCTTCTAGCCGCATCTTCCTCCATCTTCCATGGGACAGGAACCTGCTAGCCACCAACATCTATTAAATTGGTCCCTCCTAGGCTTCCTTCTAAAGCTGGCTCATGTATTTCTTTGGTTTACTACTGCCCATGTCCAAGCAAAAGGTGAAGTATCATCTCTCTGTATTTAATCTTCAAATAGTTCTAGCCCTAACCTTTCAAAGCTACAGACTCAGAGTTATAACTTCCTTCTGGACACTTCCACTCGAATATGCCGGGTACACTCAAAACGATATTGAAACCAAATCCGTCATTGTCCCAAAACTAAAAACAAAATTCTGAATTCACTTTTGTCAACAGTACCCCAACCATTCATCACCAAACACCAATACTTAAGTTTTCATTACACTTTCTCTCTCCATGTTCTTTACTGTACACATCCACACAGACATTCCCACCATCCCCCTCTGCTCTTAAACACACGTCATGCATCTATGACTCCAACTCTCAGTTCACAAGGTTCTCTCCACCTGGATCACCTGCCTAACTCAATCCTTCCACCTCATCTCCAGCTAAGGAAATCCTACTCACCCCTTAAGGCGCATTTCAGATGGTCTCTTCTTCCATCACACCTTTCCTGCCTCCTTCAACAGGGTATCACCTCTCCTTCTGCTGAATGCCGTAACTACTCCTTCTAGAATGGAAATGCCATGCTCAGGCTGATAGTGTAGTTATTTGTTTTCGCTTCTTGTCACACTACATGGTCTCCATATTCATGGCCACATTACTCATCTTTTCATCTTGCCTGGACTCTAGCTGGTGACCTTGCAGATGGTACACAATACATGTTGGCTAGATTTTCAACAGGTAAAGTATTTCGCAAATCTTAAACACACACACACACCACACACACTTAAATATGCTGTCAAGTCTTTATCTACAATCCCCTTAGCCATCTAAGCACCATTATGAGGACTGTGGTACACTCGAATGTTCTTTAAATGCCACATGTATATAGGACATTATATCCAGCTGTGAGAGAGGGAAAAAAAAGCTTTCGCCCCCTGCAAGACAGTAGTAACAGCATTTTAGATTACGCTTAAAAGTCTAGAAATCTCCAAGAAACAGCTGCAAATTATTTCCTGCTCAGACAGAAAAAAATCATTAGTTCTCTTTCTACTCAAGTTAAGACCTGAGATACAAGATGAATCATGAAAAGGGTATGAATAAAAGCAGTCAACATGTAACTTTTCCAATTCCTATTCTTCTTGAAAGAATTATTTTAAGTTTTGATTTTTTTGAGCAGTTCACAAACACATTAACCAAGTAACTATGGTCAATCAAGCAATTTCCAATATGTTATTATACATATGTATATATGTGTATACATGTACACACACATGTATTTGAAAGACAACCACTTAATGCTCAGAATTATCAACACTCAAATAAATCAGATGATCTATCCTTTTCCATTCCTTCCAGTTTTACTGAGACATAGTTGACATGCAGCACTGTATAAGTTTAGGGTGTTCAGCATAATGATCTGTCTTATGTACATCATGAAATGATGACCACAATAAGTTTAGTGAACATCCATCATTTCATACAGATACAAAATAAAAGAAAACACACATTTTTCTTGTAATGAGATCCCTTAGGATTTACTCTCTCAACTTTCATGTATAACATATAGCACTGCTAATCATATTCATCATGTGCTACATTACATCCCTAGTACTTATTCATCTTATAACTGTAAGTTCATACCTTTGACCACTTTCACGTAATGCCCCCTTCTCCCCACCCACTGCATCTGGTAACCACAAATCTGATCTTTTTTTCTATGAGTTTGTTTCTTTGTTTATTTGAAGTGTAATTGGCCTACAACAGTATGTTAGTTCCTGCTACACAATATAGTAACAGGTATTTATATACATGATAAAAAGGATGCTCTATTCTTAATGCATACACTTTCTTCCCATTTTCAGACCAGCTACTAAAACTTATACGGAATGATGATAATAAATGTTTAACTAGAATACAGTTTAATCGAGTCTCTTCACTCTCCAGGAGAGTCAGTAAGACAGCCACAAAACAGGGACAACCACGTCAGAGCCAAAGGGACACAGGCTTGGAAATGCTGAGAAGCCTACCCAAGGGAACAGTTAGACTGGCATTGCCAAGCTTCACACTCAGGTCTCTGTGACTCCAGAGTAGATACAAATTCCAACCCCCCACCCCACTAAAGTTCACTTTCAAATTTACAGGTAAGAAAAGATACATTCTTATAAAGGGAAAATTAAATAATATTAGTAGGGTCAGGTTAATCTCTATGTGTTTTTGTGTGTATCAAGAAATATACAGGTGATATACCCCTTATTTTTTCAACTTGTTACAACAGACGTACAGTATTTCATAATTTAAGAAGAATCTAACATAAAATAACAAGACAAAGCAGTATGACAGTGGTGGGGAAAACAGATAATGGGATTATCAAGTTTACATGACCTCTGGAAAGTTGCTTAGCTTCTCTGAGCCTCAGCTCTTAATCTGTAAATCGAGAAATCCCTACACCTCACAGGACTGTGGGTGTGAAACATATGCATATTATCTGGCTTATAGTAAACAACCACAGCCATTACTGTTATTCTATTGTTGATTATTATTTATATTTCAGAGCAGTGCATGATTCTGAATTATCACTGATGCACTGAATATCTACTATGGCTATGGGCAAGGCATATGATGTTATCTAAAACGTAAACAGCTTATAGCTTAAGTGGGGTGTATGATACTTACTTTAAAAATACTGCTTATAGGGCTTCCCTGGTGGCGCAGTGGTTGAGAGTCCGCCTGCTGATGCAGGGGACATGGGTTCGTGCCCCAGTCAGGGAAGATCCCATATGCCGCAGAGCGGCTGGGCCCGTGAGCCATGGCCGCTGAGCCTGCGCCTCCAGAGCCTATGCTCCGCAACGGGAGAGGCCACAACAGTGAGAGGCCCGCGTACCGCAAAAAAAAAAAAAAAGAAAAAAAATACTGCTTATAATCACATATACACACTACTTGTTTGTTTTTTTTTAAGAAGATGCTGGGGGGTAGGAGTTTATTAATTAATTTATTTATTTTTGCTGTGTTGGGTCTTCGTTTCTGTTCGAGGGCTTTCTCTAGTTGTGGCAAGTGGGGGCCACTCTTCATCACGGTGTGCGGGCCTCTCACTATCGCGGCCTCTCTTGTTGCGCAGCACAGGCTCCAGACGCACAGGCTCAGTAGTTGTGGCTCATAGGCCTAGCTGCTCTGTGGCATGTGGGATCCTCCCAGACCAGGGCTCGAACCCATGTCCCCTGCATTAGCAGGCAGATTCTCAACCACTGTGCCACGAGGGAAGCCCCACACTACTTGTTTTATGCTGACTTCTTCCACAGAAGTTACTACTTGGCTGTAAACAAACAAATCCCCTATCACCACTCACTTGCACTACTATAGCTTCCTATCATTCTACACTTAAAAACCCACAGTCGCAAGAGGGAAGAGATATGGGAACATATGTATATGTATAACTGATTCACTTTGTTATAAAGCAGAAACTAACACACCATTGTAAAGTAATTATACCCCAATAAAGATGTTAAAAAAATAAAAAAAATAAAAAAAAAAATAAAGAGATGGCACGAAAGTGCCTCACTAAGCCATCCAGCATCACTTCCAAGAGCTCAGCTTCACGGGATGCCCAGAAACTGTGCAAGGCCACCAGCTCTGACTCAGCCATGGTCAGTGCCGGCACTCAGTGTCCACAGCGGCAGTGGACTCTTGGAGATCAGAGGTTTGCCTCTTGCATGCTGTCTTTGGGGCATGGGAATCTTTGCTGAGGTCGAGAAGCCCCGGTCCTCTGAGATGACAGCCCCTCTCCTGCAAGATGCTGCAGTTGGGGTTGCCTGCTTCCCACTGCTTGCCGAGACCATCTGCCCTTCCCCAAATCTCTTCCTTCTCTCTCCCCTCCATCAAAAGCTCTCCTGTCTCTCTCCATGCCTCTAATTCATGACAACTAATAAATCTGTGCAGCGATCTCAAGCCTTGGAGAAAACAAAAGCCTGGAACAAAGTCATATGTGCAGCATGCCAGGTGCAGAGTTCACCCTCCCCTCCCCCGCTGGAGACCTGTCGGTCCCTGAGACCAGAGGCCACTGTAGCGCAGCAGCTGATAGGTACAGGGAAAATGTGGACAGCCTACAATACCAGCAGACATAAGAAGGGACTGAGAAAAAATAACCTCCTGAAGATGTATAGCTTCTATCATGAAGTGTGACAGATCCCAGGATAAAAGAAGAGGGGGAGAAAATTAAAGAAAAATGGTTCGAGAAAGAGAAAAATGGAGGAACCCATATTATACAAAGAATGCCTACAGACCAAAAAGAGAGCGGGGTCAGCGGGGGGAGACAATCAAGAAAAAACTGGATGAAACACAAATACTTGATGGAAGAAGAAACACAAATAGCCAATAAAGATAAGGAAAGATGCTGGACAGGGCATCGCAAAGAGAGGCGTGGACATATATACACTAACAAACGTAAGGTAGATAGCTAGTGGGAAGCAGCCGCATAGCACAGGGAGATCAGCTCGGTGCTTTGTGCCCACCTGGAGGGGTGGGATCGGGAGGGTGGGAGGGAGGGAGACACAAGAGGGAGGAGATATGGGGACATATGTATATGTATAACTGATTCACTTTGTTATAGAGCAGAAACTAGCACACCATTGTAAAGCAATTATACCCCAATAAAGATGTTAAAAAATAAAAAAAAATAAAAAAACCCACAGTCATTTACAGTTTAACTAAATATCTATGACTACTATTGTTGCTGTTAGGAGACATGTGAATGTGAAAAATTGCATGTGAATGTAGTATAAAATAACTCATTTAAAAATTTTAAAACAAATGCTATACAAATGGAAGGTATTTTAATTTCCTTTGAAGAGAAACTACTTTCTATGGATTTCAAGTTTTAAGGAACATTTTTGATTTCTGATGCTGTTAATTCTGAAGATATCTTTATACTACTTTTAAACGAATATATAGGCTTCAAATTATAACCACACAGTACTATTCGTACTTCAAAAACTAGGAATTAAATTTCGCAAAATTCTTAAAATCCAACTCCTTTACAAAATTAGTAACTAAGATCTCTTCCCAGTTTCTTATAGTTTATTATAAAGTTTTAAATCACATAATCATATTATTTAAACTACATGATATTTAAATCAATGGATGAAGATATCCTACACAATTTTTAGCAAAGAGCAAGAGAAGTACATAGCTGAGCATTCAACTTTCACAGCTAATGACACCGCATTACAAATATAATGACAGTGATGTTGTGAATATTTTATATGGTATATTATTATATAACATTAACCAACAGTAAAGGATGACATGCTAGCTAGAACATCTAACTGAAGCAGATGAATGCATTTCAAAGCATCCTAAAGAGACTTTCTCTTGTGGATTGTAGTTCACTCAAGCACTGCAACTGGTATTTATGCAACGGTTATCAGAATATGCAGAAGCTACGAGGTCTCCCATCCATTAAATGTGCCTTTAACTTGAATTCCAGCTGAATTAAATAGGACGTTATCACTGTGCAATTTTGGTGACCGAATGTACCATTTGTGAACATTTCCATATAACTTGATACTCTAAGTTTTTAGATCCATTATGACCTATGACCTTCAAGATTCTAATATTTTAGTATTTATTAGTCTTAAACTGAAAAAATTCCAAAACAACTCAGATTCATATTTTACTATTTAAATTCATGCAGGGGAGGGGATGAACTTGCTGAATAAAGCACCCAAAGCCACTGCAAGGAGAGTAAGGCCGAGGGGCCAGAACTGGCAGTCACAACCCACACACAGAAACAATACTTTCCTTCCCCTGAACTTGAGTTACAGCACAGGTCACACATGACACCATGTCTTCTATGTGTTTCCACGTATATGTGATAAAAATCTAGACCAGGACTTCCCTGGTGGCCCAGTGGTTAAGAATCCGCCTGCCAATGCAGGGGACGTAGGTTTAAGCCCTGGTCTAGGAAGATCCTACATGCCACGGAGCAAATAAGCCCGTGTGCCACAACTACTGAGCCTGCACTCTAGAGCCTGCATGCCACAACTACTGAAGCCCGTGTGCCTAGAGCCCGTGCCCCGCAACATGAAAAGCCACTGCACTGAGCAGCCCACGCGCCACGAGAAGAGTAGCCCCTGCTCACCACAACTAGAGAAAGCCCACACACAGCAATGAAGACCCAACGCAGCCAAAAATAAATTAAAAAAAACCATCTAGCCCAGTTCTGTGCACTCAGTAGGAAATGCTGGAGAGACTGAGGCAGGAGATAGATGGGCCCCTGGACTAGACATCTGGTGTTTGTCAAGTGGAGTTAACGTGAAGCTTTGTCTCACCCAGACACTCCAAGGACAAAGCTAGTGGCAGAAGCTGAGCTCTGCTGAAGGAAAGAGATAAGGTGCCCACTCCTGAGGTCAAGGAAAACTTCCATGTCTGCACATGTGTAGAAAGGCTCCTTGGAGGTCAAAAAGGGAGGGGGTGCCACCCCATAATAAGCATGGACATGCACCCACAGGCCTCTGAGGTGGGATCCATCTTAGCAAAAAGTTGTGCATGCCATGCTGGGGAGACCAGTCAGGGACCAGTCAGGTGTGAAAAAAGAAATGAGATAATTGGTCAAAGACCCAGCAGGACTGTCCTATATAAGTGATTTAAATCACCTCTTTACTGTGCTCCTCCTCATTAGAGAGGACGCCCACACCTTGTCTCTCTGGGTGTGTATCTTTGCCTTGCTTCTGTCTTAAATAAACAAACTGCTTCTCTGTGTGCTCTCCCCGTTGTGCTGTGTCTTTAATAATAAACTTTGTACCTGTTTTTACAGTTTCTGCCTCCTTGAAACATTCTTGCTTTCAAACGGGGGAAAGAGCTAGGGCCACTTTGCTTCTAGTCTCTAGCCCCTGGTGGCCTAGCAGTTAGGATTCCTGATTTTCATCCAGGCTACCCAGCTCCAATTCCTGGGCAGGGAACTAAGATCTCTCTTCAGGACTGCTCACTGCTATCTCTCTGAGATCAAGAAGACTGGCTCCATTTCACCCCGGCGAGCATGCAGATGGGCCTGTCCTCATGGGTATGACTGC
This sequence comes from Globicephala melas, assembly GCF_963455315.2. Taxonomy (NCBI): domain Eukaryota; kingdom Metazoa; phylum Chordata; class Mammalia; order Artiodactyla; family Delphinidae; genus Globicephala; species Globicephala melas. Next base: position 59,085,043 of record NC_083324.2, read on the forward strand.
AGACTCGGCCCTGGCTGCAGCTGTCAGGACAAGGCTTCGAGTCAGGGGATGAGACACAGAAGCCAGAACACCTTCCCCAGGCTGTTATGTCCCCACACTAACTCAGTGACCGCTACAGATGCACACTGCAATGTCACTAGGCAACGAGAGGGGACCAAGTGCGGATGGTACTGCTGCAGGGATGAACCTGAAAACACTACGCTGTGTGAGAGAAGCCCGTCACAAAATACCACGTGCAGTACAATTGCATTTACACCAAGCTCCCAGAGTAGGCACACCTAGAAGCAGGGAGACAGGTGGACTGAGCAATGGAAATGTTCTGAGACTGATTGAGGTGATGGCGCACAGCTTTATGAATCTATTAAAAACCAATGAATTGTACACTTTATATGGGTGAATTTTGTTGTATGTGAATTATATCTCAATAAGAGTGTTAGCAAAAAACGAAAACAAAAACAAAAACCAGAATACAGTAACCAAACCGCACTGAGGCCTGTAAGGGGACCGTTGTAACCGCTCCCTGCAGCCTTTCTGGAGCCCCTTCCCTCTGCCAAGCCCCGAGAGAGCCTGCAACCCCAGTGCCTTGTCCATCAGATGTGAAGAAAGGACGCCCAGGGCAGGAGGCTGCCTGGCGCTCGCGAGGAAAGAAAACAAGAGAGGCGGAGGCCAAACTGTCCGAGAGCTCCTAGGAGGGAAGGAGTGCCGGCAGCGAGCCTCACAGCCATGGGGTGAGAAGCCACAGGCCTGGCTCTTCCCCACCGTCCACTCTCCTCCCGCCCATAAACCTGGGACAGGAACAGGGTGTCCTCCTCCCGATGTTAGTGTGCACATGGGGCACCATGTGCAGGCCTGCCTAACGCTGCGGCTGCCACTACCATGGTTACTAATAAACATCCTCCCCTCAGAACTGCTTACAGGAGGATTTTAGACCACCCGCCACAGCAAGATTACTTCCAAATACATCCAAATAAAAGTCAGCAAAGCAGCATTAGTAGTTGACAAACACTAACCCTATTTTCAAATTCAAGATCAATCTGTACTTACTACACCTCCCCTCCTTATAAACAGAGTGGATAATACTTATAAATTCCTCAGGTGTGTGAAATCTAAAAAAAAATAAAGTTTAATGAGTAATTTGCAAAAAAGATGTAATAAAAAGCACTATAAATCCATATTTTAAAAACTTTTCTAGGTCAAAATGTAATCTTAAATATTCACAGGGAAAAAGGTCAACAAAGCCTCACTGAGAAGCAGGTCCCTGACAGGGTTAGAAACCGGTTGAATTTAGCAAAGAAACCTTGGATTAGACAGTCTTCACATGGTAAAAAAATGGTGAAGCTAGAAAAATTAAGGGAGTCGCCAGGGAAATGCCTGTCCCTGAATAGAATCAGACCATCACAGAAGCCCAAGAGGAAAGAACGCAACCTGATTTTGTTCATTTGTTTTGCTTGATCATATTTTCTACTTCCTGAGGGAATATGGGAATATGAAGCCAAAACAAAGGAAAGAGAAAGACTAACTTTTCAAGGGAAAAGCCACCAAATAGCACTGAACAGATATGTGTTTTCATTCTTGGCTACACATTAGATTCAACAAGGAGCCAGCCCTTTGAAACCATCCAGGCCCGGTATTTAATTGCTGTGGGTGGGGTTGGAGGGTTTTTGGGTTTTGGTTGGAGGTGAACCTAAAGATCAGCTAGGGTGAGGACCACCGAGCTGTGCCTGGCATAGTACAGCACGGCACGGTGCTCGGGGGGTGGTAGACATCGATGGATAAACACATCTGATTAAGGCTCTGCAGTTTCCCATCTGCACCTCCTCATCAACAGACCAGAAGCTCCTCCAGTTACCTCAGCACCCTACAAAGGGAACGAGCTTCGGCGCTGCACATTTAAAGCCAACTGAGAAGTCCTTACTGCATCAAGTACCCCTGATGAGATTCTAAAAGACAGGACTCACTATTTAGCATAAGACCTAATGGAAGCAATTCTTCAAAAGGAGAATTTAGGTTTACTGAAGCAGAAAACCAAAAGCCTTTAATAGGAAGCTGTAATTAATGGGTATTATAAATCATAGCAGTACATCTGTGATTTCAGGTTTGTGGGCTGCACTGCCTGCAGCACACAGGAATTCAACAAAAAGTGGCCTCCTGCATATAACTGCCTTTCTTGGAGAAAACCAATTTGATCCCAAAGAGGTTGGAAAGGAATGCAGATAATTACATACTTACAATACAATTGCTTCCTCTTCTCCAAACCAAACTTTTAAAAGTTATGATTTTATTTTAAGCAAAATAATTTTTTCTTTGACTACCCCTTTTTATGTTTAATCTAATAGAACAGTAAAGCCAAATTTTCACATTTGCCTATGATATATTTAATTAGTTACCCTGAGACTTGAACATTCTAAGATTTCATACTGATTAAATTCCTCTCTTCCCCCCAGTCGAATGATGCATCACATAAAACTGCCCCAACATAAAAATTCAAATCCTTCTGAAAGGCTCCTTTTTTAGGATGTAACAAGCAGAGTAACCTGGTAGGGACCCACTAAAGGCCAGCTGGTTGACAATCTCTACTCCACACTTGACCTCCACTCAGCAGGGAAGGCCAGCCCTAGGCAAAACTTGGCCTCTTTTGCCCTCTGGGGCAAAATTCACACTTCCAGCTCCAAGTAGACCCTCAAGGTCTCTCCCTCCATCCTATCCATCTATCTGTCCTATCCATCCATCAAAGTCACCTAACTGGTGGCTGACTCCAGAATAACTCCAGTTAAAGGCAGGCCTTGTTTACAGGTTTTAAGTTATTGGCTGGTCAACAGTGACAGCTCTCCAGAAAAACTGCGCATCCCAGAACAAGCGTTCCCAAATAAACACTACTAAAGGCTGCTTTATAATAACTTGCATCTTTTCAAATGTCTGGATTAAGTTTCCCTTCCTCTCTTATCTTGAATGAAATATGTAAAATTCAACTTCTCATGTATGTAATAAATATTATCATCACACAAAGAAGCTCTCTTACCGAAGTGTTACACTTAACTTGTTCTAAGGAAAAGAAGGTAATTTGATGATTCACCTGGTTCAATTTAACTTTATAACGTGGAAGGATGCACACCATTGTTTCTCCAGTCTCCTTCAGGAGCTGTGAAGCACGCACTACCACTGGCCTGCCCTGCACTGCAGGATTCCACCTTCCATGCAACTGGAAAGAACAGCCTCAGCAGGGACAACACCCATGTCAGCGAAACACTAGACAGAGAGTCAATCCCTTCCGTTCTCCCCACGCTTCTCAGGTGTATTCTCAGTTTTGCCTACTCTGTACCTCCTCCTCTCCTTTAATCATGCTTTTATTACCAATGTTTCCACCTTATTTTGAAACCGTTCTACCTCCATTCTTTTTCTCACTACTCACTTTTCTCTAGATTCTCTCTCTCTGACCTCCTCCTCCTTTTCTCCAGGGCACTTCTTCCACTCCCACCCAACCGTTCTGCCTTCCTGCCCTGTTACTTGCCTTGGCTCTCCTGCTCTCCCCCTGCCTTAGCATCTCCCTCCACTAGCCCCTTAGTGCCCCATCCTGGTGCCCTTCCCAGAAGCTCACACCCCATGTCAACAGCCAAGCACCTTTCCCACACCAGGTGCTCCCTGGAGAAAGGCAAGATCTAAAATTCCAAGGGACTAGAAAAATTAGACTCTGGATTTTTTTTTTAAAAAAAAGCTAATATCTCACACTATACAACTGTCACATGGGACCAACTCAATTATTATTATCATTATAATTTTCCACCAATACTTTTACAAAAATTGAGTATAGAGAATTAGGTTCTGATCTCACAGAATTAAGTAGGTGGTATTTATTCATCTCTGTAACTGCACCCTGGAAGCTACCACAGGGACTTATTCTGGGAAGTTCGTATGAGGAAGGGGAGTTGGGAGGAGGAATACGTGAAGAGCCAAACACCAAGAAGGAGGCATGACTTTCACGAAAACCTAGAATCCAGGCACTACTGGACCATAAAAACGAAAGCACAAGATAACAGGTTGTAACTAAAGTTAATTTTAACTAAAATCTAGTAAGATTTTAAAAGACAATGGACATTAATTCCACCAAACTAGAATTAATATCTGCTAACATGGAGGCTACATGCAATTATTTAATAAATACCTTTTCCGGTATAAATTCTCAATGGAATTTAAAGATTAAAGCAGAATCCTGGGATTTCAGGTTTCCAAAGCCATTCTGAAATATGATGATTCTTTACTCTCTACACATCATTCTACCAAAGCAGCAATGTTCTAGTATTTAGCTTTGTTAGAAATTACCTAAACAATCAGGAAAAAAATTTTGCCCCCCACATCTTACTTAAAGCAATGAGCCCACTAAAAATCCAAGCCAACAAATTTGTGATGGAATTTAAATGAAGAGCCACCTGGCTCTCAGAACATAGCACCATGGAGAAAAGAAGGCAGCAAGGACAAGAGGGTTATCCAGAGTGAGGAAATAAAAGTGTTTTCAAATATTTGTAAGCTGTGGCTGAAAAGATTAAGGGGAAATGGAAAGCACTTCTGATAAAATGCCACAATGGTCAAATCTACCCACATTATTGTTTTAGGAAGCAGAATTTATTGAACACTATTTGTCCAAAAGATAATCTATGTTTATAAAGGTGAACTTCAGTTAAAATGAAATGCCTTCTTTAACAGGTCAGGGTAACTCAACGTCCTTTATTTTTAGCTTCCAATGTACCAGACATTGACAGATAAAGCTCTTGATGGGTAATTTTACAAAAGAGCAAAATTTAAAAGGATGAGAGTACAGAACGAGATATATTCAAATGTGGACAGAGGAAGTTTATAACCCTGTGTAGCTGGAGTCTTTTTAAGATTTAAGATACTTTGCTACATTCCTAATAACAGTATATATTTGTTAATAAATTAGTAACATTTTCAAAAGAGAAATTAATATGTAAGTACAAAGTATTATGTTTTAAACACATAGCTATAAACACATGGAAAACTGAGTATCCCTTCTGCTAATATTTGTTAAAATATTCAACATGAATTCAAATCTCTAGCATCAGACCCTGGCTCTCAGTACTCATTCTGAATCAAGGACAAAAACTCATTCTATTTTCATACCTTGCATACAAAACAGCTTAATTCTCCAAAAATCAGTAAGTCAAATATTTGACTGCTCTGTACACTCTGGTTAGAGAATTCACATCACTCAGGTCACAGTGTTCTACCTGCTTTTTCAAGTTTTTCACATGAACAGTCAATATCGGGGCTGAATTTTCCCAGGTTTAAATGTCACTCTCAGTTCTCACTGTAATGCTGACAAAAACCACAAACGAGATTCAGGAGTGTTTTTATACGGAGGGAGGGTGGTGCGACTCTCCCTGTTGTGAAAATACCAATAGTTCAGTTGGCACAACGTCTTCCCTTTGGAAAGTGTCGACTTCGGGGACCCAGAGCTAATGGTCCAGGAAGCAGTGTCTCCAGGGCAGAGGGGGCTGCAGGGGGAGGCAGGCCCGCGGTCCTTCCCTGGGCAGGAGTGGGCACCAGGACCAGCAATGACCTTGACCGTGCGGAGAGGCCTGCGATGGCGGCAGTGGATCAGATCCCCACCCACACACCATATGTCCCTCCAGAGCCGCCTCCCCCATAACTGCTTCACCCTCGGGGAGGCTCTGCAGCAGTTTATGACCAAATGTGGCCATAAGCCTGGGGTCAAAGCCTGAGATCCTGAACGAAGCAAGTCAATCCAAAAGAAACGAGAGAGCAAGTGAGTTCAGTGTCTCGATAAAAAGAATGTGCACTTTGGCCCCAGACACACATGAGGAAACAGTTCTGTAACTGCCTAGTAAAAAAAGAAATGCTTGGTTCTACAAGACCCACCCTCAGTTATCACTCAACAAGTGTACGTCATAGCATCAGTCAGGGTACTAAGTTGTCAGCAACAGATTCCAACCAACACATTCAAGCAGAAAAAGTAATCTGTTAAAAAGGATATGTGCTTTTAGAAACTACCCAGAGGGTCAGAGAAGAACGATGGAAAACCCTAATACACACAACAATAAACACGCCAGACACTGTTGTAAGAGTTTTACTTTAGCTCCTCTAATCCTCATGACAGCCTCATGAGGTACACACTGTCATTTCCCCTTTTGACACTGAGGGACCTGAGGCCAGAGAGAGGAACCTGGTGAGGACAGGCAAGGCCATGGGCCAGGGAGGGGGAAATGGGCTGCAGGGAAGGGTGGAGCTGGGATGCAGGGAAGGGTGGAGCTGGGCTGCAGGGAAGGGGGGAGCTGGGCTGCAGGGAAGGGGGGAGCTGGGATGCAGGGAAAGGTGGAGCTGGGCTGCAGGGAAGGGAGGAGCTGGGATGCAGGGAAGGGGGGAGCTGGGATGCAGGGAAGTGGGGAGCTGGGCTGCAGGGAAGGGGGGAGCTGGGCTGCAGGGAAGGGGGGAGCTGGGATGCAGGAAGGGGGCAAGCTGGGATGGAGGGAAGGGCAGAGCTGGGATGCAGGGAAGGGTGGAGCTGGGCTTCAATCTGGGATCTGAAAGCAGCCAGCCTGGCAGTGGAGCCCGTGCCTGAGGCTGCCTCTCACAGACCAGCAGGTCAGGAACAAGCTCCAAATCACGTCCAACACTGGCCCCACGGAGAAGCCACTGCTCTGTTTCCAGGCACAGACTCTGCAGTTCACACCTAGGCCCTCGACCCTGTCTCTGGAATGGCTGCCAGTGGTCCTTCTGAAAGCCCAGCTGCTGCTCCCGCCTAACCCTCAGCAGATGGACTCTACCTGGTACCTCCTGCTCTGCATCACCTGCTTCTGATTTGGCAACTGGGGCAAATGCATCTAATGCCCACACCCGAGCTTCAAGAAAATCTGGGAAGGAGGGTATCTGACATTCTCTGCTTATGTAAAAAGAGGTAGGCTCTGTCCTCACAGGAGAAAGAAAGGGTCTCCGTACGCAGAAATTTCCCGGGAAATGAGATATGGGGCCAAAATCAACTACAGGAGAAGCCCTACACTCTGATGGCAGTGGTGAACACAACAAAGAAGAGAAAAGACTGAAGAGCAAAGAGCAGGACTTGGTTTGGGTAATAAAGGCCACAGGAAGCTTCTGGTCTTTTTCCATAATGTTCCCACTTGTAGAGCACAGTTGCCGAGGATGTGGATTCTAGGGTCCATGCCTGGGTTAAAAGACTCAAGAAATGGTGGTAATGGTGACTGTGAAAATACTAACGACAATGGGGACGGGGACACAAGCACGAGAACACTGCCTGGAGCACTGGACTCACATCACAAACAGCCTATGCAGCCTCAGTTACTGTTGTTACCATCACTCATCCCACGTCAAGAGGCTCTGGAGCTTTGGCTCCTGCATTCATAACAAATACATACTGAGCCATGCTCTAGAAATAAATACAAAGACAGCAAAACTGGGCAAGATCTACATTCTCATGGGGCTTATAGTCTACAGGGGAAGGAACTGAGTCATCAAATGACCACACAAACCAAAGACATCACAACGAAGGAGAGTATACGGCACTGTGACTGTGTGTAAGGAAACGTGACCAGTTAGGCCGTTCAGGGGAGTGGCCTGACGGAGGAGGAACAGCACAGAGCGTCCCTGCTGGGGGATACACCAGAAGAAGGCAGTGTGACCAAGGAGGAAGAGGCACGGGCCAGACATGGAAAGGTTCCCCAACCACGTCAGGGGCGCCCGCCCAACCCTGAGGCAAGGGAGAGGGGCAACAGCACCACGTCCCTCCTCTTGAACCAGCCAGCTAAGCCCCTGGGCACTGAGAGCCACCACCCCCTGAAGACGGGATACCCCCCTGAAGAGGGGACACCCCCCCATGGAGGAAGAGGCTCACGTGGGGTTAAGAGCCTATTAATACTCAATACTTAACATGCATCGCTGCGGTGGCCTGAACAGTCTGGACTCTGAAGATGCTTTACAAGGCATCTGCTGGAACCTCTCCTGCCCTCCACCTACCCAAAAAGTTTTGAACCACAGAACCAAAAAGGCTAAATTAAAGACAGAAAAGACCGAGAGACATGATCCAGCCTAATCTCCCTCGTTTTCTAGTTGAGGAAACCGTGCTGGTCATCAGTAACAAAACCAGGACTACAGCTCGGTCCCAGATTTCCAATATCCAGTGCTCTTTCCATGACTCCTTTGCCCCTGAGAAAACACCACGTCCTTAATCTGCCCCAAAACCAAAACTGTCTTAACCCACTGAGGAAGCTGGCTCCCTTCTCACCGCTGAGCACAAGCTGCCTCAACATAAACAACACTAACATGCAACATAACAAACCAGAAACTAAAGAGCGGCATGTAGCAAGGGACGTCGGACTACATTCGTTTAACAGCTGTCAGCTTTTCTCCAAAACAGTTAATTTTGATTAACTGGAAACTTCCCCTTTTTTGTCAACGACATCACTTTCAAGAGGAATCAGATTATAAGCAAAGAACAACGTCAGAGATTTTTTGTTAGAAATAATTATTAGAGGGAATAAAAACCTGTACAGCATGCTGGGTGACCCTCTTACATTAACACCATCATAGGGAGAAGTCATGGTCAAGATGGTAATGCCGGGAAGTAGGAGTCTTTTAAGCAGCAAAGGAAAGACCCCTATAACACTGAGTTCTTCTTCTACTGCAGCAGCCTCCAGAAACCAAGACTGGATCACAGAGAAAACAGCTAAGAGAGTGAACCCCTGACACAACCCTACATCAGGGCTGGGCCAGACGTACGAAAGGATCATTTATGGTTTTGATAACTGGTAACAAAGAGACTAATTAATTTCATGTTTCTAATACCAATGAAGTCCTTTCTTTTTTTGTCAAATAGGATAAAACATTAGTGCAAAATTATAACACTAATTCAAAGATTTTAGGACAATAGTTTGGTGAATCCAGTAACATCTTCAAATGGATAGAACTAAGAATGCTAACAAATCAGTTGTTCTGAAAGCCCACAATTATTTTTTCTTCATTCCTTTGTTTTTCATAAAACGAGAAGATTTCTACAACATTCATCTTTTCGTACCTCCACAGGTTTTATTTTAATCTTTTGTCACATTCTCCTCTCATTTTTGCCAAATGGTCACAATCTATGTTTATCCAGTGCTACAGAGTGAACTGTCTCCCCAGATTCGTGTTTTGCAGCCCTACCACCCAATATAACGTATCTGGAGACAAGGTCTTAGGAGGTAATTAAGGTTAATGGAGGTCCTACCGAGAGAGCCCTAACCCAACAGGACTGACTGGCCATATAGGAAGAGAGATCGTTCATGTCCCCACCCTACCCCCGGACAGGTAGGGGGGCCCTCATCAGGAAGCTAACTGGCCTGCACTTTGATCTTGGAGTTCCTAGCCTCCAGGTCTGTGAGAATTAATCTTTGTTGTTTAAGCCACCCCATCTACGGTGTTTTGTCATGGCAGTATAAGCTTAGCTAAGTATCGAGATTCTGCAGCTGTCCGACTTATTCGGGCAAACAGAACGGAAGTGTCATCTTTACCACCACCACCAAGACAACCAACATGCACAGAGCAGGTGTGCCAGGTACCCTTTTATTAATACCTCATTTAAAACTCTTTTGCTGTTACCGTCATTACACTGCGGAAAAAGAAACGGTAGACGAGAATGCCTGAAGAGTAAGAGAGGGATCTGAACCCACAGTCTGGCCCCAGAGCCCAAGCTTTTAAACACTACACTACAGCTTGTCTTTCATGTCAGACTGTTTTACTCTGTAATGGTTTAATTCCTCAGGTAGCTTTTCTTATTTTCCAGGTACTAGTCTACGTAAATTGATTTGAATCACTATCATTTTTATGTACACACTATTCCAGAGCTGGCTAATGCAATCCTACGAGGAGAGAAAAGCGGGCATTGACTGCACCTGAGATAGGTCAGCATTTGTATATACAAATTCTTTTTGCATGAATTCCCTGTTATCTTATTAAAGGCACGTACCCTCAAAATTCACCAAAGGTGACCGTGATTAGCAAAAGATAACCACAACAGCCCACCCTGATGTCTAGTATTTCTCCTCTTCTGATAGCTGATTTCCCCTGAACTCACTACGGGATTCAGCTACGGGGCCTGCCCAGGGCTCTGCAACACCAGTCAGGTCCTCGGAAACACTAAGGCCGCACCTGCACATCTGCCAGAAGCTTCTGTGGCCAGTACCTGTCAGAGCAAGGACTGTTTAGCACTAATTGCAGTGCCCTTGACCGCCCTGAACCACAGGGTCCAACCATCTCAGGGAGACCAGCAGGAAGCGGCACCGGCTCCCTGACAGCCAAATACCGAGACCATCGGGAAGTGCTCATCCTCCCACTAGGCAAGCAGAGCCGCTTACTTACCAGGGTTTTCATGTAACGTTTTGCTGGCTTCACCTTCCCACAAGTTATTTTCAAGACTACACCCCGACCTGAGCCTCCTCTGTGCTTCCCTCCACCCCACGTTGCTTAACTAGCCCTGACTCTTCCATCTTTCATGGATCGTATCACCCTAAATACTGACTTTCAACCATCTTCGGATGAGGGACTCCTAGCTTCCTTGAGTCTAATCCTGCTGCAACAAGGTACATTTTTCTCATCTGTGTCATTAATCAATAAAGGTGCTGACCAGAGAGTCACTCGACATTATGAGCCCCTCAGCTAAGCTGGAGCATCGCTCAGGTAAAACTCAGAATAAGAAGTCATCAGGCTTCATAAAACTGATCATACCCCAATAAAACTTGGCTAAGGAATCCTTCTGCATTTTTCACAGGGAAAATCCAAGAGCAAGGAAAACACAGCTTAGAAGCAATCTCATAAAATTAATAATATTACTTTTGCAATAAATCAAACCCACAGAGAGATTGCATAAGTTATACCTAGAAGTCAACCTTAAAGTTCAATTTAAAGGCATTAAAAAAAAAAAGAAGTAAAATCAAATTGCCTATCCAAAGACCTAAATCAGTTAACTCTTAAAAGACACTCTTTAAAATGACAGAGGTTTAAAATCCAGAAGATATAATATTTAACGTCCTAAAGAAGACAGAACTTAACAAGCATTATAGAGTAATACCCCGGTGGCTTCCGCCAAGTACTTTCAGTCTGTGAAATCGCAGAGACTGTTTCTCAAAGGAGAAGTTTACTGAGACTTGCGTATATTCCAGAATACCTGAGAAGGCTCTACAAGGGCCCGCCATAAACTATCACTGAATTGAACACTCCAATAAATTTAACACATTCCTAACTTTTCTATTGGTAGCAAGTGACCAGCAGTAGAAAAATTTTTCTAGTCTCATCCTCCCTCTGATATCTAACAAGCTACTTTTAGCTCTAATTAGGAACAAAATTTACTTTTTCTTTAAATGGAAATTTGAGAAACAGAGCCCCCAGACAGTTTGAAGACCACCAAAAAGCCATTTACTCTGGCTTATATGTTACCATCCCCACCACATGGCATCAAATGTACTAGAGAATCAGGAAGAATGGGCGGCAACAGCCGTCATACGAATGGGTTACGGAAGGCGTCTCTAGGTCTCCGTGCCTTCCACCCTGTTCACCTGCAGAATGATTAACTTTCTGTGTCAACCTGGCTAGGCTAGATGCCCAGTTGTTTGGGCAAACACTAATCTAGGTATGGCTGTGCAGGTATTTTGTAGATGTCATCAACGTTTACAATCAGTGGCCTTTAAGAAGATTACCCCTGCTAATGGCGGTGAGCCACACCCTGCTAATGGGGGTAGGCCTCATTCAATCAGTTGAAGGCCTTAAGAGCAAAAACCAGTTCCTGGAAAACAAAGTATTCTGCCTCTAAATTATAATCTAGAAATCCTGCCAGTTTCTAGTATGGTGGCCTGCCCTACCTATTTCAGACTCAAAGACAACAACTTCAATTCTTACCTGAGTTTCCAGCTGCCCAGCTGACAGATCCACCCACAGATTTCAGACCTGACAGCCTTCCCAGTCACGTGAACCAATTTCTTAATATCTCTCTCTCCTTCCCCACCTCCCTTTATCTTCTATTGAGTCTGTTTGAGGAACCCAGCCTGATACAACCTGTTTTAAGTTTTAGGCTCAGGAAATATTTGGAAAATCACTGAGGTAGAAAATCAAACAAAAGAAAATATCAACAATAAAAAAGTCTTCAGATAAAAATAAAGCTGAACAGTTTATACTATTTTTTCCAAAATAGGCTACACTTTTTAACCCCTGTACCCTTTTTAGTGTTTTATTAAAAACATCATTTTATCCAAGAACAAATGAAACATAAATTATAGTGTAACAACTGTTTTTCTGAGTCATTTTGTCCAATTGAAGGAACATACTGTATATTGAAAGGTTATACTGGGCATCACTGAAAAGATACTTTAATCTATTCAGAGATTTCACTAAGCATTAGTTATCTACTGCTGTGTAGTAACTCTCAAAGGGACTGTCTCACAGTTCCTGAGGGCCAGGAAACAAGATGTGCCTAAGCTCGGTGGCTCGGGCTCAGGGTCTCTCTTTAAGCTGCAGTGAGCCCAGTGGTGAGAATCACAATCTTCAGAGGACCTGACTGTGGCTGGTTGGGCTGGAGATCTGTGTGAAGACGGTTCATTCACGCTGGCAAGCAGCCTCAGTTCTTCCACACGTGAACCCTTCCAGAGGGCTGCGTGAGTGTCCTCACAACACGGCAGCGGGCTTCTCTCAATGTGAGCAACGTAGGAGCAAGAACAAGGAGGGTGGCGCAACGCCCAGGGTGAACTCGTCCCTGGAGGTCATGTGCCATCACACCCACCCACTCTGCCACTAGCCAAGCACATGCCACCTTCTGAAGGAAACAGTATCAAAGAGCTGCAGGAACACTGTAAGGCGTGAAACCATACTCTTGATTTGATCCTTGCCAGAGTTGAGCTTTAACTGGTCTCTCTCTCTCTTTCTCAGTTTTACCCTCATTGTAGGGATTGAGAATTAGTCTCTTTCTATCCTACAAGGCTCAAAATGTGTAGACTCTCTATATACTTCTTTGTCTATTTGTGAACTCAATACTTCATCTTGTTTTTAACCAGCCAACACACACACACTATGAGTGTTCTGTGTTATTTAATCTCTTCCGCTTCAGGCACAGGTTCATTCAGGCCATGATCTCATACAGATGTCTCACCTTCTCGAGCTCAGGCAAACCACAGGCCACCCGCAAGCTACTGGGCTAACCGTCCTGGTCCCAGTGCAGCAGGTCACCCTCTGCGGAGGAGGGAGCTGGTGGTGACAGTGGGGCTCTAGATGTACCTGACTGACTATTCAACAGGCAGAGGGTCTCTCAGATGCCTGCAGGGCTGGTAGGCCTGCTGTAGTGGGAACCTTTCAGCTCAGTTAAAAACCTAGCTGACATATCACTGTAATGGGAAACCATCATTTGTGAAAAAGATCAGGTATGGGAGCATTTCGGACTCTCTTCAGAAGGAAATTCTTAAATTGGGGCTAAAAAGGTCCACTTAAAAAGAGCATTTTATCCAATTTCTAATCTCATAATTGATTCTTTTCAATTAATTAATTAATTCCTTTCAAGTAATCCTGTACTGAAACAACTTCACTAACGCGGCAGGCAGGGCCTAAGGTAAAGGGAAGGGAAATGACATTCATTGACTCTTCTCGCATGTTGAGCGCTACTCTAAGTATTTTACAAGTCATTCAATTTAATCCTCACATCAAAACTGTAAGGTAGGCATTATTATCTTCATTATATAGATGAAGAAACCCAGCCTAAGGGAATTTAAATAATTTACTCCAAATCACACAACTAGCAGAGTTAACACTCAAGCCCAGGTTTTCTTAACTCTAAATTCCACTGTGTTAAGTAAGCTCTTGACAGTAGTAACATATCCAAAATGTCGGTGACCAACCACATCACACAGTTCATAGTAACTGGAAGGTAAAGGCTGAGTTAAGGTCTGCTCCAGGCTGCAGGTCTACTCTACACGTCTTCTCACACTGGGATTCAGGCATAAGGAGCTTGAATTTCCCATCTAGAAAGAATTCAAGCCAAATCACACAAATCACATCTACAGCTCCTGCCCAGAGTTGGCATACGTCACATCTGCACATGCTCCATGGGCCAGAGCAAGTCACATGGAAGCCTTGCCTTGGGGGGAGAGAGTATACTTTGCTTACTAGGAGTTAGTGGAAGTCACCTAGCCAAGGACATAGACTGTTTCCCAGGAAAAGAGAGAGTGTATTCCATGTGGCAAGAAAAGTGAAGTGAGTGGCTGATAGCTGGAGGGGCCAACTGCAGTAGTCATTGGTGTCTGTCCCCCAGATAACTGCAGTTCTCTTCCAGGGCACATGCGGGGCTGTGCATCTTCATTCTATCAATGCCATGGGTGGCCCAGCAACTTGCTTTGGTCAATGAAATATGAGCCAGAGTGATGTTACTTCTGGATAGGCTGGTGCACACGTGGGCACTTTATTTCTGACAATGCTTCAAATGACGAGTGCAGCTTGGGTCCCTGAATAAGGACAATATGGGACAGAGCCCCCAACCAATCCATGATGACCACATGGCATGAACAAGAAGGTATGTGGGTCATTTCTGTTACCTCAACATGAATTTGCTTATTTTGACTGATCTACGTCAATTAGATTATTTCCCTGAGGAATGGAAACCAAGAAAGAGAAAGAACTGGGTGGTGAGCAATGCATGACAAATGCCAAGGTTGAACCTAAGATACTTTATGACAAGTCAAAATTAAATTAAGTCTTCAGTGAAAAAAGTGGGACGAAAGTCCCTGTCAGACGCTCTAAGGCAATTATTCAGAAAAATTCTATGGTAAACCCAATCACAGAATAAAGATTCACTTCCTAATATAATCATTAATTTTTTTCCTATATCAAGCTTATTTAAGTTAATATTCATAAATAATCAAAAATATTAAATACATACACTTACATAAACTCATTAAATATCTCCTACTAAATATCATCTAGGTAAATTTAAGAAAAATGGAGACATAAGGCAAAAATAAAAGACCTTCCCAGAATTAAGATGATGAAACAAAAGAGAAAGAGAATGTCACCTTCCTAAAAAGGTGTCTCCTTATCTCTAAAAGTAAGGAGAGAAGATGATTCTTTTACAAGCACACGTACAACTTTCCCAGAGAAAGCCTTAAGCAGATGAAAGTATCCACTGTAATACAAGGCTCAGTACTAGAATTCAATAAATACTAGGTTGACTGATCGACCATATATATCTTTGGGGAAAGCATTTACTCTGTAAATCGCTTAGTACCTGCATGCATACTTTAGGTCCCAGACAAAAAGCTACCGGCAGTGACTACACTGGTTGACTTTTAGGCCCCATGCTGTGATTCTAGATCTAAAATCTGAATAGAAATTAATCTATTACATGAGGCATATGATGGGGGAAACTGAAGAGCTCAGGAGTATAGTGAACTTAATTTCTGTCTAAACACATGCCAAGCCTTTTAAATCAAAATAGGAAGCACTTACTGAAAAGCTACCTTATGGTTGGCACAATGTTAAGACTTTTCACAGGGAAGACGTTAAAAAGCATCGTAAAAAGCATCAAAAAGTCTTTCTAGTAAATTCAAATAGTAAATCGGCCAAGTAGATAGCTATAAAAAATTAGTTTCCAACAGGTTTGGATATTAGACACTGAAAAGAACTAATAACCAAAAAGTTGTAGTGGTTGTTTCAACTGCATCTTTTACAATTTAATAAATTTAAAGTTGCTAACTTTTTGAAAGTTATATTACAATCTGTATGTTGCCTATTACTTAAGTCTTGTTTTTGTGTTTAATTCAGCTAGGATGATAGGCAGAGAGGAAAGTAACAAAATTTACACTTAATTGATTTTTAAAAGCTTGGATAAATTTTCACCTTTAAGTGACAAGCTCTCTAGAATGACAAGCGATGTGACAGGTAAAAGTAAATGAAACAAAACTGAATTACCCTTGTCATCAATCTTGTTCTGTTGTGTAGTAAATCTGGTTTGGGAGTGACACATTCTGAATTTTACTATTCAAGCACTAAATGAATCTGTCTCTTCCACAGTGATAGTTCTAGCACAACAGTGATACATATCCTCATTTTAATTAACCTAATGGTCTATTAACCGATCATACTTGGAGGTCTATTTCATTACCCTAAATTAACATTTTCTTTCCATTAAAGTTACAGATATTAAAAAAAGACATTGCTTCCATGTGTGGTTTATAACACATTTAATCTATAGTTCTCCTTTGCTTAGTGATTACAAGCACTTAAACGTTCTCTGAAAAGCACTTAGAACTACTAGCAGCCCCATGATTTATTCACTCCTCTGCAGGGAGGGCCATTAATAAGGAGAATAAAAATGCAATATTTCAAGAATAAAAATATCTAGTCGTTAGCTCAATGAAAGCAATTCTAAGAAAGGTGTTGATTGATATTTTAAAAGGTGTGATGGTTCTCCTTAAAGTAAATGGGTTTGTATTTACATAAAATAATTGAATAATCCTAACACATTTTGTCATTTTATTCTCCTTGCAATTAGAAATTTAGTTTCTCAAGTTTAGAATCAAGCATAAGAACAACAATAAAGTAATTTTAATTGTTCTAGAGGACTTTTTAAAGCAAATGTTTGCCAATTTAATGAGAAATTATTTGATCATAATTCTTTGATACAAATTCAGCACCTAAGGCTAAACTGTCAACCCATAGACAGAAATTAACATATATATCAGCTCATTACTGTTTACTTGCCAAATTAATCCCTGTTGATCAAAATGAAAACATAAACCTTAATTTGATTTAAAGATGGTTTAAATTTTTTTTTCACATTATCCCAGGTTTAAAACAGATCCTCAGAAGTGCTGTTAGACAAAAGTGTATCCCTCTTCCCAACCAACCGCCACCCTATTTCAGAATTTACTCTCAGAAACAAAACTGATGCCCAAAAGAAACCCTAAGTATTAAACAGACATTCTATTTTCATTACATGATATTGTGAAACTCTTGTTGATTTGAAAATTTAGATATCTTATAAAAGTTACTGGATTTAAAAGTAACCTATTGAATAAAATCTCTTTCCAGGAACACATCCTGTGTTAGATTTTTCTATAGAAATTTCCATAATGCGTTGTCTCAATAAATAGTCTTAGAGGTTTGTACTTTGAAAAGTGCTTGCTATACATCTGAAGGCAGTATTTTTTAATTCTTTCAAATTCACTTCAGAAAATTGAATGACGATTTGGTTATTTCACTTTCCAGAAGAAAAAGAAACAAATGGCATAAACACTTCAAGATGAACTATTCCCAAAATTAACCTTGGAAGCCTGGGACTAGTTTTGCTATCTATTAGGATAACACCAAAAAACAAAAGTTACTCATTCCAACTATTTTTCTTCAATGATTAATATATGAAACTATTTTATTAAAACATATATACATATTTTTGAGTTATGGGCCATTTTAATAAGAAGGTAAAAGGTTTTCCTAATTCCCTAACATTTCCTTTAATTTGGAACAAATCATTTGAAACAGTTTTCTCTACTTAAAGAAGCTACTGCTAAGAAGCTTAATTTAATAGTCTCCTAAAATATCATATTTTCAACCTACAACTTCTCTCTGCCTTGCTTCTTTAGCCTCCTATTAGAAGCGATAACTAATAAGAACTTGCTGTATAAAAATAAATATATTAATTAAAAAAAAAGAAAAGAAAAACAGACACCTAAAATATATTTAAAAAAAGAACGGCGGTCCCCAACCATTTTGGCACAAGGGACCAGTTTTGTGGAAGACAATTTTTCCACGGATTGGGGGTGGGGGGTTCATGCAGTAATGCGCGCGATGGGGAGCAGCACATGATGCTTCGCTCACTCGCCCGCCGCTCACCTCCTGCTGTGTGGCCTGGTTCCTAACAGGTCGCAGATCAGTACCAGTCCGCGGCCCGGGAGTTGGGGACCCCTGTATTACAATGTCTCACCCTATCTCATCCTAGTCAACTTTATTTCCACCTGTGCTCCTTCAGTTAAATAAATGTGATCATTATCTCCTATGTTTATTTCATTCATCACACCTTCCCACCCATTTCCTCGTGCCCATTCTCTCAGCAATGCCTGTCCTCTTTTTCCTCTCCAGCTACCCAAATCCTGCCCATCTTCAGGACACAGCTTAACACATCTCTCAGCTCTGGACCATAAGGGCCTGACCCTCCTTTGAATCTCCAAAAACTCACTGCCACATAAGGTGTCACTTTGTTCTTCAATTGTGTCACACGTGTCAGCTCTGTGATGAGCTACTTGAGAGCAACTGGGACCAGGGTCAGCACCATACACCACATCCAGAGCCATTATCTCCATAAATCTACACAGACACACCAGAATATACCCAGATGTCAGTCAGAGCCGAATAAAGGTAAAGAGGCCCAGCCCCATAACAAAAACTCACTAAAGCCACTCTCAACTGTCACATATGATACACTTGTATATATTACAGAAATCGCTGGAAAGATGATTTCAAGCAGTGGTCTAGTGGCTGTGTGTGAGACCTTGGCCAGGACAGGCCTCCAGGAGTTCTTGCTGGTGAGGCTCAAGGGCTGAGACCTCGCTGCTCCCTGAAGGAACCACACCTGGACCCACACCTCCTTCCACCCCAATATCTGACTGCCCTTCCATCAAGGAGTGTAGGTGCAGCACGGTGAACAAGCACACGGTAGCCTGGTGGGTGCCAGGATAACACACGAGGAATGGAGGTGGCTGGCTGAGTCTGCACTCATCTTGAGGGAGGAGTAAGCAGATCCTATTCCCAAATACCTACTTCAGGAAAGTAGCAAAGTCCTGTGCAGAAATTTTAAGTTTAAGGGCTGCTTAACTGACAGCCTTGGACCGAGTCGCCATTAATAACTGAATGGATATTTCTGATACTTCTCACCTACCCGCCTCATTGCCTGTGTCCAGCAAAGCTGCCCCCGTTATAAGCCCAAATAAGTGACTGTATGCTATTTCTTACCTCTCTAGAAACTGACACAATCCACCACCCACTCAACATGTTCTACTATTTACCTTTCAGACACTGTACCTTTAAACATATTTTCATGAAAGTATTATACATGAAAGTAGAGTAAAATCTTATCTGATCTTAGCCTCGATTTCATCTAGCCTCCAGCTTAAATGGTTACTATCCACTTCATATGATTCACAACTACTCTATGAAAGTAAGATTGACCCTGAAACTAAAAATTAAGAACACTGGTAAAGAAATTAGCTTAAGATATATATATATATATATATATATATATAAAAAATTCAACATTTTTAATCCAAGTATTTAAAAAACAAAAAATTTTTCATCTTTAATGAATAAATATATTGCCCTAAATGCTATGAAAGCTGAAATTACAATCACTATTCCACGAAGACTACTTTATTTTGTGGCACCTCTGCTGTTCTGGATGAAACTGACTTCACCCTCAGCTTTAAGGGTAGGTCTGAACTGGCCTGAACCAATCAGCATAATCTCATCCTGCTTGCTATAATCCTTGATTCAGGGATAAACACATGACCTGAGTTGGTCCAATCAACATAAAACCAAAATGCTATTATTCTCTTTCCCTCTGGACCATGTGGTATGTGGATGTGAAGCCTGGAACCACTGCAGCCATTTTGCTACCATAAGGGAAGCTCCCCAAGGTCAAAGCTGATACAGAGAGAACACAGCCAAGAGAACCACAGAGAAAGAGAGTCAGAGCCTGCCAGGCCTAAAGCCCACCAAGCTCTGGATTTTGTCAGTTATATGTCACATACACTCTTTCATGTTCAAGCTATTCTGAGGCAAGTGTTCTATTACCTGCAACTAAAAAGAAATGTCACTTATCATTCTGAGGCACAAAAAAGATAGGAGTTTGGGAGTAACATATACACACTACTACAGTATATAAAATAGATAGCCAACAAGGACCTACTGTATAGCACAGGGAACTATACTCAATATTTTGTAATAACTTAAAAGGGGAAAAGAATCTGAAAAAGAATATATATACATATTTATATGTATATAAATATATATAAAACTGAATCACTGTGCTATACACCTGAAACTAACACAACATTGTAAATTAACTATACTTCAATTAAAAAATAATTTAAAATATATATATACATATATAAAAGATAAGAAACTGAAGCTTCAAAAGAAGTAGTAAACTTGCCTTAAATTGAATAGCTGAAAAAAAAAAAAGAGTAAGGCCATAGGTTTAGGAGCAGAATGGACTCCTCTTATCCTCAAGGGTCAGGATGCTGGAGTTTTTACAACAGGAATTTTCAAACACGATGCTAGCTAGGGCAACTCCTCCTGACCCGGCCAGCCCCTAGCTCTGAGGGCATGAATACCAAGAAATGGCTCTTGTGACTGTGCCTGCTGAAGGAGCTAAACTAAAGAGCTGTAAGGACCACGGCTGAGCCTCCCTCCACCAACAGAAATGAATGCCAGACCCTCAGCAACATCACTGTGGAGTATGAAGCTGCAGGGAAAACGATGCCCATTCTTCTCTCCAGTGGAAAAAAACTACCCTGGGCTTCAGGAAACACAACCCCTCTGGTAAAATAATGAGAGCTTCATGTTTCCCTTCTGTGAAAACAGTAGCCAGGACCAACCACAAGAATGAGCAAGCGTCTGGGGATTCTGAGACTATTACACAGAGAGGAATCTCGAAAATATGTTCTCAAGAAAATGTGGCAGGGCTGAGGGTACTATCTGTGAAGTATCAAACAATTATAACTTGCCCTTCTCTTCCCAGCTTGCCTTTCTGTTGCCAGCACAGAGCAGTAGCACAGCAGCTGGGTGGCTACAGGCACAGCAGTGAGGAAGGGCTGGGGGTGGAGGCAGAGGCCTGGACCCATCGAGGCAGTGGCAGGGGCTGGCATAGAGGTGGTGAGCAGCAAAGATAGCAGTGCGGTTGGCAGATCTACCTACAGCAAATTATTTTTGACTGAGCAAATAGGAAACCATATCGAGGATAATAGGTGCTGTGTTTCTCACTGCCAGAGACAGTATTTAAAAAGAGCTCCAAGATGCTGAGTTAGAACGGAAAGTATCATTATGAACCCATGATTTTACCATATACACACACATACACACAGAGAGATATGGAAACATTTACAGATGTGTATATATGTACATGTGGGAGTGTATGTGTATTTTTTTTTCTGTCCCCAGGTAGGGTCTCATTTTCTTCAATTACAAAAATGAAGGGCTACACTAGAGTTATCCTGAATCCCTTCCAGCATTAGAATGTTGGCAAACACAAAAATGCCCATCTTTCTGCAATCTTCCTAAACCTACCAAAAATAATACTTCAGAAAGACATGTCACGAGAGTTAGAAATTAGATATTCAACAGGAGAAAGCAGAATTATCAATTATATCTACCACACAACACACACCGTGAAGTCACACCTTATAAATGTTCACTCTCCAGGTGTTGTTAGCGTTCAGAAAAATTGTCACCTTAGCAAATAATTTCTCTTAATGCTAGAAAGACATAACATGAACATCATTCTGCTTTAAAAGGGGGGCAAGGAAGACTATCATTGACAAAACGCTACACTCTAAGTTATTTCACTTCCACTTTGCCCTAGAGATGGAATTTTAAATATTTAAAAACCAGAACACATAACATGCATAGAGAAGCCATTAGAACTAAAGCAATTAGAACTGTGAAATATTAATTTTAGCTTTTGCTTCCTATAAGCTTAATAAATGCATTAATCAAAATGTTAACTTTTCTGCTAAAACTAAAGTACAAAATGCCCTTGTAAAATCAGCACGTGTCTATGAACTCTTTTGCCCTGTTTCACAACTTTGCCTCTCCCACAAGTAACTGAAACCATAAATATTTAGACACCATAATACCAGGATTCTTACTCCACTCAATGATTCTTTCAGGAAACATATATTTGTAAGTTGGTGCCTACCACGTGATTAGACAGGATTACATATGGTCACCACCCTTAACATCAATAAATGTACTTTAATGGATTGTCAGGGTCACCCAAAGTTTTAAAATATATGAATAATGTAACCAAAATTCAATTTAAATTAACTTTTACTAGCACCAGCAAGTAAAAGTACTGCACCAACAGCAGAACCGAAATGATACCACCAGGATTAAATGAGATGACAGGGAATTCCCTGGCGGCCCAGTAGTTGGGACTCCACGCTTTCCCTGCTAAGGGCATGGGTTCGATGGCTGATCGGGGAACTAAGATACTGCAAGCCTCGGTGCGGCCCCCACCAAAAAAAAAAAGATGACAAAAGTGGGCGAGGTGCTACACCAAGTGTGCCCTGGAGAAAAGAAATGCTTCCTGATCGTGACTCTCCAGCCCTCTGAGTACTTCCATGTACTACTTTGCATGGCTTTTTACCTCTTTAGTATCTTCATCTCTGACCCCTTCCTTCTAAACTCCTGCAGCACTTATTTCCATTAATCACTCATTAAATATTGTGTGTATCATTCCTTGTGTTGTGAATTCTTTAAAAAATAATATTCAGTTTCTTCAGCTAGATCTTAAGCCCTTCAAGAGTACAGACTGTATATTGTCTTTTTTGTAGTTTAAATACCTTGCACAGTTAGTAAAACAATAAGGACAAAATAAGTATTAAGCCAAGATTATAGTTTTCTGAGCACTATATTTCACAATTATGCATACATTTAAAAGGCCACAGTCTTGGATCAACAGTAAAAAGCACAGATTTTAGTTCTCGTTCTTCCCAGAATAAGCCAGTGGAGTCACTCAGCCTCACTGGGCTTCAGTCTCCTCAACCACATGAAACCTCTTAAGTCCCGCCCATTATAAGTGTCTAAGATTCTACATCACAGAGTTAATACAAAGTTTATTTAGTATTATTTTAGTGGCATTACATGGCCGTTTTTGACATTTTAACACTGATTTTATTTTAATTTTAATATTTATTTATTTATCTGTGCTGGGTCTTAGTTGCGGCATGAGGGATCTTTTTTTAGTTGCAGCATGCGGGATCTAGTTCCCTGACCCGGGATTGAACCTGGGCGCCCTGCACTGGGAGCGCAGAGTCCCAACCACTGGACCACCAGAGAAGTCCCTTAACACTTTTTTTAAACAATTTTTATTTCTTAGAACTGGGTTGGGTCTCACAAATGAATCAAAATACGAAATGACTCAGTAAGTCAACTGCTCAAATGCTAACTGGATCATGTTCTACTAAGAGTTCATTCTAGGGCTTCCCTGGTGGCGCAGTTGTTGAGAGTCCGCCTGCCGATGCAGGGGACACGGGTTCGTGCCCCAGTCAGGGAAGATCCCACATGCCGCGGAGCGGCTGGGCCTGTGAGCCATGGTCGCTGAGCCTGCGCGTCCGGAGCCTGTGCTCTGCAACGGGAGAGGCCACAACAGCGAGAGGCCCGCGTACCGCAAAAAAAAAAAAAAAAAAAGAGTTCATTCTACTCAGCTGTGGAACAAACTCAGGCCCTAGAACATGAATGAGTTGACAACAGCTAAGCTTATCCACTGGGTTTTAGAGGAGCATCAACATTACAGACCAGGAGAAAAGGAAAAAAGTTGTTTCTTCTATAACATGAGATGTGTTTGATTTTTTACATCAAACACTGTGAAAGTAAAAATTTCTTACCTAATCCATCTTCTTTTTTCCTACACTTTCCCCCTTCGTTTTCTTGTAATAAAAGCAAACATCATGTCCCTTCTTTTTTTTTTTTTTTTCCTTTTCTTCATATCAGAAAAAAGGTATACAAACTTGTGAAACATCTGGGCCCATGTTTTTAATATCAAACGGGGAGGTAAAAGGCATACCAAGCAAATGGACCTAATGCAACTCATTGTTTACTCTGGATTAAACTTCCAGGATGAGAGAAGGAGCTTGTGAACTTGCAGATATTTATCCAAATGAGATGCAAAAACTGTCAAATGAGATGCAAAAACTGTCTGTCTGGTGGAACAGATAGCCACAAAGGTTGATGTCTCTGATGGGCATTAACCGATTTTCTATCTAACCCAGAAGCATTTCTCTGTTAAATTACCTATATATGCCTGATGTCTCAAATGTTCTTTGAACCAGCCATAACATCTTACTGATTTCCTCATTAATTTCATGAGTTAAATAAAATCTCTCACACAGATTCATTTTATATTTACCTGAGACTGATGATTTTACCTCTTTGAAAATTATCCATTAACACGTGTAAAACCAGAAACCTATCATAATTCTGTAGGGAAGTATGACAGGTCTATTTACATAACCACTGTTCCTTAGATCGCTTAGATTAAACAAAATACTGATGAAAATCAAAACCTTTTACATACTATCATATATTATTACTTCCCTTATAGGAGTCCTTATTTTCAGTGTGCAAAAACAAACAAACAAAAAACCAATTTTTTTTAATGTAATGGTTTATTTTCTCCCATTTGGTTTACTGCAATTGTTCTGGTAAGCTCAGAAGCGAGAAAGAAAAAGATACTGACCATTAAGTTTGGCAGAATGAACAATTCATAGCCAAGACAGCTACCGCTCTGGCAGTGGGCAAAGGGTTCTCTTTGATGGGGCTTCTCTTTAAGTTACCCCTGAGAATGAAAGAGCACATAGAGATGTGAAAGCCCACACAGATATATGGGCTGATGAGCAATGGGACCTTTGCAGCTACAATCAGCACCACATTGCTGACTCATTAAATGACAAAACGCACTTGATTTCAGCAAAGAACAACCAGCCCCTGTAATTCCATCACTTTCACGGAGACACCACATCAGAGATGCAGACGTTTCCTGACGTCAGAGAGGCTCTAGTGCCACTTGTGCCAAACCAGCATCATTTCTGTTCTGAGACATTTATTCTGCACAAAAGTGCTATTAGAATTTTGCTGTCAGATGGCAAGAAAGAAGGTCTTACTTTATGACTTTTCTGCAGGCATCTCTATAGGGAAAAGATTTATACAGAGAGCTTCACAGAAAATTAACAAATACGGCTACTGGGAAGCAATTTAATTTGGTCAACAAATACGGTTACTGTACAGTCTTGTTAGTTGATGGAATCATTCGAAGTGCTGCCAGTCGAAAGTCAAACATATTCCCTAAATGACAAGAGAGGTCACGAAGACGGATTAGTCAGAGTACTGGATACCCTGCAACCCAGAAAAAGCTCTTGAGTCCAGGGCATGGAGGAGTGGATGTCTGTGCTTCAAAATAAATCAACTGTCTGCAAACAACTACTTTTTCAAAAGAGAGAACTAAAGGGGAATATGATCCCAAACCAAGCACCAATCTCTAACTCCTTTTCTCACATTTCTCTTTTGTTGTCAGCTAATAATCAATACTCCAGCCTTGGCTGGAAGTTTGGCTTAGAATTTTCTCCTAAGATAAATACAATTTGAACTAGAAAAAGTAATGGAAAGCTATTTACCAGAATGTAAATTGTGGTTATTTCTATAATGATGGGATTTTAAGTAACTTTAATTTTCTTACTGGCATTTTTCTGTATTTTCTGAAATTTCCAAAGGGAACATGTATTACTCTAGTCATCAGGAAACAGACAGATATAGATATATATACATACACACACACACACGTGTATATATGTATATACATATATATACACACATTTATATATATATGCATATATATGTAATTTAAAATATTTTAAAATAAGCACTGATCATTCAAAAGTTTTCCACATTAAATAAGCCTGACTTTTAAATTGATAATCTAGTTATTAGCTTTAAAAAAAAAAAGCTTCAAAAAATCCAACTATAATGTTTGATGCAACAGTGACTAAGTGATTTCTATCCTAAGATGCAGCATTTCCTTAAAAAGCTCAAAAGCAAGACGCAAGGTTCATTAACTTGGGGGAATCAACCTAGAGAGGCAGGACCACCACCACGCCCCCGCTCCC
Source organism: Globicephala melas (assembly GCF_963455315.2). Taxonomy (NCBI): domain Eukaryota; kingdom Metazoa; phylum Chordata; class Mammalia; order Artiodactyla; family Delphinidae; genus Globicephala; species Globicephala melas. The sequence goes on from NC_083324.2 coordinate 59,110,965, forward strand.
AGTGTTAGTATACATTTCTGCTCAAAGAAGCAAAGACTGTTAGACAGATTGTGTAAAATCCAAGTTTCAGAAACTGATCATTTTAAACTAAACGTCTCAAGGAACATTTAAATCTATTTCCTTCATGCTTGAGGTAGTATGACTTCTATGAACCAATATCCAGCCAGAATTAGGATGATTTCTAAAATAAGTTAAAAATATGCTCATATTCATCAAGCTCAAAGAGAGCTACAGCTGCAGGCCAGGCGTGGTAGGTGACTCCAGAGGCCAGCACCTCTTTACTGGAGTTTGAAGAGCCAGGAAAGCACTCCCCATGTCAATTTCAGCAACAATTTTCCTTCTCTTCATTTCCCTCCACACAGTCGTTGAGATCCAAGAGTACCTGAACCTAGCCCAAACAATAACCCTTCCTTGAATAACTTATAGTTTCAAAGCAGCAAAGCTTGTAAAACTGAACATTTCAACAGGAGAGACTTTGGTCACTGATATATTACCAACAAGAGAATTCTTTGGGGTTTTGGAAGAAATCTTAAAGAGCAAGTCATGTATTTGAAAAATAACTAATGGATTTTTAATTTATGCATTTAGGCAAAAGACTACATTTAAAATATTTCAAAACTGTAAAGAGACTTTCTGAAGTCTCTTGGTTCTTAAACCAATTTTTAAAATGCTGTTAGGAAAACATTTAACTTCTTTTAGTGACAAATACCATTTAAATAGGGAGTGGAATTAGAGAAGAATTTACAGTTGACCCTTGAACAACATGGGGGCACCAAACCACCACCCCCCGCCCCGAGTCAAAAATCTGCCTGTTAACTTTACATTTGGCCCTCCACATCAGGGGATCCGCATCCGTGGATTCAACCAGATACTGTAGTATTTATTGAAAAAATCCACATATAAATGGACCCACAAAGTTCAAACCCATATGGTTCAAAGGTCAACTGTATTTAAAAATCCTTCCCAAGGATCTTTGTTAGCTGCTAATGTACAGATCATCTCTCTTTCAATCACATTATCTCAAAACTCTACACTGAAAATGAATTCTAGGTCTTAACTCTCCCTTCCAAAAAATTTTGTGCACCTCTGTCACTCTACCTCTGCTAGGGAAAGTCTAAACAAAACACATAGGAGTCAACCAGATGAACACAGAGTAACTGAAGAAGACAAAGAGTGAATAAAATAACAATAGCATCCCAAAACCTCCCCCTAAGCAGAATAATAAAATGCCTAGTCTGCATAACTATTTTCTATAAAAACTGCAAAAACAAGAAACAGAGAATCCTAAAGTAGTATCACTTCCTTCCAGTTTCAAAACCAGTGCACACAACAATTTTTGTTAGGTATGTACACACCCGCAAGACTCCCAGAGCTCATGCAATTTACTTTAAATAAAAGGATCTATGAAGAAAATGTCCTGTTTTTATTCTTTCACACAAATTCTTGCTCAATAGTAAAATAAATGTTTACCACAACAACAAAAAAGGGTTAAACCTTCACATGAAAAGCACCACACAAATATATTCCATCACAGGCCCTCTGTCCGTCAACATTCAAGCCTAGGGCACAAGTCGAAAGCCCTAAGGGCTGGGGACGCAGCAACCAATCTAAGGCAAGTCAGTCTATATTTCACCCATGAACATTCCCCAGCGGTCAGTCCTGCCAAGGGGAATCCAACTCATTACTGCTTATAAGTTCTGTGACTCCAAAAAAAGTTGAAAATCACGTTTTCTGAACACAAATGATAAACATTTAAAGAGGGATTTTTCTTTCTCATGATCAATGACATCTGTAGCTCACGAAGGGTGACAACTGACAAATCACATTATGCTCTGCAAGAGACCTAGGGACCTTATAAGGATTTATAAGATATGATGTGGTTTTTTCACACCTTTACTCATTCAAATCCTCTTCATCTGAAATAAAGCTGTCCCCACGGTTCTTAAAAATTACAACCTAGTCAATACCACTGTTGGCAAACTCAGAAAAAGCTCTGAAACCAAATATTAGCCTCCTCATTCTAACACACAAGAGAAGAGAGTGAATCCAAGGAAGAGACAAACATGAAAAGAGAAGATGGGAAAAGAACAAAAGGAAGAGACAGGAGAAGTATTTAAAACTTACAAGTTGAAATTAGACCCAATTTTATTAATGAAAAGAGGATGGCATAATTTTGCTAGAATCTGAATGTAATTTGCCAATTGCTGCCAAGAAGAATCAATCAGCAGCTCCAGAGAATTCTAAATTAAAAATGATCAGTCACCATACTCATGCAATATAAAAAAGCCCACTGATGGATTAAAAGATTAAATGCCCCAGAAGTGACATGGGTAATGTCTAGTCACACAAACATGGGAGCAGTGAAAGATCTCAAAGTCAGAACGGACCAAAAGTTTAATCAATCAGCATTAAGAAACTATTTAAAAGAAACCTCATGTGTGTTTCAAAAAATCAGCTTAATGATGTTACAGAAGTGCATTAAAATCTATAATGCAAATTAAATGTTGGAAGCCTGCCTGCCTGCCTAGAGCCCATGCTCTGCAACAAGAGAAGCCACCTCAATGAGAAGCCCGCACACCACAACGAAGAGCAGCCCACGCTCCCAACGAAGAGAAAGCCCACGCGGAGCAACAAAGACACAACACAGACAAAAAACAAATAAAATTAAAAAGAGGGCTTCTCTGGTGGCGCAGTGGTTGAGAGTCCGCCTGTCGATGCAGGGGACATGGGTTCGTGCCCTGGTCCAGGAAGATCCCACATGCCATGGAGCGGCTGGGCCAGTGAGCCATGGCCGCTGAGCCTGCGCGTCCGGAGCCTGTGCTCCGCAACAGGAGAGGTCACAACAGTGAGAGGCCCGCGTACAGCAAAAAAAAAAAAAGAAAAAGAAAAAGGAACAGATTATCATGACAGGCTGTGAAACTGTCTTTCTTAGAGACTTTAAAAATAGAATAGTTTACACATGGGCCTCTCCAGAGTCAGGGGACACGGAAAAGGCCCTCCCAACATGCAGGTTCCCTGGCCACACCTGTAACCTTCCCACAGAGGCAAATCCTACAGCACTAGTCACTGAGTAACTCAGCATCTGCAATCATGGGGCAGGAGACCCAAGTCAGAAAAACCACCTCACCCTTCCTCTTCTGGGCCCAATTCTGAAGACCGTTACACAACAAACAACATGAGATAACGTACGGTTAGACTGTGATGCTTCCCTCTGTGGAGGGCTTAATGAAGGGAAGGAAAAGGAAAACTCATTTTGGGGGTTATACTAATGGAATGCTCCAGAAAAGTAAAGGAGTAGCAAATCTAGTATTTATTAAGATTGTTTAAGTATTAATCACCCCTGACTGACAAAGAAATACTGACTTGGTGAGGATCTTGAAGCTAAATTGGGAAGATCTATGGAGTCTGGAAATTTTTAAAGTAAACCAACAGTAAGCACTGTCTTGAAGTGAAGCAAAATGAGCAGGTAGATGGCCTCCATGTGGCAATAAAGAAGGCAGAAGCGTGGGACGAAGCCTGGAGACAGTCTAGCCACGCACATTACACCAGCTGCTAGAAGAAAGGGAGCCGAGACTCCAAAGGTTCCTCACATCCTTCTTTAGAATTCTTAGAAGCAGAAGCCTACATTTCACAATGTTTGTCTCTTCCTTTAAGTATCTGTTTTCTGCTTAGTCTCCAAAGTTCCCTAGAAATTATCAGGCTGTCCTAACAGGGTCAGCTCAGTGCAAGCAGTTTATCTGGAGGTCAAGGGAAGGAGTAATCCAAGGGACTGGAGGGAGTCCCAGGCCAGGACAGCAAGAAAGAGGAAGAACGGTCCACAGTTCAGACCCCATGGCCTCCTGGATGGCCTTCCTCCACAGGCCCTGTGCAAAGCTCAGCAAATCCTAAGACACTGACAGAAATTCATTCTCCTCCAGAGTGCAGCCTCATGCCAAAAATACTAGAAAAGAGAACTCAATCGTTTGCATCTCAGATCACTTTGTCCCCAGATCCGGTTCGCAGACTTCAGTGTGCATAAGAATCACCTGGGGCCCATCCCAAGCGATCTTGATTCAGTAAGGTCAGAGCAGAGACCCAGGAATTTGACATATTAAAAGGCACACCACACTTTCAGAAGCTCAAGCTGTAGAGAAAAATATATAAATGGCAGAAAGCAGGCAACAGAAAGAAAAATTAAATCAAGTGTTTAAAAGAAGCATTTGCCTCAATTAATCTGTCACTCAATAATTAAATTTGATTGTACTGTATGGATAATCTTCATGTTACTTCAGAAATGCAGGTGCTTCGTTGGTTTTCAACTCTGATAACTCATAGGAATGGCATCATTTGACAGTTACTGTTGTTACAGAAAGAGCTAAGGGTTCAGGGAAAATTCCTGATTGCTTTACCTTCATCCAAGCACACTGCTTTCAATAACAGAGACTGCCCCCTTGTGACTGGAGAAGCTTCAATAAAGTATTATAAAAGCAAACCATACTGACAACAACATACAGTAAGCACTTACAATATGCAAGGCACTGTACTACGTGCTTTACATGTATGAAACCAACAACCCTATGAGGTAGGTCTTACTGCTGTCCCCATTTTACAAGGGAGCACAGAGAAGTTACTTGCCCACACAACTATTAAGCGGAAAAAGCAGGATTCAAACCCAAGTCTCTCCAGATATGCCACAAAACAGGCTCACTCAGGCTGTAAAGGAAAAATTAAAAATTGATTTCCAGTGACTTCCCTGGTGGTTCAGTGGTAAAGAGTTCGCCTTACAGTGCAGGGGACGCAGGTTCGATCCCTGGTCAGGGAACTAAGATCCCACATGCTGCAGGGCAACTAAGCCCGCCCTCCACAACTACTGAGCTCATGCACCCTGGAGCCTGCGCACCACAACTAGAGAAGAGAAAACCCGCATGCCACAACTAAAGAGAAAACCCGCATGTTACAACTAGAGAGAAGCCCATGAGCTGCAGCGGAAGATCCCGCATGCCTCAACGAGGATCCTGCATGCCACAGCTAGGACCCGATGGAGCCAAAAATGAATAAATTAATATATAATAAATAAATCTTCAAAAAATAAAAAAAAAATTTTGAGGGGAAAAATTGATTTCTAAATCATAAAACATAAGATAATTTGCTATAAACTGTGGAGCAAGAAAAATAAAATGTGAAAATAAATGGTTCCAACCACCTGCTCTGAGGGTCTTGTATAATTTAACTGTTAACATCTTAAAAGACACTGGTCTGTCACATTTATTCAATGATTAAAACTTCCAGCTGTTTAAGGTTATACATAATCTCTAGTTAAGGTAAAGAAAGGATCCCCAAAGTTGCCAACATATGTGCCCTGCTCCCTTCAGTGTAAGTGACAGCTTAACTTTTTAACCAGAAAAGAGTTCTAGTCTTTCAACACAATTTAAAATAAAACAAACATTTATATGCATTTTTTGTGCTATCATTTAGCACTGGGGTCAGCAGTCTGATAGCAAATATTTTAGTCTTTGAAGCCCACACGATCTCTGTCACTATTCAAATTCTGCCACCAGAGCCACAGACAATACATAACAAATGGGCATGGCTGTGTTCCAATAAAACTTTATTTACAAAAATAAGCAGCTGGCTATATTTGGTCTGTGGCCCCATAGTGTGCCAACCCCTGAGTCAGCAAGCACTTAATGGTAGAAGAATTTAGGAAAAGCTGTATTTTTACTAGAATCTAAGAAAATTTCTTTCATGAAAGCAACTGTATAATCTACCACTCAAAATGTAAGCTTTTCTCATTTCTCATACTTTCAAGTTCATTTATGCCAAAAGTAGATGAACACAAAAAAGAAATCCCAAATGCCAGTATTCCATTCATCTTACTTAACTTTACAAAGGCTAAATTGGTGATAACATATTACTTGGAATAGGCTATATCCATATTAAGGGAGAAAATAAATGTTTTAATATCTTACAGTTCCTACGGTAAACCCACATCTACAAAGATACTTCAGTCTTGCTGCTTTTCAGCCACAACTACTCATACAATTCTATTATTTCAGGTCCAAAATAGACATAGAAATAAAAACCTACACACACACACACACACACACACACACATATTTTTTAATCCTGACTTAAAAGAAAGTGCCCATGTTATGCTCAAAAGTGGAAGGAGAGAGTTGAGAGGAGCAAAACGCAGCTATCACAGCCAGGTCTGGGTCACAAGACCAACACACACTCAGCAGCTTTTATATGAAAACATCATTAAATGCATAGTGATCAAATACTAGGCTTCTCTCTCAAAACAAACAGCTCAAGTTTTCTGTAACAGTGTATGTCAAGACAGTCTACTCACTAACGACTGAAACAGGCAGAGCCCCAGGAAGCACATTCAGCCTGTGAGCGGTGGCTCATGGTTGCTGTATAAAGTGGAGAAGGATGGTCTGGCTCTGTGAATGCTTCTCCAAGTGTGGCCCACAGCACCGCAGGTACAAGCACAGTAACTGACCAGTTTCCACCTGGACACATTAGAGAAGGGAGCCGGGGCAAAGAGGAGAAGCATCCAATCCAGAGGACAGGGAGGTGAAGAGGCCAAAGGAAGGCTGCCTCTGTGTGTACCTACATTTGCACGTGTGCATTTGCATGTGGTTATGTGTGTGTGCGAACACAGGAGCATTCACTCTGAAACCTGTCCCTAAAACTGCCATCTACAAAATCCATAACATTATGACTACTAAGTGAGAAAGTGGTCTGATTTGAAACAGTTTATCTTCAAAACATGCAAAAGCTTTTCTGTTTTGATTCTGCAACCAGTCCCATTAAAGCTAGGATATGCTTATTTGAAGAAAATGCCTGAAGTCAACAGAGGATACATTTTTACATTATTCATTATCCAAATAATCTTCAAAACCTACATTACGGGATTTAATTACATGTATTACTCCTTTAGTCTAACTTGCTTCTCTTGCTTTTCAAGATGTGAGAAACTCACGTCAAAAGCTAACAGTTCATATAAAATTGCTTTGGTTTTACCACTACTTATTTATAGACTCAGACCTCAATCCAGTGTCTTCAGGACTCTAGTATAGTTTCCCAGCTACTTACCAACTAACCCGTATAACTCTACCAGCAAATGGGTGAAGGGGTAGAATCAGCTCACCGATTACCTTCATGAATAACATTCATGCACTTTAACAGTCTCCAGCAAGATGGATTTCTCCTTCAAGCACTAAGTTGTCTTATCACAACACAAAGCACAGCACCAAGGACAGACCTGAAGTGCAGAACTCAATTCAAAGGGCTACTTCATTGTGGCTGAACTAACAACTCACCAGCCTCTAGAGTGCCCCACGTCCCCTAATGTCAAATGATCTCCATCCCCATCCTCAAGGTCAACTTTCTGGCCCTGACTCCAGGCTTGCAATGCTCTACATGTGAACTAAAATCAAAAACAACTTATTCACCAAAGAGGACAGTGATGGCAAGTAACTGAAAAGATACTAAATGTCATTAGCCATTACAGAAAGGCAGATTAAAGCCATGATGAGAAACAAGTACACATCCAATAGAATGGCAATGATAAAAAATACTGCCAATACCAAGTGCTGCTAAGAATGCAGAGCAACTGGACTCTCACACATTGCCAGTGGAAATGCAAAATGGTTGAGCTACTCTGGAAACGTGCTAGGCAGTTTCTTATAAAGTTAAACATACACTTACCACATGACCCAAGAATCTTATTCCTGCGTGTTTAGAGAAATAAACACGTACATTCTGCCGAAAACCTATACATGAGTATTCACAGCAGCTCTATTCAGAAAGGCCAAAAACTAGAAGCAACCCAAATGTCCTTGAACAAGTGAGTGTATAAATAAGCTGTGGAACATCCACACAGTGGAATTCTACTCAGCAATTAAAGGAAAGAACAGCTGATACACTAGTAGATGGAGAATTACGTTGAATTTTTAAAAATCTTAAAAGGTTATAGACTCTGTGTGTATTAGTTTTTCTAGGAATGCTATAAAAAAATACCACAGACTGAGTGGCTTAAACAACAGAAATCAATTTTCTCACAGTTTTGGAGACTAAAAACTCAAGATCAAGGTTAGCAGGGCTGGTTCTGAGGCCTCTCCTGGCCGCGTGCCCTCTCTGTCTTCACAGGGTCTTTTCTCTGCGTGCATGCACCCCAGGTGTGTCTTTGTGTGCCCAAATTTTCTCTTCTTATAAGGACAACGGCCAGATTGGATTAGGGCCCATACAAACAGTCTCATTTTAACACAGTCACCCCTTTAACGGCCCTGTATCCAAAAACAGTCATATCCCAAGGTACTGAATGCTAGGGTTTCAACATGTGAATTCTGGGGAGACACAATAAAGCCTATAATGGTATGCTTCCATTTATATAACATTCCCCATATGACAAAATTGTAGTGATAGAGAGCATATCAGTGGTTGCCAGGGTTGGAGGAAGGGTATTACTATCAAGGAGTAGCATGAGAAAATTTCTTAAGCCTGATGGAAAAGTTCTGCATCCTGACTGCAGTGGTTACAAGCATCAATGCATGTGGTAAAACTTCACAGAACACAAACATACACACATACAAAGAGTACACATAAAAATCTGAAAAAAGGTCTGTAGTTTAGTTGATAATAGTACTGTGGTTACGTCAGGTGTTATCTTTGGGGACAGTTAAGTGAGGAGTACAGCAGAAACTCTCTGCACTATTTTTGCAACTTTTATGAGTCTAAAACCATTCCTAAATAAAAAGTTTAAAAGTAAATATTCATAGCTACTAGACTCTCGGGGGGAGGCCTGGAGAACCATGCTTAGTGGCTGTACTGCCAAGTTCATGCCCTCCCTCCACACACCCCAAAAGAAACAACTGTGACATCAGGCTGTACCCCCCGCCCTGAACACTCGAGTCCACCACAGTAGTATGGGTATGCTGTCAAGGAGCTGAGAAAACCTGGAGAGGGAGCCCTAGTAGAAAAAATTTGAGAATCAATGTTTTAGGCAAATATTATTAATGGTTTTATTATTTCTTTCTTCAAAATACCTTTACATGAGGACTCCATTAATTTACCTTGAAATATATAGTCCAGGATTTTAAGACCAATTTCACACCAATTTCTATTTGTTAATTTTATTCTCCCTAGATTTAATTTTAGAAACAATGAAGCAAGGTAGAGAGGGAAAGTAAACAACTTTAAGTCTTGGTATTGATTCATATTCAATTACTGGAGAGTAATTGATTACATGTCAGCAATATGACAATGACAAATTTAACACATCTGTTGTGTGTATAATTTTTTAAGAAAACCACTTCCAGGGTATAAATAATCCTTGATTTTAAAAAATGTATATCCATTCCAATTGTCTAAAATTAAGCCACATACTTAATAAGTGGCTTTTTTTAAGTTAGTTTTTAATCTAGCTTCTCTACTGTCTAGATGTAGCCACAGAACTCTGAGTCCCCTTAAGAAACAATCACTATTTGAGTTTTCCATACAAATTTAAATTAATTGAAACAGCTTGAAATTTGCAGTTAATCTGCAAAGTTTCATTTATGAGGTTCAAATTTATAGTATTCTTATTTCAAGAAAAAGCAGCATTACAATACACAAACCATATGTAAAAGATCCAGGAATTCTGACTTCTGATCTTACAATTTTCTACCATTTGAGTAAGTAGTCCTAACACGGCTCTTAATTCATCATCCTTAAGAATTCATACAATACAGCTTAATTTCATTTATAAATAAACCACAAACCCAAAAATGATTATGACTGCAATACAGACAACAGTGATATAAATTCAGTAAGGCTAAGACTTGATACAGTTAAAATACAATTGAAAAGTTTTTGGTTTAAAGCAATCTAACAGTTCTTGACATACCCATTCCCCAAATCATCTTGAATACTTATGAAATGTGGAAAATAAAGCTTGTAACAAAATTAAGACTGAAAGAATCTGAGAGGAAACAAAACAAACTACTTCATTATTTAAGCCAATTTGTGCCAGGGATACAGAAGTCCATCTCATTTTGTAGATGATTCAGTTCTAACCCAGGAGAAGGGAACTCTTTTCAGATAGACAGAACATGGCTGAGCCACAATTTCAATCAGGTTCTCCAGCTTACTATAGGTCACATACACAATGCAGAGAGCCACTGTTTTATACTATGTTAGGAATGAAATGAAACAGGATTCTATTGTAGTTTTTGATATAACAAAGACCTGGCTATTTTTTTTTCAAGAATCTTGCAGTATTACATTTCTGAAAATTTTACACATTTCTAAGTTTGCCAAGGACAAACCTCAGGTACAAAAACAAAAGCAAATCTATATCAGAATGTATTGATCTACTGACTTGTTGGTGGACATTTGGGTTGTTTCTAGTTTGGAGCTATCAATATTATGTATAAAACTGCTATGAATATTCATGAACAAGACTATGTACACACATGGCTTGCTTTCTTTTGGGTAAATATCTAGGAGTGAGATTGCAGCATCATACGGTAAGTATATGTTTAACTTTATAAGAAACTGCCAAGTTACTTTGCAAAGTAGCTGCACCATTCTACACCCCCAAAAGGAATGCATGAGAATACAATTTGATCACCAATACTTGGCGTGAACGTTTTTTTAATTTTAGCCATTCTAGAGGGTGTGCAGTTGTTTCTCACTTTGGCTTTAATTTCCACTTCCTTGTATGACACATGATGCTGAGGATCTTTTTCACATACTTATAGGCCATTAATATATATGTCTTTGTAAAATGCCTGTTCAAATCTTTTCCCCATTTCAGTATATTCACATGATGGAATATTACTCAGCAATAAAGAGGAATAAAACACAACAAATGATGAACCATGGAGGCATCTTGCTGAGCAAAAGTAATGAGACACAAAAGGATACATACTATATGACCCCACGCATATAAAATCCTAAAACAGGTAAAATTAATCAATAACATTCAAAATCAGTGGTTGCTTGTGGCAGAGAACTGGAAAGAATTACTACAAAGAGCACAAGGGCACTTTCTGGGAAGATGGAAATGTTCTATACTGTGTTTAGGGTAGTAGTTACATAGTGTATACTTTTGCCAAATGTTAGAGACTTGTATAGTTTAAATGTATGACTTTCATTATATGTAAATTATATCCTAGTAAATACTACATGAGCTACTTTACATATCTTCAAACCTCATACTTGAATTTAATGTTTGTGTGAAAAGAAGTGCTGACTCAGCTGTCTACAATACATAAGTTTTAAAACTCCTTCATAACATAAAACTGATATCTGACTCTGAAGCCTAGGTACAGAGTCCATTCTGGGCACAAAAAGGTTTATATCTGACTAAAAGACCCTGTCATTCTGAATTTCCATCTATTTTAAAACACTTCAACTGACCACTGGAGAGAAAATGAATTAATAAGAAGGTACACTATTTTTGAAAAGCATGATTTACTATTGTTTCTGCCACTCTGTCTGTCCGATCCTTGGCCTCCTGAAAGTACCTTGGAGTTGTATTCCTAAATGACCCTCTTCGTTACCCGGACTATTAACAACTTCTAGCTTCTGAGAATTATCTGGTCTTTAAAGAGACCATTAAACTTATGTTGACCACATGTCTCACATGCTCAAAGGAGATTTCCAGTCTTTTGAGTCAAATGTCTAATGTTATTATAAATTAGACCACACGATGAAACATTTAAAATAATTCCATGAAAAAAAATGTGTTTAGAATCCAAATCAAATGAACAAATATTATTTGCTCAAAAAGGAAAGGAAATAAAAATATAATTTAAATATAAAATCAGACCAAAACAACTAGATACAGTACATACTTTATGTCAGAAAAGTTTGAAAAGTCAAAACTATTCCTAAGTATAATTCTATAGTTACCTACTTAACCAAGAAAAAAATGTTTTATGTATGTCTGTTTGTTCGTTCATTCATTCATTTATTATTCCTCTACCTCGTGCTTGAGGGAACACCATTCAAGCGTTTTTTTTTAGTTATCTGAATAGCATTTGTTTGTAAATATATAAAAGATCCAAAGAGACTCCTGTTAGCTCATTTCATAATAATATAGTTTAGTTGTCTCAAATTATACTGTCTGCATCAAGATTAATAATAACTTTTTCATAAAGACTGCTGATGAAAAAAGTATTTTAGCATCAGGTGAAGTAACATAAGTGAGAAATGCACGTTCCAATCTCTTCTAATTTGAATTATCCAACTTGATAGTTTTTTTAATGTATTATTCTGCATAAATAAGATCCCCTTAAATTATAGACCAGAATTACTGTGTAAGCATTTCTTTGATTTAATGGTAATTTAATCTCCTTAATATAAGAGTTTCCCAAATTTGATAGAGTCTTTTAGTGAAGCTATTGCAAAGATCTCTACCCTTGATCTGCTATTTACCAATTACTTTACAAGTTTAAATACCTTTATTTTAGCACTTTCTCAGGTTATCTTCCGGAGTCAGGCAATTGCTCATAACTTTTGCATCTGTTCTCATATAATTAACTAAATATATAAAATCCGGTTGTTTTTCTCTGGCCAGACTTCCAATTTTGTTTAATCTCTCCTTTGATGCAGCTTAAAAAACTTTTACTATCCTCACATTAATAAGGTATATTACTTCAAGCACTCACTGTAAGACGTCTTTGCGACAAACAAGTATTTGTGTTGGTCTTTTAGTTAAACTCCAGAGAGCTAACCTGAGTAAATAAACAGTGAAAAGAATCTCTACTTTCTGGGAGTATCTAATGTTTAAATTAAATCCATGTTTTGTTTGTTTTGTTTTTCTCGTAATTTACTGAAATAAATGTGCTTTTTCACAATCCATGCTGGCTAAAACACACCCATCTCTACCTCTGCATCCATCCACCCACAGCTGGCCTCACAGACAAAGATTTCTGGTCAGCCCAAAGTCAAAACACAAGAATGCTACTCCTAGGAAATAAGGTATTAAAAAGCAAATGCTCAGTACATAGTTTGAATAGAACTGATGGGGCTTCAATCAAGCCCAAACTTTGTGGGATACACACACACCCCCATGTGCACCCACAGGCATGCCTACGGCACACACACACACAGGCACACACAAGAAGGACCTCCAAACAGAGCCAAAATGTCTAAGTCCACCTTCTGACACAGACTCTTCAAGCTCCTGCACTAACCGGTTGACTGACTGGCTTGTGGGACCATTACTGAACTAACCTGCACCCTTCCCCACAGTGAGCACTGCTCCAGGAGCTACTCCACGACAGCCCTGGTCCTTCAGCACTAAACTGTTCATTCAGGCAACGTGAAGCTTCCCCTGGCTTTGCACGTACCAAGCTTAGTTTGCTCCTTCACCATAATTATCTCAAAAGGACTTAGGCCCTATAACTTTAACTTAAATCCTACAGCCCAGTGACTGTGGATATCTTACCAGACCCAATTCTGCTGCCCTCAGGTTTCCCGACTTCACCACAGCCTCACCCACGACATTCACATTGTTCCAAATGTCAAGGTTCCTACCCTCAACCCCATTCAGGACAACAGGGTCTAATGTAAAGTTTGTGTTGTCTCATATTTGGCACTGGGGCCTTTTAGATTTCTTCCGTGTTAACCATCAACATATTGATCCTGCTTAATTTTGTATATTATCAACTGCAGCATTTCTCAGCTCACTGGCCTAAAATGAAGTTTATATACATGCTTATTTGAATAATGATGAACTATGTGAAAATACATAAAAGTCTATTAAAATATGTTCCTAAACCTAGAACTTCTCAGACAAAAAAAGAATATATATACATATATATAATAAATATAAATTGTCAGAATACCTCAAAACCTCAGTACAACACTAATGAAGAAATGAAAATAAGCTTTCTGATAGGCTAACAAGTCAACTTCAAAGTGAAAAAGGCAAAGGACATGAGGCTTTTATTGTGTTGCTTAATTACTACCTTACTATACTAACCTTGTGTGTTCATATTATAAAAATCATCCATTTGTGTTACAAGGAGTAACTCTGGGCTAACACTGTAAACAGGACCTGAAGTGAATCCCAAGTGACAAGCTCCTCATTAATCATCATTTTGCAACATTCATGCTTCAACATGGTCCTTTAGCTCATTGTTTAAAATTTCAAGTAAATGGAGCATCCCAAAGATTCACTGCCAAGAAACTGTTTTTCCAACACTTCTTAGCTTTGACATGCTTGCCAATTTATTCTGAAAGGTCACAGTGTAAACAGAGCTCTGCTGCATCTAGGAAAAAAACCTGTTTAGTCATTTGTAGACTAGCAATACACTACAGGGAAATCCCATCAAGAAAAAATGTAAATGGGATTACTGCCACTGAATTCTGACATATGAGTTCTAATAAAATGATTTAAAAGTTTTGTGGGGTTTTTTTTGGTATAGCAACTTGGTGTCTAAGTAAAATTCTGGAGGCTTCCCTGGTGGCGCAGTGGTTGAGAGTTCGCCTGCCGATGCAGGGGACACGGGTTCGTGCCCCGGTCTGGGAAGATCCCACATGCCGTGGAGCGGCTGGGCCCGTGAGCCATGGCTACTGAGCCTGTGCGTCCAGAGCCTGTGCTCCGCAACGGGAGAGGCCACAACAGTGAGAGGTCCGCGTACCGCAAAAAAAAAAAATTCTGTATTTCAGTAGTTACCAAACTCAATACAGCTACTGACAAAAAACATTTTAAAAATATTTAATTTTTAGACATGTGAATTATCTTATAAACATCTCTGTCAGAATAATTTATTAAAATAAGACAGATATCAGGGTAGGAATTCAAAACCCCTAGCAGACCTCCATTCTTCACCAGATGCCACCCAGGTGCAAGTCAGCCTTGCCGGGCCTCACCTCCTTCATCTTGGGGACGGGGCAGGAGTTAACTCTACCACCATGTATGCTGCCTAGGATCAGGTCACAGACAAAACCAATAACTAAAAGATACTTTAAGCTTTCATGTACATAAAGGAATAATTTATAGGAGGGTTTAGATTCTGAATTAGACAACCACTGAAGAATCCTTAAAGTTCTATGATATGTAATTATATTCAGATCATCTTCCACAAATTAAGAACAATTCATTTTAAAACACTCTGCACAAAAATAATGACAGAACATATAAATATATCTTTATTTTAAGAAACACTTTTTGAATTTAGTGTCTTCTATTTGATGACATAAATTAAGGCAAAAAATAGGATCCTATAAATTTAAACTGTATGTCTGATGAAATACCGTAGCTCAAATTACAATGCAAGATACATTTTTAAGACTGGTACAAATCAAGATCCAGTCTTGTTGATAATAAACCTTTGTAAGTGAAGTTTGGCATCTTGGCATCTTTCATCTTGCTCTAGTATCATATCTATTCTAGATGATTATTTTGAATCCAGAATTCAAGGAGCACAGACTTTCATTTTCAGTAGATAATTCTATCAGAATATCAAACATAAAGAGACAGCTCTTTAAAATAGAGAAAATGAAAATATAAAAAGACAGCACTTCAAAATGCAGAAAAAATGAAAATCTTGAACCGCAGAGGTTCTAACCAACCACAGCAGTCAAGCCTCTCATTCAATAATAATGAAGTCACTGTTCATGAGGATGGGGAAAAACTAGAATAAAAGGAAGAAAAGGGCTTCCCTGGTGGCGCAGTGGTTGAGAGTCCGCCTGCCGATGCAGGGGACATGAGTTCGTGCCCCAGTCCGGGAAGATCCCACATACCGCAGAGCGGCTGGGCCCGTGAGCCATGGCCGCTGAGCCTCCGCGTGCGGAGCCTGTGCTCCGCAACGGGAGAAGCCACAGCAGTGAGAGGCTCGCATATCACCAAAAAAAAAGGAAGAAAAGACAGAATGCAAATAGCTATCATTGAATAGTCTGGCAGAAATACAGAGCGAGGTCAAACTGTTAACAATGATCACTGTAATACAAGAGAACACCTAACATTCATGATAAAAACACAGATGTCACAAACATTTAAGTTCTCTAACATTTGTTTACAGCTTACATAATAATGTTTAATGAACACTAAAATCGTAAAGCAGAATATTTTCCCAAATTTTCCGCACTAGAGAGCTGTTGTCTCATTAAAACAAAAGGATATGATACATCGGTGCAATGACTCAGATGAACTTATTAATAACCTGATTAAAAAAACGCCTGATAAAAAACTGTTAAGGACAAAGATATGGGTTGTTCCCTAGTTTCATAGTTTATTTTATGATTTAGATTCCAAATCTGTCTAACAATATCTGACCAGAATCTCCACTTAACGTCTATTGTTCCAGATATTACCTCAGTCCTTCGCTTTGCTACTGTAAGGTTTTATTCTATTTTCCATGACTTTCTCCAAAGTCACAAAAATACCGAAGGCCTCTCCTCTGTCTTTACGCCCTTCGTAGGAGCTGGTTCCTACCTGCTCCTGGGAGCTCTCTACCTCCCTTCAGCTTCCCAACAGCATACCCACTGAGCTCCCTTCCATCCTTCCAGAACACGTCTTTCCAGGCTTCTTCATGCTCTCTTTCCCCAATCTTCCCCACAAGTATGAACACTCCCCAAGGCCTGCCCTCAACCCTCCTCTCCTCATTCCATGTTGCTCTCATCCAACTTCAACAGAGCCTTGAAAGAACCGTGAGTTGAATAAATCACTTGTATCACCTATCGCTTTTCTGAATGTTAGAACTGCATTTCCAGTTACATGCCAGATATCTCCAAAAATGAATAATTCTATTGGAACTTCAAACTAAACATATCCAAAACTAAAATCACTGTTTCATACACTCAATAGCCAAACAGACCAATTATCAACACAGTTGTTTTCCATTTCTGTTCCAACTCACCCTCAAAAAGCAATCTGAAATGAGTCCTGGTGGATGTGGAAGTTAATCCCTAGCCAGCTTCACTCCTACTCAGCAGCAGGTACTGACTGGCTGACCCCACACACTCAGCTGCAGCCAGTTACTAGGTGGACTCTGATGAAGCCTTGTCTTCATTTGCTGCCTTATCTCCTAGGTAAGCCAGGCCCAGCCATGGCCCTTAGTTGAACACAAAAGAAGCTGACCCTGGCTGATTAGCAGAAAAGGAGTTTAAGAGATTACTGGGCATCTCACAAAATTATTGGGAAGATGAAGAAATACGGTCAAAGTTAAGCTTCCAGGAACAAAGTCCCAACCATGTCACAATACAGGAGTGATTAGAAAATGGCCATCACTGCAATCGACCACTGGGAAGTCCCTGCTGCCACCCCCCACCTCCACCAGCACAAGTGGAAGCTCTCTGCAGAATCTGCTTCTTCAGTTCTAACCGAAGCCTCATTGGAAGTGAGTCTAACAGGTTAAGTCTAAGTCATATGCCTATAAATCTGGCTACAAAAGAGGATGAAAATTTGAGTACAGCTTTCCATATTGGCAAGACTGACTCCTACATTAGCAAGGCTAGATCTATATTGGGAAACCTTGCCCAAATATAAAAAGACTATTCAAAAGGTGAGGTTAAATATAAACGCAAATACTACTATATCCCACCTGTCCTTCCTGCCCCTGCCTCCAGGCCCACAAGGGTTCTGTCCAAGACCCTGCCAGACTGGGGCGAGCTCACTTCAATGCACTTGCTGGAATGGGACCCACTCCGGCGCCCAGATCGCTTGGCTGGAGCCCAAATTCCCTGCCTGGGTACTGCCAGTCACCAGGCCCGGAGAGACCACCCTTGCTCCTGAGACCAACATCCACTCCCCCAGCCATAGCTACTTCCTCCTCCACACAAGGAGACAACCCAAAACTGTATCAATGTCACCACAGACCTGGCAGCATTGGCAGTAAGAAGACACTCATGTTGTTGTATCCCATACACCAGTGAACCATCCTGGACACTGACATCAGTCTGGAGTAAGTCTGAGTGCTATGTACCCTCTGGACACTAGACTTTGATGGCAACTCCCCACACTCTCCTTGCCCTGTCCTCCTGGGCCAGCCTTTCCCCAACAACGGCCAAGCTCAAGGGCACGTGGCTCACACTCCCCCCTCTCCTTCTATCCATTCTGGGTTCTCAGAACTTCAAACCTGAATATTGCACCCGTGTCCTCACAAATTCTCCCACGTCAAAGCCCACCTTGTGCCACCTCCACCAACTCATGTGCATATAAAATTCATATCAAATATTTAATTCTTTGGAAAACTGAACATCTCAGAGAAGTAAACTGTGTACAAATACAGAAAGCACTGTGGAAAATGTGCTCCAGAATAATTCATCTCAGTGCCCTAAGGCACATCCTCAGAAGGAAGGAGACCTACAACTGGCTCCCCATCATCCTCATCACTTGTACATGTGAGTATGAGTAGATACATGGGGAAAAAAACAGGTTTGGCAAGCAAATAAGTTATCTCTTTTCTGACAACTAGGCAAACTTAAGTACGAAAAATATTTCCTAAGTTGCTCTTTACAGACTGTGGATTGAGGCGGCTATCATGAAATATTAATGAATGAGTAAGAATATAAAAGTATAGGAGGGACTTCCCTGGTGGTGCAGTGGCTAAGAATCTGCCTGCCAATGCAGAGGACACGGGTTCGAGCCCTGGTCCTGGATGATGCCACATGCCGCGGATCAACTAAGCCCATGCACCACAACTACTGAGTCTGCACTCTTGAGCCCATGAGCCACAACTACTGAGCCCGTGTGCTGCAACTACTGAAGCCTGCGCGCCTACAGCAACAAGAGAAGCCACCGCAATGAGAAGCCCGTGCACCACAACGAAGAGTAGCCCCTACTCGTCACAACTAGAGAAAGCCTGCATGCAGCAATGAAGACCCAACACAGCCAAAAATTAATTAATTAATTAATTATTTTAAAAGTATAGGTAACATGACCTTATCCCATTACTATCCCAAGGTTCAGTCCTTATCCTCCCTCTAAATTCATCCCTTATCTTTTTAATTTAGACCTAGATTTCTTACCTAAAATCCCCTTTGACTAATAGAAATTTTCCCTACATGAGTTTCCTCCCTAAAATTTCCCCTACATTTTGTCTAGTGTAAATGTGGTCTTCTGCCCAGTTATCTTCTCCACTCAATTTTACTATTATGGCATTTGTATATGGACATTTTTAAGCCTTCTTATTTATAAATACCTCCTATTCTTTGGTGAAGGATTTTTTAGCATTTATTTGACACTATAAGAGCTGCCTTGTAGCAACCTTCTGGCTATAAATATTCACCTATTTGCAAAAGGCTAACTTCCTGTTAAAATAATGATTTACAATTTTTGTGTTCAAACGGATTAGCAAGGCGTTAGATGGTTGCACACATACTTGTCAAAAGAAGTGCAAAAAGATGCATGCTTCCTTTTCTTTTTTTAACCAGTAAAAAGTGACTGAATAAATTAATGAATTTCTATCTTTGTTTTAAAGATTAATCAGTGTTTCCTTTAACAAATTAGAGATCCCTTTCTTTCTCCAAACTGGCATAGCTGTTGAATTATGTTTTTACAATGCTATACTAGTTGTTATTTGTGTATCTATTCATATCAACTGGAAGAGTACATAAGCTACTTGTATCAAGAATCCTGTTTTACATAGAGAACAGACTTGTGGTTGCCAAAGCGGGTAGGGAGACTGGGAATTTGGAATTAGCAGATGCAAACTATTACACATAGAATGGATAAACGAGGTCCTATTGTATAGCACAGGGAATTATATTCAATATCTTATGATAAACAAAAATGGAAAAGAATATGAAAAAGAATGTACATATATGTGTAACTGAATCACTTTGCTGTACAGTAGAAATTAATGCAACATTGTAAATCAACTATACTTCAGTAAAATAATTTTTTAAAAAAATAAATTAGAAAAAAAATGAATCCTGTCTTAAACCACTTCTACTCCACATCCCATATGTAGAAAGCACTTAAGAAACATTTGTTTACACACTGCATATATGCTGTTGGACACTATACTAGGTGCCAGAAATATCAAATATTTAACAGTCCAGCAAATTGACTGGTAATAAAGAAGGTAATAAAAGAACTCTGATAATTAAGGAGCAATGCTTCACCTGCAACTACATTCAGCTATTGGAAATCTGTGGCTTCTTTGCCAGGTTAGTGACAAGTGACTTCACACATGGGATTATTTTGTAAGTACATACAACTTGTATAAATTAGTATTGTTTCACTTAAGTCCCAAAGATAAACTAAATTCTAACAAACACAATACTGACAAGTTGTCACCATAACTGTATTAGATAAATTAACAGCTCTCATCATCCAATCCTTTTTTTAAAACTCTTTAAAAAGGTTTCTATTTTTATTGATTAATATTTTACTTCTCTTACAAATGGTTATAGAACACCTCTCTCCCCATTTTTCTTTTTAGTCATTCATTCAATAAATGTTTATTAAGTCTTTATAATACGCAAAGTAATATGGTAAACACTGAGGGTTTAAAGATGAAAAAGAACCATCTCATCTTTTCAATCTATGTTTCTAAACTGTCATAAAAATATTCATGTTAATATTCATGTTCTTTAATGGGTATCAGTTGTGATTATCCTTTGCAGAGGGTATGAAAGTGGCCTCTGATTGTCCAGTCCAATGTTGTTTGGGCTCTGAACTGAAATGAAAGGATGAAGCCCAGGTGCACCTCACCTTTGCAGCAGCAGAACTCCTACCAACCCCACAACTTATTTCCCACTTAGCCAAATACATCAAGACCCAGATCCAGTAACAGTCCACATCAATGTATTTACAGCAAGTACCTTTGAGCTTATGTGTAATTATTTTCTAAGTGTTTCCTGTTGTTCATTTGCCTTTCTGTCTAGAACTTAAGCTTTCAAGTTACAGGGACAACATTAAGTGCCTCTGTATCCTTTCAAAGCCCTGGCAACAATGCTGAGAGTACAGTATCTTCTCAATGAACAACAGAAAGATGGGATAAGTACATAAATACCAAGATGTATAAAAGAGTTTAAAAAATTATCTGGTTAAAAATGAGCAGAGAACCTGAATAGGCATTTTTCTTCTTTTTTCATTTTTTTCTTTTGTTTTCCTTTGATTTTTATTTTACATTGGAGTACAGTTGACTTACAATATTGTGTTAGTTTCAGGTGTAGAGCAAAGTGGTTCAGTTATACATATACATATGTTGAATAGGCATTTTTCCAAAGAAGACATACAGATGGCCAAAAGGCACATCAAAAGATGCTCAACAACACCAATCATCAGGGAACTGCAAATCAAAACCACAATGAGATATCATATCACACCTGTCAGAATGGCTATTATCAAAAATACAACAAATAACAAGTGTTGGTAAGGATGTGGAGAAAAGGGAACCCTCGGGTACTGTTGGTGGGAATGTAAATTGGTGCAGCCACTATGGAAAACAGTATGGAGGTTCCTCAAAAAATTAAAAATGAAACTACCATATGATCCAGCAATTCCACTTCTGGGTATTTTTCCAAAGAAAACAGAAAAAGTAATTAGAAAAGATATATGCACCCCTATGTCCACAGAAGCATTATTTATAATAGCCAAGATATGGAAGTGCCCAATGACAGATGAATGGATAAAGATGTGGTATATACTATATATATAATGAAATATTACTCAACCGTAAAAAATAATGAAACCTTGCCACTTGTAACAACATGGATGGACCTGAAGAGTATTATGCTTAGTGAAATAAGTCAGACAGAAAAAGACAAATAGCGTGTGTTCACTTATATGTGGAATCTAAAAAACAAAACTAATAAATGTAACAAAAGAGAAACAGACTCATAGATATTGAGAACAAACCAAAGGGGAGATGGGTAGAGGCAAGAGCAAACTAGGTGAAGGGGATTCAGAGGTACAAACTACCAGTTATAAAATAAATAATCACAGGGATGTAATATACAGCACAGAGAATACAGTCAATATTTTATAACAACTTTGAATGATGTATAATCTCTCAAAATATCAAATCACTATGTTGTATACTTAAAACTAATATGTCAGCTATACTTCAATAAATTAAATAAATAAAAATTGAAAAAAAAGTTCAAATCACTTATGTCTACTACAGTGTTTAACGTTAGAGTCTCAAATATACTGAAAGATTTTATCATTTTGGTGATTTAAATTTTTTCTATTAACTCATACATCCTCCATCAGTAAAAAGTTTTACTCATCTGGTACAGCACAGTTCTTATGTCTCGGATTTCAGAAAATGGTACAGCCCCCTCCTTTCTATGTAAATGACTGGTTTCCTTTTTGCCTTTATTCCCAGAAAGCTTATAGCCAAATACAAAGCTCAATCCTATGATTGACACTTGAGAGTTATGATTTGTTCATTTGTCCTAACTTTCTTTCCTTTTTCTTTTTTTA
The DNA here is from genome assembly GCF_963455315.2 of Globicephala melas. NCBI lineage: Eukaryota > Metazoa > Chordata > Mammalia > Artiodactyla > Delphinidae > Globicephala > Globicephala melas. Next base: position 59,133,325 of record NC_083324.2, read on the forward strand.
ACTATTTTAATCAATGTGTTTTGTGTAAGCTGCCTCAGATGTTTTGTGGGAACAAAGAGGTTATAAATGAATTTACTTACTATGAAAAAGATATACACCAAGGTTCTATTTAAAAGTTCATATTTTCGGGACTTCCCTGGTGGCGCTGTGGTTAAGAATCCACCTGCCAATGCAGGGGACACGGGTTCGATCCCTGGTCCAGGATGATCCCACATGCCACGGAGCAACTAAGCCCGTGCACCACAACTACTGAGCCTGTGCCCTGGAGCCCGTGAGGCACAACTACTGAGCCCACATGCCACAACTACTGAAGCCCGAGCGCCTGGAGCCCATGCTCCGCAACAAGAGAAGCCACTGCAATGAGAAGCCCACGCACTGCAATGAAGAGTAGCCCCCATTCGCCGCAACTAGAGAAAGCCCGCACACAGCAACAAAGACCCAACGCAGCCAAAAATAAATAAATATATATATTTTTAAAAGTTCACATTTTCTTTTGTCCACCAAAACATACGTCAATTCAAACTTATTCTCCTCCACTTTTCCTTCTCCTCTAAGTTTTTGTCAATCATCCACATTCTTAAATTGTATTGTCTATTAAATTTACTATAAAGGCCAAATTTTCTGCCCATCCCTTCACACAGTTTTGAGTTTCACTGCTATTTTCTTTCATTTCTTTCAAATTACTACTTTTGAGTGGATCAATATCATAGTTATAAGGCTTAGTGTGGTCTCTCTCTGTGTTCCAGACACCTATTTTTAGCTAACAGGTAGGTAATTCCCAAAAAAACTTTCATCAATGACATAGGCCATAAAAAGCAAGCTTGTAAGTACTGAGATTCTTTCACTAAGTTTATGAACTGTTGGTATATTTTGAAGAAATCAGAATATGAGACTCATGGCTCTTATATCACTCTCTCCATTCCCTAGTAAACTAATAAGACCATTTAATGCAAACTATTTCTTACATAGAAAATGAATCATAAAAGAAAAAACTGATAAAATGGACTTAATCAAAACTTAAAATTTTTCCTCTTCAAAAGAGATTGTTAAAACAAACAAAAACAGGCAAGTATAGACAGAGAAAATATTCACAAAACACACACATATACATATTTATATGTGAATGTGTGTATACAGACGTAATTTTATATATATATATATATATATACACACACACACACAGAATTCTATACAGAGAGAACTGTATATATATAATATACAGAACTGTGTGTGTTTGTGTGTGTGTGTATAGAACTCATAAAACCCAATAAAAAGACAAACAGCCCAATTTTTAAAATGTGAAAAGGATATAAACAGACACTTTATCAATGGAGATATATGAATCACAAATAAGGGCTGAAAAGATGGTCAACATCATTAGTCATTAGGGAAATTAAAAGCATAATGAGATGTCATCACACACCCATTAGGATTGTTAAAATCTTTAATTCTGATAATACCAACTTTTGGCAAGGTTGCAGCATAACTGGAACTCATACACTACTGGTGGAAATGCAAAAGACTCTAGCCTAGTGCCTCATAAAATTCAACATACCTTGTACATACTTAGCCTACAACCCAGCAATCCCATTCAGAGGTATTTACCCAAATGTTCACAGCAGTTTTATTCACTGTAGCCAAAAAGTAGAAGCAATCTAAATGTCCATTAAGTGGGGATGGGATAAACAAACTGTGGTACATTCATACAATGAAATACTACACAATAATAAAAAAAAAGAATGAACTACCAAAATATGAACTGACATAGATGAATACTGAAAACATAATACAGATCAAAAAAAGTCAAATACAGAAGGATATTTATATGGTTCAATTTATATAAAATTCTAAAACCAACAAAATTATCATGACAGAAAGCAGATGAGTGTTTGCCAAAGGCCAGGTGTAGAAGGAGGAGATTAAATGCTTAAGGGACAAGGAATTCTGGGGGGTGATGGAAATATTACGTATCTTGACTGTGGTGATGGTTCCCACAGCCGCACACACATGTCAAAACTCATCCAACTGTACACTTAAAATTGATGAATTTTATAAATGTAATTTATACCTCAGTGAAGCCAGTTTAAACATTCAAACATAATACTTATAAAAAGCAGAGTCCCAATCACAAAAAGAGGAACAATTATTAAAAAGAAAAAATAGAGATCATAAACATTAAAATATAACCTGCATACATTACTAACCTAAGGTATAATGTAGGCATATGTAATTCTAATCTTCACTACACTTATTCTCCAAGAATATGCTGCAAATCTTTAAGAAGTGAAAAAAAACCTACACTCTTATTTCAAATAGTTTCTATTCTGTTTGATGGTTTCTGTTTGATAGTCATGGGAAAAGTATACCTGATCCTTAAAGAACAAGACTGTGAAACCAGGAGTGAGGGATTCTTAAGTGAATTAGGGCCCAGCTGCTGAAAAGGAGGCCCCATTGTAAGGCATTTCTTAACAAAATGTCAGTTTCAATGCCTCAGATGCCAAGGATGGCCTTAAAGAGAAAAATACTAAGCACAGTTAAAGCAAACAGACTAGTAAGAGCAAAGAAGGTCACTAGCATTGTTCCTTTAGGGAAACACACACACGCACACATGTATGCGTGCACATGTGCACATACACACACACCTGGGAATAGGAGTTCTAACAATTTCCTTAGGATGACCTAGAAAGAGAAAATAGCCTGCAATGCATATAAAGGACAGAACAGTTTTCTACTAACAAAGCTTACAGTGAAGCAACAAGGGTACTTAACTTGAACTGCGGCATTCAAATTTCTCCTAATTCTTAAACAAAGTTCTCTACCAAAAGTAAAATATAATCAACATTTGGATGTTTCTTTAGTGAAGAACTACATATTAACATAACAGACATCATCTAAACTGAAGACAAGGCTTGTCCATTAGGCCTAAGCTACTCTAAACTACCTATTGTAAATCTAACAAAGCATGTATATTACTTGTAAGCTGAAAACTACAAAACTGATGAAGGAAATCAAATACAATCCCAATAAATGGAGAGACATACCATGTTCATGAATTGGAAAATGCAACATAGTAAAAATGTCAATTCTTCCCAAGTTGGTATATAGGATTAGTGCAATTTCTATCCAAATAATGGCAAGATTTTTTGAAGACATAAACAATATTATATTAAAATTTATGTGGACAGGCAAAGGAACTAGAACAGCTAAAACAATTTTGAAAAAGAAGAAAAGTAGGAAGAATCAGACTACCTGATTTCAAGACTTATTATATAAGTACAGTCATAAAGACTGTTAAAGGCAGAGGATAAATCCATACATCACTATAACTGAACAGAGAATCCAAAAATAAATCTACACAAATATGATTTTGATGAGGATGCAAAAGCAATGCAACAAAGGAAAGATAGCCTTTCCAACAAATGATACTGAAACAATTGGACATCCATAGGCAAATAAAGGAATGAATGAATAAACAAACAAACAAAAAAACTACCTATTACTGCCTAGTTGCATCTTCCAGTAGGTTGTTAATCTTTTTTACCATAACACTGTGATAAACTAGAAGAGTTATGAGGGGAAAAGTTTAAAAAATAAAACTGGAGAGTGTATGTAAGAGTGTGTGTGTGTGTGTGTGTGTATGCACTGAACAATGGATTCACGTCCAAGACACACTGAATTATGAATTAAGTCTGAAATGTGCTGAAGTATTCTAGTAACATAATAAACAATGAACCAAGAGAGTAGATGAATCGTTTAACACTATAATATGAAACCTTCAAAGTCCCATACCATATTTTTCAAAAAGATATGCTAGTCTATTTAACACAGATTTTTTTCTTTGTAAGTAAAACAGTGGGTTCAAATATATTGTATTCTTAGAAGGTGAGAACTTACTGAAGGCAAAATAAATGTCAAATTGTTGGCTAGTCCAATAACAAGCACCACTCAGATTATTTTTTAAAAAATCATTCACGTATTATGTACTTTTAGCAACGGTACATGTAGAAATTACAACTAGGGACTGGAGGAACCATAAATTATATTTGGCCACAAAAACAAAAGAGAAAAGTTGTGATCATGCACTAAGAACTACAACTGTGGTTCATCACCAGAAGCAGAAAAAGAACCACCTGGGTTCCACAGCAGCAAGGGCAGTGCACTGGGGCTTTCTTCACAGCACTTTCAGAACCAGGTACAACTGTCTCACTTAAACACGGTTAAGACAGTAAATTTCATGTTACATGTATTTTACCACAGTAAAAAAATACTGGGAAGAAATATGGATGAGAGAAGCAAAGACACAAGATGTGGACCTGAACCCTCATACAATATGTAAGAGACAATAAGAAGATGAGTATATGGAATATAAGACATGGGTGGGTGGGCTTTGGGATGGGCAGGAAAGTGGGAGTGAACATACAAAGAGTGTAACTGAGAGAGAAGGCTGAAACAGGAATATCTATTGACATTTTCAAATCCAAGACTGAGCTGGTATAAATTACATCATATTGTGTCACAAAAATAAAAATTAAAACAAAGACACTACAAAGTCCCTGTTCTAAAACAGTAATGAATTAAAGGATCTCGGTCAACAGAGCAATCTAACATGCAAGAAACTACTTGTTTAAGATATTTCCAACTAGTAAAATTCCCAATCCTACCATCGCTCTACAGTAAGGTGCTGACTGACACATTTATGCTCATCAATGATAACCCAAAAAGAAAAGGAAAAAGGAATCATTGTGCCACTTCCCACAAAGAAGGATCACAAACAGGGCACCAAGGATTCAGGTGCACTGGTAGAATTCTGGCTCAGCAACTAACTAGCACTGTGATCTTGGACGAATTGTTTAACCTTTCAAAGCCTCAGTTCCCTCATTTGCAAAAATCATGCTAATAACCAGCTCAGTAACTACTGACAGGATTAAATCAGCAATGCATATAACAAATTTAATAGTGTCCAGCACCCAGTAAGTGCTTAATAAACAGAAATCTGCCTCCATAACCACAACCACCACCACTAAGCAGGACAATTCTCCACCTAAAATAAATAAAGCTCAGAGGCTCCTGACCTAAGAAGAATGATTCAGCACCACCTGGAACTGAAGGGGAAAACACACTTTCAAATTTATGTGTGTGTGTGTGTGTGTGTGTGTGTGTGTGTGTGTGTGTGCGCGCGCGCGCACATGCACACCTGCACATGTAACATACTGCCTCAGGCCCAACCCTCATTATGCAACTGATAAATATTTGCCAAATGATAAATTCCTTGGCCAAAGTGTTAAACAAAAAAAATGAGAGAAATATATAAAACATTGAAGCCATCAAGGTAAAGCAGTAATTTCTATGACTTTCAGTATGTAATTTTTTTCAGGCATCTTAGGAAGTAGAAATGATTTCCTTCTTAATTTTTTTTTTTTTTTTTTTTTTGCGGTATGCGGGCCTCTCACTGTTGTGGCCTTTCCCGTTGCGGAGCTCCGGACGCGCAGGCTCAGCGGCCATGGCTAACAGGCCCAGCCGCTCCGCGGCATGTGGGATCTTCCCACATGCATCGAACCTGCATCCCCTGCATCGGCAGGCGGACTCTCAACCACTGCGCCACCAGGGAAGCCCTTCTTAATTTTTAAACAAAACTCAAAAGTAGTCTGAAGGATTAATGAAAATGTACTTACAAAAGACTTAGAAAAGGCTGTAAATGCAAACTGTTATTCTCTTTCTTTGGGATTATAGCCACCCTGCCAAAATCCAAAGCTGTATTAGTTAGTTTTTTCCTCAAAGATTGAACGTTATTTCACCTCCCCTCCATTATTTTAGCCTTTAATAGTCAATGTGAAAACTGGACCTGATTATCTGATTACGAATCTTGTTTGCGATTCTTCTGTTTCCAAGTTTATGAGAAAGAAATCTGTCTTCTATATCTTTTTCCATTTTCAGGTCTGTTTTTTCTAGATTATCACCCCATTCACATCTCAATTTAGTTGCTCACTGACACTGTTCCCTTAACCGCTTAGCAACTCAACAAATATAGTCTTGTATACGGACAAAATCATTGCTGCTCCAAGGACAACCATAATTTTTTTTAAACCAGACCTTAAGTGCCTTCCATATTACTAAAGTCTCGTAACTCTATATAGGTTTCTAATTTAAAATGTAGGCCTGAAAATACTGAAACTCACCTAATATCATGCTCTAAAATGCACCCTCAATGTATAAAATTATTAAAAACAAAAAGGATTTTATACAAACAGCAAGAGTCTCACAAACATTTACTCCTATTCTTAGTGCCTTTTTTAAAATTTAGGGGAAACCAAACCTGTGCATTTAGTGATTCTCAATTCTATCATTCCTTGATTATTTCTAGTATCAACTAGTCGGGGACAATTTTCATTTGCTGTTTTTATTTTTGTTTTGAACTCACACATACTCTCATTTCAGATAACATTCTCCATGTCACTCCAATGTTATATATGCTGCCTACTTGAGTTCACAGAGTTCTGTGTGTCACCTGGATTAAAACATTAAGCCTTAATAAGATTTTTATTTCTGAGACACAAGATTCTCAATGCATGTAAATCAGAAGATGTATTCTGCACTCCCTGCCAAGTTCCTCAGATATATGTGTGCAATTAAATAGACAAGCAGTGAAATTTGAAGGTACAGAATTAGTAGCTGGTATCTGGACAGTACTCACCTGCCTGTACAGACAGGGCGGGGAAGAGAAACATCAACCAAGGGTGTGGACAAGGAAGAAACAAAGAGCCAACTTACAAATGAAGACAACTAATACTGGTCTTATTCCCCATCCCCAACCCCCACCCCAAAAAAGACAAGGTCAAGGGATTGTTCACATCCAAAAAGAGCCCTGCAAAACTCAGCTCAGAGCTGACCTCTTCCTTGAAGGCTTCTCTGCGGTCCCCAGACTAAGTCCATCACCTCTTTCCTGTGCTACCGCTGCACCCAGGACACACTGCTCTTTCACAGACCACAGCGCAGGAGGACTGTTTACATCTCTGCCCACTGTTGCCCCCCTCACCATTCACCCTGAAAGCTTAATCATACCTCTGCCCCTGCACATTTGCCTGGCACGCAGTGAATACTCACAAAGAGTTTATTACTATGTT